>NW_028123635.1:0-507659 GCF_965194805.1 Balaenoptera borealis
CTGTGCCTCTCCCAAAAGCCTGAAGTGTTCCACACAAAACTGTGCTGTAGTGGAAGTTGCAATGCAAGCTGCCTTTCTCCTGGAGATACGGTGACTTCAGGTATGAGGTCCTAGAAGGACTTGTAAGCAGAGAGTTTTTCTCAGTACCGCTCAGAGTAGGGCAACGAGGACGAATTTCATGGTATGCTGGACTTGCTAGGACCGTGTTCATGAAGCCGTTGGTGAACTGGGGATATCTAGCTCGCCCAAGGAAGAGTGCAGCGTGTGACTCTTCACTCGACCTACGTAGGGCCACCCTGAATGGCCTACGGGTCTGAGTGTGACCCAGCAATCCCAGGGGAGCCTCGGGGTACTCAGGGTCGCTGTACGGAAACGAGTGCTGCCGCGAGGGCTCTACGAGTCCTGAAAAGCTTACTAGCGTTCAACTAAAGCAGAAGAGCGACTAAGGCCTCCTGGAAGCTGCTGCACGCCTACTCCACTGCATGGCGTATCAGGGCCCTCCTTCGAAGCTAGGCCTCACTTTGAGTTTCCCTTTAGCTAGAGAACAGGACAGGATGAGCTCTGAATCAGAAACTGGAATACGTGTTTCTTCGTGAAACCTCTTTTTCCCTCTCACAGCCATGCCTGTCGTGAGTATAAGCCCGACACCAACAGTGTTTTTCAGCTAGCTTCTAGGCGCATAAAAGGAGCTTTCATGATGGGACAGCAAGGCTCGCCCCATCAGGTCCTGTTTCCAGATTGACACACAGCATAAGTAGCTGTGGTTTCTAAGAGGTCCAAAGAGACCTGGCTACCTACTTGGCTCTGCCCAGAATCAATTTTTCTGCACAGGGTGTTGTACGTGGAGTGAAGTGCCTAGACAATAGACTGCCCTAGGTCTCTAAGAGCCCTGTGCATGTCCCAAAGCCTGAAGTGTTACACAGAACACTGTGCTTTAGTGGAAGTTGGAATGCAAGCCGTCTTTCTCCTTGAGATACGGTGACTTCAGGTACGAGGTCCTCGAAGGACTTCAAAGCAGAGAGTTTTACTCAGTACAGCTCAGAATCGGCTGATGAGGCAGACTTCCATGGTTTGCTGGCCTTGCTAGAACCGTGTTCCTGAGGCTGATGGTGAGCTGAGGAAATCTAGCTTTCCCAAGAAAGAGTGCAGTTTGTTATCTTTCACTCGGCCTAAAAAGGGGCACACTGAAGGGCCTACGGGTCTGAGTGTGGCCCAGCAAGCCCAGGGGAGTCCTGGGGTACTCAGAGTTCTTGTACGCAAATGGGTACTGACACGAGTGGGCCTGGAGTCCTGAGAAGGAGTAGTACCTTTAAACTAATGCAGGACTGCGACTAAGGCCTCAAGGAAAATGCTGCACAACTACCCTTCTGGAGGGCAAATCAGAGCCTTAGGTCGAGGGTAGGGCGCACCTTGAGATTCCCCTTAGCTCTAGTGCAGGGCAGGATATGCTCCCCACCAGGGCCTGGAAGCACCCTCTTTCTTTCGAGAAAACTCATTTTCTTCCAGAGCCATGCCTGGAGTGAGGACAAGTCCGACAACCACAGTGTTTTTCAGGTAGCTTCAAGGCCGCATGAATGGAGCTTTCAAGACGGGAAAACAAGGCTTGTCTCCTAAGGCCGCCATTTCCAGGCTGACACGCAGAAGAAGCATCTGTGGTTTCTAGCAGGTCAAAAGAGACCTAGCTCCTCACTGGGTCCTTGGAGAATCAACTTTTCTATGCAGGGTGTTCTGCGTGTAGCGAACTGCCTAAATGAAAGAATTCCCTAGGTGTCCTGGGCTCCTGGGCATCTTCCAAAAGCCTGCGGCGTTACACCAGAAAGTGTGCTCTAGTTGCACTTGGACCACAAGCCGACTCTCTCCTAGAGGTTGGTTGACTTCAGCTAGGAGCTGGTAGAAGGAACTGTAAGCAAAGAGTTTCCCTCAGTACAGCTCGGACTACTGTAAGCAGGCAGACTGGCATGGCATGCTGCACCTACTACAACCGTGTTCCTGAGGCTGTTGGTGAGCTGAGGAAATCGAGCTCCCCCGAGGGAGCGTGCATCATGCTGCCCTTCACTCGGCACAGACACGGGGACTCCGAAGGGCCTACGTGTCTGAATGTTGATCTTCAACTCAGGGGAGCCTGGGGGTTACTCAGTGTCTTTGTACGGAAACGGGTGCAGACGCAAGGGAGCAGGAGTCCTGAGAAGATTAGTACCGTGAAACTAATGCAGAAGTGCGACTAAGGCCTCGTGGAAGCTGCGCACTCCTACCCTGCTGCATGGCATATCAGGGCCCTCCTTCGAAGTTAGGCCTCACTTTGAGATTCCCTTTAGCTATAGAACAGGACAGGATGAGCTCTGACCGAGAAACTGGGATACCCTGTTTCTTCGTGAAACCTCTTTTTCCCTCTCACAGCCATGCCTGCCGTGAGTATATAAGGCTGACAACCACAGTGTTTTTAAGGGATCTTCAAGGCGCAGAAGAGGAGCTTTCAAGGTGGGAAAACAAGGCCAGTCCCATCAGGCACCATCTCCAGGATGACACTCAGAGTAAGTGTCTCAGGGTACTGGCAGGTCAAAAGAGACCTAGCTACCTCCCTGGCTCTTCCCTGATTCAACTTTTCTACACAGGGTGTTCTGCGTGTAGTGAACTGCCTAGACGAAAGAGGGCCCTAGGTCTCTGAGGGTCCGGTGCCTCTCCCAAAAGCCTGAAGTGTTCCACAGAAAACTGTGCTGTAGTGGAAGCTGCAATGCAAGCTGCCTTTCTCCTTGAGATACGGTGACTTAAGCTATGAGGTCCTAGAAGGACTTGTAAGCAGAGAGTTTTTCTCAGTACAGCTCAGACTAGGGCAACGAGGACGACTTCCACGGCATGCCTGACTTTCTAGAACCGTGTTCATGAAACCTTTCGGTAGTTGGGGATATCTAGCTCCCCGAGTAAAGCGTGCAGCGTGTTACCCTTCACTCGGCCTACCCAGGGGCATCCTGACGGGCCTACGGGTCTGACTGTGGCCCAGCAAGCCCAGGGAAGCCTTGGAGTACTCAGTGTCTTTGTATGGAAACGAGTGCTGCCGCGAGGCATTTAGGAGTCCTGAAAACCTTACTAGCGTTCATCTAACGCAGGAGAACTTCTAAGGCCTCATGGAAACTGTTGCACGCCTACCCCGCTACTTGGCATATCAGGGCCCACCTTCGAAGTGAGAGCTCCCTTTGAGTTTCCCTTTAGCTATGAAACAGGACAGGATGAGCTCTGACTCGGAAACTAAAATACCCTGTCTCTTCGTGTAACCTCTTTTTCCTCTAACAGTCATGCCTGCAATGAGTATAAGCCTGACAACAACAGGGTTTTTAAGGGAGCTTCAAGGCGCAGAAGAGGAGCTTTCAAGGTGGGAAAACAAGGCCAGTCCCGTCAGGCACCATCTCCAGGTTGACACGCAGCGTAAGTGTCTCTGGCTTCCGGCAGGTCAAAAGAGACCTAGCTACCTCCCTGGCTCTTCCCTCATTCAACTTTTCTACACAGGGTGCTCTGCGTGTAGTGAACTGCCTAGACGAAAGAGTGCCCTAGGTCTCCTAGGGTCCTGTGCCTCTCCCAAAAGCCTGAATTGTTCCACAGAAAACAGTGTTGTAGTGGAAGTTGCAATGCAATCTGCCTTTAATCTTGAGATACGGTGACTTGTTATGAGGTCCTAGAAGGACCTGTAAGCAGAGAGTTTTTCTCAGTACAGCTGAGACTAGGGTAACGAGGACGATTTCCATGTTATGCTGGATTTTCTAGAACCGTGTTGATGAAACCTTTCTGTAGCTGGGGATACCTAGCTCCCCGAATGAAGCGTGCAGTGTGTTACCCTTTACTCCGCCTACCCATGGGCACCCTGACAGGCCTACGGGTCTGACTGTGGCCCAGCAAGCCCAGGGTAGCCTTGGAGTACTCAGTGTCCTTGTACGGAAACGAGTGCTGCCGCGAGGGGTCGAGGAGTCCTGAATACCTTACTAGCGTTCAACTAAAGCAAGAGAGCGACTAAGGCCTCATGGAAGCCTTTGCACGCCTACTCCGCTACATGGCATATCAGGGCCCTCCTTCGAAGCGAGGGCTCACTTTGAGTTTCCCTTTAGCTATAAAACAGGACAGGATGAGCTCTGAATCAGAAACTGAAATACCCTGTCTCTTCGTGTATCCTCTTTTTCCCTCACACAGCCATGCCTGCAATGAATATAAGGCTGACAACCACAGTGTTTTTAAGGGAGCTTCAAGGCGCAGAAGAGGAGCTTTCAAGGTGGGAAAACAAGGCCAGTCCCATCAGGCACCATCTCCAGGTTGACACGCAGCGTAAGTGTCTCTGGCTTCTGGCAGGTCCAAAGAGACCTAGCTACCTCCCTGGCTCTTCCCTCATTCAACTTTTCTACACAGGGTGCTCTGCGTGTAGCGAACTGCTTAGATGAAAGACTGCCCTAGGACTCCTAGGGTCCTGTGCCTCTCCCAAAAGCCTGAAGTGTTCCACACAAAACTGTGCTGTAGTGGAAGTTGCAATGCAAGCTGCCTTTCTCCTGGAGATACGGTGACTTCAGGTATGAGGTCCTAGAAGGACTTGTAAGCAGAGAGTTTTTCTCAGTACCGCTCAGAGTAGGGCAACGAGGACGAATTTCATGGTATGCTGGACTTGCTAGGACCGTGTTCATGAAGCCGTTGGTGAACTGGGGATATCTAGCTCGCCCAAGGAAGAGTGCAGCGTGTGACTCTTCACTCGACCTACGTAGGGCCACCCTGAATGGCCTACGGGTCTGAGTGTGACCCAGCAATCCCAGGGGAGCCTCGGGGTACTCAGGGTCGCTGTACGGAAACGAGTGCTGCCGCGAGGGCTCTACGAGTCCTGAAAAGCTTACTAGCGTTCAACTAAAGCAGAAGAGCGACTAAGGCCTCCTGGAAGCTGCTGCACGCCTACTCCACTGCATGGCGTATCAGGGCCCTCCTTCGAAGCTAGGCCTCACTTTGAGTTTCCCTTTAGCTAGAGAACAGGACAGGATGAGCTCTGAATCAGAAACTGGAATACGTGTTTCTTCGTGAAACCTCTTTTTCCCTCTCACAGCCATGCCTGTCGTGAGTATAAGCCCGACACCAACAGTGTTTTTCAGCTAGCTTCTAGGCGCATAAAAGGAGCTTTCATGATGGGACAGCAAGGCTCGCCCCATCAGGTCCTGTTTCCAGATTGACACACAGCATAAGTAGCTGTGGTTTCTAAGAGGTCCAAAGAGACCTGGCTACCTACTTGGCTCTGCCCAGAATCAATTTTTCTGCACAGGGTGTTGTACGTGGAGTGAAGTGCCTAGACAATAGACTGCCCTAGGTCTCTAAGAGCCCTGTGCATGTCCCAAAGCCTGAAGTGTTACACAGAACACTGTGCTTTAGTGGAAGTTGGAATGCAAGCCGTCTTTCTCCTTGAGATACGGTGACTTCAGGTACGAGGTCCTCGAAGGACTTCAAAGCAGAGAGTTTTACTCAGTACAGCTCAGAATCGGCTGATGAGGCAGACTTCCATGGTTTGCTGGCCTTGCTAGAACCGTGTTCCTGAGGCTGATGGTGAGCTGAGGAAATCTAGCTTTCCCAAGAAAGAGTGCAGTTTGTTATCTTTCACTCGGCCTAAAAAGGGGCACACTGAAGGGCCTACGGGTCTGAGTGTGGCCCAGCAAGCCCAGGGGAGTCCTGGGGTACTCAGAGTTCTTGTACGCAAATGGGTACTGACACGAGTGGGCCTGGAGTCCTGAGAAGGAGTAGTACCTTTAAACTAATGCAGGACTGCGACTAAGGCCTCAAGGAAAATGCTGCACAACTACCCTTCTGGAGGGCAAATCAGAGCCTTAGGTCGAGGGTAGGGCGCACCTTGAGATTCCCCTTAGCTCTAGTGCAGGGCAGGATATGCTCCCCACCAGGGCCTGGAAGCACCCTCTTTCTTTCGAGAAAACTCATTTTCTTCCAGAGCCATGCCTGGAGTGAGGACAAGTCCGACAACCACAGTGTTTTTCAGGTAGCTTCAAGGCCGCATGAATGGAGCTTTCAAGACGGGAAAACAAGGCTTGTCTCCTAAGGCCGCCATTTCCAGGCTGACACGCAGAAGAAGCATCTGTGGTTTCTAGCAGGTCAAAAGAGACCTAGCTCCTCACTGGGTCCTTGGAGAATCAACTTTTCTATGCAGGGTGTTCTGCGTGTAGCGAACTGCCTAAATGAAAGAATTCCCTAGGTGTCCTGGGCTCCTGGGCATCTTCCAAAAGCCTGCGGCGTTACACCAGAAAGTGTGCTCTAGTTGCACTTGGACCACAAGCCGACTCTCTCCTAGAGGTTGGTTGACTTCAGCTAGGAGCTGGTAGAAGGAACTGTAAGCAAAGAGTTTCCCTCAGTACAGCTCGGACTACTGTAAGCAGGCAGACTGGCATGGCATGCTGCACCTACTACAACCGTGTTCCTGAGGCTGTTGGTGAGCTGAGGAAATCGAGCTCCCCCGAGGGAGCGTGCATCATGCTGCCCTTCACTCGGCACAGACACGGGGACTCCGAAGGGCCTACGTGTCTGAATGTTGATCTTCAACTCAGGGGAGCCTGGGGGTTACTCAGTGTCTTTGTACGGAAACGGGTGCAGACGCAAGGGAGCAGGAGTCCTGAGAAGATTAGTACCGTGAAACTAATGCAGAAGTGCGACTAAGGCCTCGTGGAAGCTGCGCACTCCTACCCTGCTGCATGGCATATCAGGGCCCTCCTTCGAAGTTAGGCCTCACTTTGAGATTCCCTTTAGCTATAGAACAGGACAGGATGAGCTCTGACCGAGAAACTGGGATACCCTGTTTCTTCGTGAAACCTCTTTTTCCCTCTCACAGCCATGCCTGCCGTGAGTATATAAGGCTGACAACCACAGTGTTTTTAAGGGATCTTCAAGGCGCAGAAGAGGAGCTTTCAAGGTGGGAAAACAAGGCCAGTCCCATCAGGCACCATCTCCAGGATGACACTCAGAGTAAGTGTCTCAGGGTACTGGCAGGTCAAAAGAGACCTAGCTACCTCCCTGGCTCTTCCCTGATTCAACTTTTCTACACAGGGTGTTCTGCGTGTAGTGAACTGCCTAGACGAAAGAGGGCCCTAGGTCTCTGAGGGTCCGGTGCCTCTCCCAAAAGCCTGAAGTGTTCCACAGAAAACTGTGCTGTAGTGGAAGCTGCAATGCAAGCTGCCTTTCTCCTTGAGATACGGTGACTTAAGCTATGAGGTCCTAGAAGGACTTGTAAGCAGAGAGTTTTTCTCAGTACAGCTCAGACTAGGGCAACGAGGACGACTTCCACGGCATGCCTGACTTTCTAGAACCGTGTTCATGAAACCTTTCGGTAGTTGGGGATATCTAGCTCCCCGAGTAAAGCGTGCAGCGTGTTACCCTTCACTCGGCCTACCCAGGGGCATCCTGACGGGCCTACGGGTCTGACTGTGGCCCAGCAAGCCCAGGGAAGCCTTGGAGTACTCAGTGTCTTTGTATGGAAACGAGTGCTGCCGCGAGGCATTTAGGAGTCCTGAAAACCTTACTAGCGTTCATCTAACGCAGGAGAACTTCTAAGGCCTCATGGAAACTGTTGCACGCCTACCCCGCTACTTGGCATATCAGGGCCCACCTTCGAAGTGAGAGCTCCCTTTGAGTTTCCCTTTAGCTATGAAACAGGACAGGATGAGCTCTGACTCGGAAACTAAAATACCCTGTCTCTTCGTGTAACCTCTTTTTCCTCTAACAGTCATGCCTGCAATGAGTATAAGCCTGACAACAACAGGGTTTTTAAGGGAGCTTCAAGGCGCAGAAGAGGAGCTTTCAAGGTGGGAAAACAAGGCCAGTCCCGTCAGGCACCATCTCCAGGTTGACACGCAGCGTAAGTGTCTCTGGCTTCCGGCAGGTCAAAAGAGACCTAGCTACCTCCCTGGCTCTTCCCTCATTCAACTTTTCTACACAGGGTGCTCTGCGTGTAGTGAACTGCCTAGACGAAAGAGTGCCCTAGGTCTCCTAGGGTCCTGTGCCTCTCCCAAAAGCCTGAATTGTTCCACAGAAAACAGTGTTGTAGTGGAAGTTGCAATGCAATCTGCCTTTAATCTTGAGATACGGTGACTTGTTATGAGGTCCTAGAAGGACCTGTAAGCAGAGAGTTTTTCTCAGTACAGCTGAGACTAGGGTAACGAGGACGATTTCCATGTTATGCTGGATTTTCTAGAACCGTGTTGATGAAACCTTTCTGTAGCTGGGGATACCTAGCTCCCCGAATGAAGCGTGCAGTGTGTTACCCTTTACTCCGCCTACCCATGGGCACCCTGACAGGCCTACGGGTCTGACTGTGGCCCAGCAAGCCCAGGGTAGCCTTGGAGTACTCAGTGTCCTTGTACGGAAACGAGTGCTGCCGCGAGGGGTCGAGGAGTCCTGAATACCTTACTAGCGTTCAACTAAAGCAAGAGAGCGACTAAGGCCTCATGGAAGCCTTTGCACGCCTACTCCGCTACATGGCATATCAGGGCCCTCCTTCGAAGCGAGGGCTCACTTTGAGTTTCCCTTTAGCTATAAAACAGGACAGGATGAGCTCTGAATCAGAAACTGAAATACCCTGTCTCTTCGTGTATCCTCTTTTTCCCTCACACAGCCATGCCTGCAATGAATATAAGGCTGACAACCACAGTGTTTTTAAGGGAGCTTCAAGGCGCAGAAGAGGAGCTTTCAAGGTGGGAAAACAAGGCCAGTCCCATCAGGCACCATCTCCAGGTTGACACGCAGCGTAAGTGTCTCTGGCTTCTGGCAGGTCCAAAGAGACCTAGCTACCTCCCTGGCTCTTCCCTCATTCAACTTTTCTACACAGGGTGCTCTGCGTGTAGCGAACTGCTTAGATGAAAGACTGCCCTAGGACTCCTAGGGTCCTGTGCCTCTCCCAAAAGCCTGAAGTGTTCCACACAAAACTGTGCTGTAGTGGAAGTTGCAATGCAAGCTGCCTTTCTCCTGGAGATACGGTGACTTCAGGTATGAGGTCCTAGAAGGACTTGTAAGCAGAGAGTTTTTCTCAGTACCGCTCAGAGTAGGGCAACGAGGACGAATTTCATGGTATGCTGGACTTGCTAGGACCGTGTTCATGAAGCCGTTGGTGAACTGGGGATATCTAGCTCGCCCAAGGAAGAGTGCAGCGTGTGACTCTTCACTCGACCTACGTAGGGCCACCCTGAATGGCCTACGGGTCTGAGTGTGACCCAGCAATCCCAGGGGAGCCTCGGGGTACTCAGGGTCGCTGTACGGAAACGAGTGCTGCCGCGAGGGCTCTACGAGTCCTGAAAAGCTTACTAGCGTTCAACTAAAGCAGAAGAGCGACTAAGGCCTCCTGGAAGCTGCTGCACGCCTACTCCACTGCATGGCGTATCAGGGCCCTCCTTCGAAGCTAGGCCTCACTTTGAGTTTCCCTTTAGCTAGAGAACAGGACAGGATGAGCTCTGAATCAGAAACTGGAATACGTGTTTCTTCGTGAAACCTCTTTTTCCCTCTCACAGCCATGCCTGTCGTGAGTATAAGCCCGACACCAACAGTGTTTTTCAGCTAGCTTCTAGGCGCATAAAAGGAGCTTTCATGATGGGACAGCAAGGCTCGCCCCATCAGGTCCTGTTTCCAGATTGACACACAGCATAAGTAGCTGTGGTTTCTAAGAGGTCCAAAGAGACCTGGCTACCTACTTGGCTCTGCCCAGAATCAATTTTTCTGCACAGGGTGTTGTACGTGGAGTGAAGTGCCTAGACAATAGACTGCCCTAGGTCTCTAAGAGCCCTGTGCATGTCCCAAAGCCTGAAGTGTTACACAGAACACTGTGCTTTAGTGGAAGTTGGAATGCAAGCCGTCTTTCTCCTTGAGATACGGTGACTTCAGGTACGAGGTCCTCGAAGGACTTCAAAGCAGAGAGTTTTACTCAGTACAGCTCAGAATCGGCTGATGAGGCAGACTTCCATGGTTTGCTGGCCTTGCTAGAACCGTGTTCCTGAGGCTGATGGTGAGCTGAGGAAATCTAGCTTTCCCAAGAAAGAGTGCAGTTTGTTATCTTTCACTCGGCCTAAAAAGGGGCACACTGAAGGGCCTACGGGTCTGAGTGTGGCCCAGCAAGCCCAGGGGAGTCCTGGGGTACTCAGAGTTCTTGTACGCAAATGGGTACTGACACGAGTGGGCCTGGAGTCCTGAGAAGGAGTAGTACCTTTAAACTAATGCAGGACTGCGACTAAGGCCTCAAGGAAAATGCTGCACAACTACCCTTCTGGAGGGCAAATCAGAGCCTTAGGTCGAGGGTAGGGCGCACCTTGAGATTCCCCTTAGCTCTAGTGCAGGGCAGGATATGCTCCCCACCAGGGCCTGGAAGCACCCTCTTTCTTTCGAGAAAACTCATTTTCTTCCAGAGCCATGCCTGGAGTGAGGACAAGTCCGACAACCACAGTGTTTTTCAGGTAGCTTCAAGGCCGCATGAATGGAGCTTTCAAGACGGGAAAACAAGGCTTGTCTCCTAAGGCCGCCATTTCCAGGCTGACACGCAGAAGAAGCATCTGTGGTTTCTAGCAGGTCAAAAGAGACCTAGCTCCTCACTGGGTCCTTGGAGAATCAACTTTTCTATGCAGGGTGTTCTGCGTGTAGCGAACTGCCTAAATGAAAGAATTCCCTAGGTGTCCTGGGCTCCTGGGCATCTTCCAAAAGCCTGCGGCGTTACACCAGAAAGTGTGCTCTAGTTGCACTTGGACCACAAGCCGACTCTCTCCTAGAGGTTGGTTGACTTCAGCTAGGAGCTGGTAGAAGGAACTGTAAGCAAAGAGTTTCCCTCAGTACAGCTCGGACTACTGTAAGCAGGCAGACTGGCATGGCATGCTGCACCTACTACAACCGTGTTCCTGAGGCTGTTGGTGAGCTGAGGAAATCGAGCTCCCCCGAGGGAGCGTGCATCATGCTGCCCTTCACTCGGCACAGACACGGGGACTCCGAAGGGCCTACGTGTCTGAATGTTGATCTTCAACTCAGGGGAGCCTGGGGGTTACTCAGTGTCTTTGTACGGAAACGGGTGCAGACGCAAGGGAGCAGGAGTCCTGAGAAGATTAGTACCGTGAAACTAATGCAGAAGTGCGACTAAGGCCTCGTGGAAGCTGCGCACTCCTACCCTGCTGCATGGCATATCAGGGCCCTCCTTCGAAGTTAGGCCTCACTTTGAGATTCCCTTTAGCTATAGAACAGGACAGGATGAGCTCTGACCGAGAAACTGGGATACCCTGTTTCTTCGTGAAACCTCTTTTTCCCTCTCACAGCCATGCCTGCCGTGAGTATATAAGGCTGACAACCACAGTGTTTTTAAGGGATCTTCAAGGCGCAGAAGAGGAGCTTTCAAGGTGGGAAAACAAGGCCAGTCCCATCAGGCACCATCTCCAGGATGACACTCAGAGTAAGTGTCTCAGGGTACTGGCAGGTCAAAAGAGACCTAGCTACCTCCCTGGCTCTTCCCTGATTCAACTTTTCTACACAGGGTGTTCTGCGTGTAGTGAACTGCCTAGACGAAAGAGGGCCCTAGGTCTCTGAGGGTCCGGTGCCTCTCCCAAAAGCCTGAAGTGTTCCACAGAAAACTGTGCTGTAGTGGAAGCTGCAATGCAAGCTGCCTTTCTCCTTGAGATACGGTGACTTAAGCTATGAGGTCCTAGAAGGACTTGTAAGCAGAGAGTTTTTCTCAGTACAGCTCAGACTAGGGCAACGAGGACGACTTCCACGGCATGCCTGACTTTCTAGAACCGTGTTCATGAAACCTTTCGGTAGTTGGGGATATCTAGCTCCCCGAGTAAAGCGTGCAGCGTGTTACCCTTCACTCGGCCTACCCAGGGGCATCCTGACGGGCCTACGGGTCTGACTGTGGCCCAGCAAGCCCAGGGAAGCCTTGGAGTACTCAGTGTCTTTGTATGGAAACGAGTGCTGCCGCGAGGCATTTAGGAGTCCTGAAAACCTTACTAGCGTTCATCTAACGCAGGAGAACTTCTAAGGCCTCATGGAAACTGTTGCACGCCTACCCCGCTACTTGGCATATCAGGGCCCACCTTCGAAGTGAGAGCTCCCTTTGAGTTTCCCTTTAGCTATGAAACAGGACAGGATGAGCTCTGACTCGGAAACTAAAATACCCTGTCTCTTCGTGTAACCTCTTTTTCCTCTAACAGTCATGCCTGCAATGAGTATAAGCCTGACAACAACAGGGTTTTTAAGGGAGCTTCAAGGCGCAGAAGAGGAGCTTTCAAGGTGGGAAAACAAGGCCAGTCCCGTCAGGCACCATCTCCAGGTTGACACGCAGCGTAAGTGTCTCTGGCTTCCGGCAGGTCAAAAGAGACCTAGCTACCTCCCTGGCTCTTCCCTCATTCAACTTTTCTACACAGGGTGCTCTGCGTGTAGTGAACTGCCTAGACGAAAGAGTGCCCTAGGTCTCCTAGGGTCCTGTGCCTCTCCCAAAAGCCTGAATTGTTCCACAGAAAACAGTGTTGTAGTGGAAGTTGCAATGCAATCTGCCTTTAATCTTGAGATACGGTGACTTGTTATGAGGTCCTAGAAGGACCTGTAAGCAGAGAGTTTTTCTCAGTACAGCTGAGACTAGGGTAACGAGGACGATTTCCATGTTATGCTGGATTTTCTAGAACCGTGTTGATGAAACCTTTCTGTAGCTGGGGATACCTAGCTCCCCGAATGAAGCGTGCAGTGTGTTACCCTTTACTCCGCCTACCCATGGGCACCCTGACAGGCCTACGGGTCTGACTGTGGCCCAGCAAGCCCAGGGTAGCCTTGGAGTACTCAGTGTCCTTGTACGGAAACGAGTGCTGCCGCGAGGGGTCGAGGAGTCCTGAATACCTTACTAGCGTTCAACTAAAGCAAGAGAGCGACTAAGGCCTCATGGAAGCCTTTGCACGCCTACTCCGCTACATGGCATATCAGGGCCCTCCTTCGAAGCGAGGGCTCACTTTGAGTTTCCCTTTAGCTATAAAACAGGACAGGATGAGCTCTGAATCAGAAACTGAAATACCCTGTCTCTTCGTGTATCCTCTTTTTCCCTCACACAGCCATGCCTGCAATGAATATAAGGCTGACAACCACAGTGTTTTTAAGGGAGCTTCAAGGCGCAGAAGAGGAGCTTTCAAGGTGGGAAAACAAGGCCAGTCCCATCAGGCACCATCTCCAGGTTGACACGCAGCGTAAGTGTCTCTGGCTTCTGGCAGGTCCAAAGAGACCTAGCTACCTCCCTGGCTCTTCCCTCATTCAACTTTTCTACACAGGGTGCTCTGCGTGTAGCGAACTGCTTAGATGAAAGACTGCCCTAGGACTCCTAGGGTCCTGTGCCTCTCCCAAAAGCCTGAAGTGTTCCACACAAAACTGTGCTGTAGTGGAAGTTGCAATGCAAGCTGCCTTTCTCCTGGAGATACGGTGACTTCAGGTATGAGGTCCTAGAAGGACTTGTAAGCAGAGAGTTTTTCTCAGTACCGCTCAGAGTAGGGCAACGAGGACGAATTTCATGGTATGCTGGACTTGCTAGGACCGTGTTCATGAAGCCGTTGGTGAACTGGGGATATCTAGCTCGCCCAAGGAAGAGTGCAGCGTGTGACTCTTCACTCGACCTACGTAGGGCCACCCTGAATGGCCTACGGGTCTGAGTGTGACCCAGCAATCCCAGGGGAGCCTCGGGGTACTCAGGGTCGCTGTACGGAAACGAGTGCTGCCGCGAGGGCTCTACGAGTCCTGAAAAGCTTACTAGCGTTCAACTAAAGCAGAAGAGCGACTAAGGCCTCCTGGAAGCTGCTGCACGCCTACTCCACTGCATGGCGTATCAGGGCCCTCCTTCGAAGCTAGGCCTCACTTTGAGTTTCCCTTTAGCTAGAGAACAGGACAGGATGAGCTCTGAATCAGAAACTGGAATACGTGTTTCTTCGTGAAACCTCTTTTTCCCTCTCACAGCCATGCCTGTCGTGAGTATAAGCCCGACACCAACAGTGTTTTTCAGCTAGCTTCTAGGCGCATAAAAGGAGCTTTCATGATGGGACAGCAAGGCTCGCCCCATCAGGTCCTGTTTCCAGATTGACACACAGCATAAGTAGCTGTGGTTTCTAAGAGGTCCAAAGAGACCTGGCTACCTACTTGGCTCTGCCCAGAATCAATTTTTCTGCACAGGGTGTTGTACGTGGAGTGAAGTGCCTAGACAATAGACTGCCCTAGGTCTCTAAGAGCCCTGTGCATGTCCCAAAGCCTGAAGTGTTACACAGAACACTGTGCTTTAGTGGAAGTTGGAATGCAAGCCGTCTTTCTCCTTGAGATACGGTGACTTCAGGTACGAGGTCCTCGAAGGACTTCAAAGCAGAGAGTTTTACTCAGTACAGCTCAGAATCGGCTGATGAGGCAGACTTCCATGGTTTGCTGGCCTTGCTAGAACCGTGTTCCTGAGGCTGATGGTGAGCTGAGGAAATCTAGCTTTCCCAAGAAAGAGTGCAGTTTGTTATCTTTCACTCGGCCTAAAAAGGGGCACACTGAAGGGCCTACGGGTCTGAGTGTGGCCCAGCAAGCCCAGGGGAGTCCTGGGGTACTCAGAGTTCTTGTACGCAAATGGGTACTGACACGAGTGGGCCTGGAGTCCTGAGAAGGAGTAGTACCTTTAAACTAATGCAGGACTGCGACTAAGGCCTCAAGGAAAATGCTGCACAACTACCCTTCTGGAGGGCAAATCAGAGCCTTAGGTCGAGGGTAGGGCGCACCTTGAGATTCCCCTTAGCTCTAGTGCAGGGCAGGATATGCTCCCCACCAGGGCCTGGAAGCACCCTCTTTCTTTCGAGAAAACTCATTTTCTTCCAGAGCCATGCCTGGAGTGAGGACAAGTCCGACAACCACAGTGTTTTTCAGGTAGCTTCAAGGCCGCATGAATGGAGCTTTCAAGACGGGAAAACAAGGCTTGTCTCCTAAGGCCGCCATTTCCAGGCTGACACGCAGAAGAAGCATCTGTGGTTTCTAGCAGGTCAAAAGAGACCTAGCTCCTCACTGGGTCCTTGGAGAATCAACTTTTCTATGCAGGGTGTTCTGCGTGTAGCGAACTGCCTAAATGAAAGAATTCCCTAGGTGTCCTGGGCTCCTGGGCATCTTCCAAAAGCCTGCGGCGTTACACCAGAAAGTGTGCTCTAGTTGCACTTGGACCACAAGCCGACTCTCTCCTAGAGGTTGGTTGACTTCAGCTAGGAGCTGGTAGAAGGAACTGTAAGCAAAGAGTTTCCCTCAGTACAGCTCGGACTACTGTAAGCAGGCAGACTGGCATGGCATGCTGCACCTACTACAACCGTGTTCCTGAGGCTGTTGGTGAGCTGAGGAAATCGAGCTCCCCCGAGGGAGCGTGCATCATGCTGCCCTTCACTCGGCACAGACACGGGGACTCCGAAGGGCCTACGTGTCTGAATGTTGATCTTCAACTCAGGGGAGCCTGGGGGTTACTCAGTGTCTTTGTACGGAAACGGGTGCAGACGCAAGGGAGCAGGAGTCCTGAGAAGATTAGTACCGTGAAACTAATGCAGAAGTGCGACTAAGGCCTCGTGGAAGCTGCGCACTCCTACCCTGCTGCATGGCATATCAGGGCCCTCCTTCGAAGTTAGGCCTCACTTTGAGATTCCCTTTAGCTATAGAACAGGACAGGATGAGCTCTGACCGAGAAACTGGGATACCCTGTTTCTTCGTGAAACCTCTTTTTCCCTCTCACAGCCATGCCTGCCGTGAGTATATAAGGCTGACAACCACAGTGTTTTTAAGGGATCTTCAAGGCGCAGAAGAGGAGCTTTCAAGGTGGGAAAACAAGGCCAGTCCCATCAGGCACCATCTCCAGGATGACACTCAGAGTAAGTGTCTCAGGGTACTGGCAGGTCAAAAGAGACCTAGCTACCTCCCTGGCTCTTCCCTGATTCAACTTTTCTACACAGGGTGTTCTGCGTGTAGTGAACTGCCTAGACGAAAGAGGGCCCTAGGTCTCTGAGGGTCCGGTGCCTCTCCCAAAAGCCTGAAGTGTTCCACAGAAAACTGTGCTGTAGTGGAAGCTGCAATGCAAGCTGCCTTTCTCCTTGAGATACGGTGACTTAAGCTATGAGGTCCTAGAAGGACTTGTAAGCAGAGAGTTTTTCTCAGTACAGCTCAGACTAGGGCAACGAGGACGACTTCCACGGCATGCCTGACTTTCTAGAACCGTGTTCATGAAACCTTTCGGTAGTTGGGGATATCTAGCTCCCCGAGTAAAGCGTGCAGCGTGTTACCCTTCACTCGGCCTACCCAGGGGCATCCTGACGGGCCTACGGGTCTGACTGTGGCCCAGCAAGCCCAGGGAAGCCTTGGAGTACTCAGTGTCTTTGTATGGAAACGAGTGCTGCCGCGAGGCATTTAGGAGTCCTGAAAACCTTACTAGCGTTCATCTAACGCAGGAGAACTTCTAAGGCCTCATGGAAACTGTTGCACGCCTACCCCGCTACTTGGCATATCAGGGCCCACCTTCGAAGTGAGAGCTCCCTTTGAGTTTCCCTTTAGCTATGAAACAGGACAGGATGAGCTCTGACTCGGAAACTAAAATACCCTGTCTCTTCGTGTAACCTCTTTTTCCTCTAACAGTCATGCCTGCAATGAGTATAAGCCTGACAACAACAGGGTTTTTAAGGGAGCTTCAAGGCGCAGAAGAGGAGCTTTCAAGGTGGGAAAACAAGGCCAGTCCCGTCAGGCACCATCTCCAGGTTGACACGCAGCGTAAGTGTCTCTGGCTTCCGGCAGGTCAAAAGAGACCTAGCTACCTCCCTGGCTCTTCCCTCATTCAACTTTTCTACACAGGGTGCTCTGCGTGTAGTGAACTGCCTAGACGAAAGAGTGCCCTAGGTCTCCTAGGGTCCTGTGCCTCTCCCAAAAGCCTGAATTGTTCCACAGAAAACAGTGTTGTAGTGGAAGTTGCAATGCAATCTGCCTTTAATCTTGAGATACGGTGACTTGTTATGAGGTCCTAGAAGGACCTGTAAGCAGAGAGTTTTTCTCAGTACAGCTGAGACTAGGGTAACGAGGACGATTTCCATGTTATGCTGGATTTTCTAGAACCGTGTTGATGAAACCTTTCTGTAGCTGGGGATACCTAGCTCCCCGAATGAAGCGTGCAGTGTGTTACCCTTTACTCCGCCTACCCATGGGCACCCTGACAGGCCTACGGGTCTGACTGTGGCCCAGCAAGCCCAGGGTAGCCTTGGAGTACTCAGTGTCCTTGTACGGAAACGAGTGCTGCCGCGAGGGGTCGAGGAGTCCTGAATACCTTACTAGCGTTCAACTAAAGCAAGAGAGCGACTAAGGCCTCATGGAAGCCTTTGCACGCCTACTCCGCTACATGGCATATCAGGGCCCTCCTTCGAAGCGAGGGCTCACTTTGAGTTTCCCTTTAGCTATAAAACAGGACAGGATGAGCTCTGAATCAGAAACTGAAATACCCTGTCTCTTCGTGTATCCTCTTTTTCCCTCACACAGCCATGCCTGCAATGAATATAAGGCTGACAACCACAGTGTTTTTAAGGGAGCTTCAAGGCGCAGAAGAGGAGCTTTCAAGGTGGGAAAACAAGGCCAGTCCCATCAGGCACCATCTCCAGGTTGACACGCAGCGTAAGTGTCTCTGGCTTCTGGCAGGTCCAAAGAGACCTAGCTACCTCCCTGGCTCTTCCCTCATTCAACTTTTCTACACAGGGTGCTCTGCGTGTAGCGAACTGCTTAGATGAAAGACTGCCCTAGGACTCCTAGGGTCCTGTGCCTCTCCCAAAAGCCTGAAGTGTTCCACACAAAACTGTGCTGTAGTGGAAGTTGCAATGCAAGCTGCCTTTCTCCTGGAGATACGGTGACTTCAGGTATGAGGTCCTAGAAGGACTTGTAAGCAGAGAGTTTTTCTCAGTACCGCTCAGAGTAGGGCAACGAGGACGAATTTCATGGTATGCTGGACTTGCTAGGACCGTGTTCATGAAGCCGTTGGTGAACTGGGGATATCTAGCTCGCCCAAGGAAGAGTGCAGCGTGTGACTCTTCACTCGACCTACGTAGGGCCACCCTGAATGGCCTACGGGTCTGAGTGTGACCCAGCAATCCCAGGGGAGCCTCGGGGTACTCAGGGTCGCTGTACGGAAACGAGTGCTGCCGCGAGGGCTCTACGAGTCCTGAAAAGCTTACTAGCGTTCAACTAAAGCAGAAGAGCGACTAAGGCCTCCTGGAAGCTGCTGCACGCCTACTCCACTGCATGGCGTATCAGGGCCCTCCTTCGAAGCTAGGCCTCACTTTGAGTTTCCCTTTAGCTAGAGAACAGGACAGGATGAGCTCTGAATCAGAAACTGGAATACGTGTTTCTTCGTGAAACCTCTTTTTCCCTCTCACAGCCATGCCTGTCGTGAGTATAAGCCCGACACCAACAGTGTTTTTCAGCTAGCTTCTAGGCGCATAAAAGGAGCTTTCATGATGGGACAGCAAGGCTCGCCCCATCAGGTCCTGTTTCCAGATTGACACACAGCATAAGTAGCTGTGGTTTCTAAGAGGTCCAAAGAGACCTGGCTACCTACTTGGCTCTGCCCAGAATCAATTTTTCTGCACAGGGTGTTGTACGTGGAGTGAAGTGCCTAGACAATAGACTGCCCTAGGTCTCTAAGAGCCCTGTGCATGTCCCAAAGCCTGAAGTGTTACACAGAACACTGTGCTTTAGTGGAAGTTGGAATGCAAGCCGTCTTTCTCCTTGAGATACGGTGACTTCAGGTACGAGGTCCTCGAAGGACTTCAAAGCAGAGAGTTTTACTCAGTACAGCTCAGAATCGGCTGATGAGGCAGACTTCCATGGTTTGCTGGCCTTGCTAGAACCGTGTTCCTGAGGCTGATGGTGAGCTGAGGAAATCTAGCTTTCCCAAGAAAGAGTGCAGTTTGTTATCTTTCACTCGGCCTAAAAAGGGGCACACTGAAGGGCCTACGGGTCTGAGTGTGGCCCAGCAAGCCCAGGGGAGTCCTGGGGTACTCAGAGTTCTTGTACGCAAATGGGTACTGACACGAGTGGGCCTGGAGTCCTGAGAAGGAGTAGTACCTTTAAACTAATGCAGGACTGCGACTAAGGCCTCAAGGAAAATGCTGCACAACTACCCTTCTGGAGGGCAAATCAGAGCCTTAGGTCGAGGGTAGGGCGCACGTTGAGATTCCCCTTAGCTCTAGTGCAGGGCAGGATATGCTCCCCACCAGGGCCTGGAAGCACCCTCTTTCTTTCGAGAAAACTCATTTTCTTCCAGAGCCATGCCTGGAGTGAGGACAAGTCCGACAACCACAGTGTTTTTCAGGTAGCTTCAAGGCCGCATGAATGGAGCTTTCAAGACGGGAAAACAAGGCTTGTCTCCTAAGGCCGCCATTTCCAGGCTGACACGCAGAAGAAGCATCTGTGGTTTCTAGCAGGTCAAAAGAGACCTAGCTCCTCACTGGGTCCTTGGAGAATCAACTTTTCTATGCAGGGTGTTCTGCGTGTAGCGAACTGCCTAAATGAAAGAATTCCCTAGGTGTCCTGGGCTCCTGGGCATCTTCCAAAAGCCTGCGGCGTTACACCAGAAAGTGTGCTCTAGTTGCACTTGGACCACAAGCCGACTCTCTCCTAGAGGTTGGTTGACTTCAGCTAGGAGCTGGTAGAAGGAACTGTAAGCAAAGAGTTTCCCTCAGTACAGCTCGGACTACTGTAAGCAGGCAGACTGGCATGGCATGCTGCACCTACTACAACCGTGTTCCTGAGGCTGTTGGTGAGCTGAGGAAATCGAGCTCCCCCGAGGGAGCGTGCATCATGCTGCCCTTCACTCGGCACAGACACGGGGACTCCGAAGGGCCTACGTGTCTGAATGTTGATCTTCAACTCAGGGGAGCCTGGGGGTTACTCAGTGTCTTTGTACGGAAACGGGTGCAGACGCAAGGGAGCAGGAGTCCTGAGAAGATTAGTACCGTGAAACTAATGCAGAAGTGCGACTAAGGCCTCGTGGAAGCTGCGCACTCCTACCCTGCTGCATGGCATATCAGGGCCCTCCTTCGAAGTTAGGCCTCACTTTGAGATTCCCTTTAGCTATAGAACAGGACAGGATGAGCTCTGACCGAGAAACTGGGATACCCTGTTTCTTCGTGAAACCTCTTTTTCCCTCTCACAGCCATGCCTGCCGTGAGTATATAAGGCTGACAACCACAGTGTTTTTAAGGGATCTTCAAGGCGCAGAAGAGGAGCTTTCAAGGTGGGAAAACAAGGCCAGTCCCATCAGGCACCATCTCCAGGATGACACTCAGAGTAAGTGTCTCAGGGTACTGGCAGGTCAAAAGAGACCTAGCTACCTCCCTGGCTCTTCCCTGATTCAACTTTTCTACACAGGGTGTTCTGCGTGTAGTGAACTGCCTAGACGAAAGAGGGCCCTAGGTCTCTGAGGGTCCGGTGCCTCTCCCAAAAGCCTGAAGTGTTCCACAGAAAACTGTGCTGTAGTGGAAGCTGCAATGCAAGCTGCCTTTCTCCTTGAGATACGGTGACTTAAGCTATGAGGTCCTAGAAGGACTTGTAAGCAGAGAGTTTTTCTCAGTACAGCTCAGACTAGGGCAACGAGGACGACTTCCACGGCATGCCTGACTTTCTAGAACCGTGTTCATGAAACCTTTCGGTAGTTGGGGATATCTAGCTCCCCGAGTAAAGCGTGCAGCGTGTTACCCTTCACTCGGCCTACCCAGGGGCATCCTGACGGGCCTACGGGTCTGACTGTGGCCCAGCAAGCCCAGGGAAGCCTTGGAGTACTCAGTGTCTTTGTATGGAAACGAGTGCTGCCGCGAGGCATTTAGGAGTCCTGAAAACCTTACTAGCGTTCATCTAACGCAGGAGAACTTCTAAGGCCTCATGGAAACTGTTGCACGCCTACCCCGCTACTTGGCATATCAGGGCCCACCTTCGAAGTGAGAGCTCCCTTTGAGTTTCCCTTTAGCTATGAAACAGGACAGGATGAGCTCTGACTCGGAAACTAAAATACCCTGTCTCTTCGTGTAACCTCTTTTTCCTCTAACAGTCATGCCTGCAATGAGTATAAGCCTGACAACAACAGGGTTTTTAAGGGAGCTTCAAGGCGCAGAAGAGGAGCTTTCAAGGTGGGAAAACAAGGCCAGTCCCATCAGGCACCATCTCCAGGTTGACACGCAGCGTAAGTGTCTCTGGCTTCCGGCAGGTCAAAAGAGACCTAGCTACCTCCCTGGCTCTTCCCTCATTCAACTTTTCTACACAGGGTGCTCTGCGTGTAGTGAACTGCCTAGACGAAAGAGTGCCCTAGGTCTCCTAGGGTCCTGTGCCTCTCCCAAAAGCCTGAATTGTTCCACAGAAAACAGTGTTGTAGTGGAAGTTGCAATGCAATCTGCCTTTAATCTTGAGATACGGTGACTTGTTATGAGGTCCTAGAAGGACCTGTAAGCAGAGAGTTTTTCTCAGTACAGCTGAGACTAGGGTAACGAGGACGATTTCCATGTTATGCTGGATTTTCTAGAACCGTGTTGATGAAACCTTTCTGTAGCTGGGGATACCTAGCTCCCCGAATGAAGCGTGCAGTGTGTTACCCTTTACTCCGCCTACCCATGGGCACCCTGACAGGCCTACGGGTCTGACTGTGGCCCAGCAAGCCCAGGGTAGCCTTGGAGTACTCAGTGTCCTTGTACGGAAACGAGTGCTGCCGCGAGGGGTCGAGGAGTCCTGAATACCTTACTAGCGTTCAACTAAAGCAAGAGAGCGACTAAGGCCTCATGGAAGCCTTTGCACGCCTACTCCGCTACATGGCATATCAGGGCCCTCCTTCGAAGCGAGGGCTCACTTTGAGTTTCCCTTTAGCTATAAAACAGGACAGGATGAGCTCTGAATCAGAAACTGAAATACCCTGTCTCTTCGTGTATCCTCTTTTTCCCTCACACAGCCATGCCTGCAATGAATATAAGGCTGACAACCACAGTGTTTTTAAGGGAGCTTCAAGGCGCAGAAGAGGAGCTTTCAAGGTGGGAAAACAAGGCCAGTCCCATCAGGCACCATCTCCAGGTTGACACGCAGCGTAAGTGTCTCTGGCTTCTGGCAGGTCCAAAGAGACCTAGCTACCTCCCTGGCTCTTCCCTCATTCAACTTTTCTACACAGGGTGCTCTGCGTGTAGCGAACTGCTTAGATGAAAGACTGCCCTAGGACTCCTAGGGTCCTGTGCCTCTCCCAAAAGCCTGAAGTGTTCCACACAAAACTGTGCTGTAGTGGAAGTTGCAATGCAAGCTGCCTTTCTCCTGGAGATACGGTGACTTCAGGTATGAGGTCCTAGAAGGACTTGTAAGCAGAGAGTTTTTCTCAGTACCGCTCAGAGTAGGGCAACGAGGACGAATTTCATGGTATGCTGGACTTGCTAGGACCGTGTTCATGAAGCCGTTGGTGAACTGGGGATATCTAGCTCGCCCAAGGAAGAGTGCAGCGTGTGACTCTTCACTCGACCTACGTAGGGCCACCCTGAATGGCCTACGGGTCTGAGTGTGACCCAGCAATCCCAGGGGAGCCTCGGGGTACTCAGGGTCGCTGTACGGAAACGAGTGCTGCCGCGAGGGCTCTACGAGTCCTGAAAAGCTTACTAGCGTTCAACTAAAGCAGAAGAGCGACTAAGGCCTCCTGGAAGCTGCTGCACGCCTACTCCACTGCATGGCGTATCAGGGCCCTCCTTCGAAGCTAGGCCTCACTTTGAGTTTCCCTTTAGCTAGAGAACAGGACAGGATGAGCTCTGAATCAGAAACTGGAATACGTGTTTCTTCGTGAAACCTCTTTTTCCCTCTCACAGCCATGCCTGTCGTGAGTATAAGCCCGACACCAACAGTGTTTTTCAGCTAGCTTCTAGGCGCATAAAAGGAGCTTTCATGATGGGACAGCAAGGCTCGCCCCATCAGGTCCTGTTTCCAGATTGACACACAGCATAAGTAGCTGTGGTTTCTAAGAGGTCCAAAGAGACCTGGCTACCTACTTGGCTCTGCCCAGAATCAATTTTTCTGCACAGGGTGTTGTACGTGGAGTGAAGTGCCTAGACAATAGACTGCCCTAGGTCTCTAAGAGCCCTGTGCATGTCCCAAAGCCTGAAGTGTTACACAGAACACTGTGCTTTAGTGGAAGTTGGAATGCAAGCCGTCTTTCTCCTTGAGATACGGTGACTTCAGGTACGAGGTCCTCGAAGGACTTCAAAGCAGAGAGTTTTACTCAGTACAGCTCAGAATCGGCTGATGAGGCAGACTTCCATGGTTTGCTGGCCTTGCTAGAACCGTGTTCCTGAGGCTGATGGTGAGCTGAGGAAATCTAGCTTTCCCAAGAAAGAGTGCAGTTTGTTATCTTTCACTCGGCCTAAAAAGGGGCACACTGAAGGGCCTACGGGTCTGAGTGTGGCCCAGCAAGCCCAGGGGAGTCCTGGGGTACTCAGAGTTCTTGTACGCAAATGGGTACTGACACGAGTGGGCCTGGAGTCCTGAGAAGGAGTAGTACCTTTAAACTAATGCAGGACTGCGACTAAGGCCTCAAGGAAAATGCTGCACAACTACCCTTCTGGAGGGCAAATCAGAGCCTTAGGTCGAGGGTAGGGCGCACCTTGAGATTCCCCTTAGCTCTAGTGCAGGGCAGGATATGCTCCCCACCAGGGCCTGGAAGCACCCTCTTTCTTTCGAGAAAACTCATTTTCTTCCAGAGCCATGCCTGGAGTGAGGACAAGTCCGACAACCACAGTGTTTTTCAGGTAGCTTCAAGGCCGCATGAATGGAGCTTTCAAGACGGGAAAACAAGGCTTGTCTCCTAAGGCCGCCATTTCCAGGCTGACACGCAGAAGAAGCATCTGTGGTTTCTAGCAGGTCAAAAGAGACCTAGCTCCTCACTGGGTCCTTGGAGAATCAACTTTTCTATGCAGGGTGTTCTGCGTGTAGCGAACTGCCTAAATGAAAGAATTCCCTAGGTGTCCTGGGCTCCTGGGCATCTTCCAAAAGCCTGCGGCGTTACACCAGAAAGTGTGCTCTAGTTGCACTTGGACCACAAGCCGACTCTCTCCTAGAGGTTGGTTGACTTCAGCTAGGAGCTGGTAGAAGGAACTGTAAGCAAAGAGTTTCCCTCAGTACAGCTCGGACTACTGTAAGCAGGCAGACTGGCATGGCATGCTGCACCTACTACAACCGTGTTCCTGAGGCTGTTGGTGAGCTGAGGAAATCGAGCTCCCCCGAGGGAGCGTGCATCATGCTGCCCTTCACTCGGCACAGACACGGGGACTCCGAAGGGCCTACGTGTCTGAATGTTGATCTTCAACTCAGGGGAGCCTGGGGGTTACTCAGTGTCTTTGTACGGAAACGGGTGCAGACGCAAGGGAGCAGGAGTCCTGAGAAGATTAGTACCGTGAAACTAATGCAGAAGTGCGACTAAGGCCTCGTGGAAGCTGCGCACTCCTACCCTGCTGCATGGCATATCAGGGCCCTCCTTCGAAGTTAGGCCTCACTTTGAGATTCCCTTTAGCTATAGAACAGGACAGGATGAGCTCTGACCAAGAAACTGGGATACCCTGTTTCTTCGTGAAACCTCTTTTTCCCTCTCACAGCCATGCCTGCCGTGAGTATATAAGGCTGACAACCACAGTGTTTTTAAGGGATCTTCAAGGCGCAGAAGAGGAGCTTTCAAGGTGGGAAAACAAGGCCAGTCCCATCAGGCACCATCTCCAGGATGACACTCAGAGTAAGTGTCTCAGGGTACTGGCAGGTCAAAAGAGACCTAGCTACCTCCCTGGCTCTTCCCTGATTCAACTTTTCTACACAGGGTGTTCTGCGTGTAGTGAACTGCCTAGACGAAAGAGGGCCCTAGGTCTCTGAGGGTCCGGTGCCTCTCCCAAAAGCCTGAAGTGTTCCACAGAAAACTGTGCTGTAGTGGAAGCTGCAATGCAAGCTGCCTTTCTCCTTGAGATACGGTGACTTAAGCTATGAGGTCCTAGAAGGACTTGTAAGCAGAGAGTTTTTCTCAGTACAGCTCAGACTAGGGCAACGAGGACGACTTCCACGGCATGCCTGACTTTCTAGAACCGTGTTCATGAAACCTTTCGGTAGTTGGGGATATCTAGCTCCCCGAGTAAAGCGTGCAGCGTGTTACCCTTCACTCGGCCTACCCAGGGGCATCCTGACGGGCCTACGGGTCTGACTGTGGCCCAGCAAGCCCAGGGAAGCCTTGGAGTACTCAGTGTCTTTGTATGGAAACGAGTGCTGCCGCGAGGCATTTAGGAGTCCTGAAAACCTTACTAGCGTTCATCTAACGCAGGAGAACTTCTAAGGCCTCATGGAAACTGTTGCACGCCTACCCCGCTACTTGGCATATCAGGGCCCACCTTCGAAGTGAGAGCTCCCTTTGAGTTTCCCTTTAGCTATGAAACAGGACAGGATGAGCTCTGACTCGGAAACTAAAATACCCTGTCTCTTCGTGTAACCTCTTTTTCCTCTAACAGTCATGCCTGCAATGAGTATAAGCCTGACAACAACAGGGTTTTTAAGGGAGCTTCAAGGCGCAGAAGAGGAGCTTTCAAGGTGGGAAAACAAGGCCAGTCCCATCAGGCACCATCTCCAGGTTGACACGCAGCGTAAGTGTCTCTGGCTTCCGGCAGGTCAAAAGAGACCTAGCTACCTCCCTGGCTCTTCCCTCATTCAACTTTTCTACACAGGGTGCTCTGCGTGTAGTGAACTGCCTAGACGAAAGAGTGCCCTAGGTCTCCTAGGGTCCTGTGCCTCTCCCAAAAGCCTGAATTGTTCCACAGAAAACAGTGTTGTAGTGGAAGTTGCAATGCAATCTGCCTTTAATCTTGAGATACGGTGACTTGTTATGAGGTCCTAGAAGGACTTGTAAGCAGAGAGTTTTTCTCAGTACAGCTGAGACTAGGGTAACGAGGACGATTTCCATGTTATGCTGGATTTTCTAGAACCGTGTTGATGAAACCTTTCTGTAGCTGGGGATACCTAGCTCCCCGAATGAAGCGTGCAGTGTGTTACCCTTTACTCCGCCTACCCATGGGCACCCTGACAGGCCTACGGGTCTGACTGTGGCCCAGCAAGCCCAGGGTAGCCTTGGAGTACTCAGTGTCCTTGTACGGAAACGAGTGCTGCCGCGAGGGGTCGAGGAGTCCTGAATACCTTACTAGCGTTCAACTAAAGCAAGAGAGCGACTAAGGCCTCATGGAAGCCTTTGCACGCCTACTCCGCTACATGGCATATCAGGGCCCTCCTTCGAAGCGAGGGCTCACTTTGAGTTTCCCTTTAGCTATAAAACAGGACAGGATGAGCTCTGAATCAGAAACTGAAATACCCTGTCTCTTCGTGTATCCTCTTTTTCCCTCACACAGCCATGCCTGCAATGAATATAAGGCTGACAACCACAGTGTTTTTAAGGGAGCTTCAAGGCGCAGAAGAGGAGCTTTCAAGGTGGGAAAACAAGGCCAGTCCCATCAGGCACCATCTCCAGGTTGACACGCAGCGTAAGTGTCTCTGGCTTCTGGCAGGTCCAAAGAGACCTAGCTACCTCCCTGGCTCTTCCCTCATTCAACTTTTCTACACAGGGTGCTCTGCGTGTAGCGAACTGCTTAGATGAAAGACTGCCCTAGGACTCCTAGGGTCCTGTGCCTCTCCCCAAAGCCTGAAGTGTTCCACACAAAACTGTGCTGTAGTGGAAGTTGCAATGCAAGCTGCCTTTCTCCTGGAGATACGGTGACTTCAGGTATGAGGTCCTAGAAGGACTTGTAAGCAGAGAGTTTTTCTCAGTACCGCTCAGAGTAGGGCAACGAGGACGAGTTTCATGGTATGCTGGACTTGCTAGGACCGTGTTCATGAAGCCGTTGGTGAACTGGGGATATCTAGCTCGCCCAAGGAAGAGTGCAGCGTGTGACTCTTCACTCGACCTACGTAGGGCCACCCTGAATGGCCTACGGGTCTGAGTGTGACCCAGCAATCCCAGGGGAGCCTCGGGGTACTCAGGGTCGCTGTACGGAAACGAGTGCTGCCGCGAGGGCTCTACGAGTCCTGAAAAGCTTACTAGCGTTCAACTAAAGCAGAAGAGCGACTAAGGCCTCCTGGAAGCTGCTGCACGCCTACTCCACTGCATGGCGTATCAGGGCCCTCCTTCGAAGCTAGGCCTCACTTTGAGTTTCCCTTTAGCTAGAGAACAGGACAGGATGAGCTCTGAATCAGAAACTGGAATACGTGTTTCTTCGTGAAACCTCTTTTTCCCTCTCACAGCCATGCCTGTCGTGAGTATAAGCCCGACACCAACAGTGTTTTTCAGCTAGCTTCTAGGCGCATAAAAGGAGCTTTCATGATGGGACAGCAAGGCTCGCCCCATCAGGTCCTGTTTCCAGATTGACACACAGCATAAGTAGCTGTGGTTTCTAAGAGGTCCAAAGAGACCTGGCTACCTACTTGGCTCTGCCCAGAATCAATTTTTCTGCACAGGGTGTTGTACGTGGAGTGAAGTGCCTAGACAATAGACTGCCCTAGGTCTCTAAGAGCCCTGTGCATGTCCCAAAGCCTGAAGTGTTACACAGAACACTGTGCTTTAGTGGAAGTTGGAATGCAAGCCGTCTTTCTCCTTGAGATACGGTGACTTCAGGTACGAGGTCCTCGAAGGACTTCAAAGCAGAGAGTTTTACTCAGTACAGCTCAGAATCGGCTGATGAGGCAGACTTCCATGGTTTGCTGGCCTTGCTAGAACCGTGTTCCTGAGGCTGATGGTGAGCTGAGGAAATCTAGCTTTCCCAAGAAAGAGTGCAGTTTGTTATCTTTCACTCGGCCTAAAAAGGGGCACACTGAAGGGCCTACGGGTCTGAGTGTGGCCCAGCAAGCCCAGGGGAGTCCTGGGGTACTCAGAGTTCTTGTACGCAAATGGGTACTGACACGAGTGGGCCTGGAGTCCTGAGAAGGAGTAGTACCTTTAAACTAATGCAGGACTGCGACTAAGGCCTCAAGGAAAATGCTGCACAACTACCCTTCTGGAGGGCAAATCAGAGCCTTAGGTCGAGGGTAGGGCGCACCTTGAGATTCCCCTTAGCTCTAGTGCAGGGCAGGATATGCTCCCCACCAGGGCCTGGAAGCACCCTCTTTCTTTCGAGAAAACTCATTTTCTTCCAGAGCCATGCCTGGAGTGAGGACAAGTCCGACAACCACAGTGTTTTTCAGGTAGCTTCAAGGCCGCATGAATGGAGCTTTCAAGACGGGAAAACAAGGCTTGTCTCCTAAGGCCGCCATTTCCAGGCTGACACGCAGAAGAAGCATCTGTGGTTTCTAGCAGGTCAAAAGAGACCTAGCTCCTCACTGGGTCCTTGGAGAATCAACTTTTCTATGCAGGGTGTTCTGCGTGTAGCGAACTGCCTAAATGAAAGAATTCCCTAGGTGTCCTGGGCTCCTGGGCATCTTCCAAAAGCCTGCGGCGTTACACCAGAAAGTGTGCTCTAGTTGCACTTGGACCACAAGCCGACTCTCTCCTAGAGGTTGGTTGACTTCAGCTAGGAGCTGGTAGAAGGAACTGTAAGCAAAGAGTTTCCCTCAGTACAGCTCGGACTACTGTAAGCAGGCAGACTGGCATGGCATGCTGCACCTACTACAACCGTGTTCCTGAGGCTGTTGGTGAGCTGAGGAAATCGAGCTCCCCCGAGGGAGCGTGCATCATGCTGCCCTTCACTCGGCACAGACACGGGGACTCCGAAGGGCCTACGTGTCTGAATGTTGATCTTCAACTCAGGGGAGCCTGGGGGTTACTCAGTGTCTTTGTACGGAAACGGGTGCAGACGCAAGGGAGCAGGAGTCCTGAGAAGATTAGTACCGTGAAACTAATGCAGAAGTGCGACTAAGGCCTCGTGGAAGCTGCGCACTCCTACCCTGCTGCATGGCATATCAGGGCCCTCCTTCGAAGTTAGGCCTCACTTTGAGATTCCCTTTAGCTATAGAACAGGACAGGATGAGCTCTGACCGAGAAACTGGGATACCCTGTTTCTTCGTGAAACCTCTTTTTCCCTCTCACAGCCATGCCTGCCGTGAGTATAAGGCTGACAACCACAGTGTTTTTAAGGGATCTTCAAGGCGCAGAAGAGGAGCTTTCAAGGTGGGAAAACAAGGCCAGTCCCATCAGGCACCATCTCCAGGATGACACTCAGAGTAAGTGTCTCAGGGTACTGGCAGGTCAAAAGAGACCTAGCTACCTCCCTGGCTCTTCCCTGATTCAACTTTTCTACACAGGGTGTTCTGCGTGTAGTGAACTGCCTAGACGAAAGAGGGCCCTAGGTCTCTGAGGGTCCGGTGCCTCTCCCAAAAGCCTGAAGTGTTCCACAGAAAACTGTGCTGTAGTGGAAGTTGCAATGCAAGCTGCCTTTCTCCTTGAGATACGGTGACTTAAGCTATGAGGTCCTAGAAGGACTTGTAAGCAGAGAGTTTTTCTCAGTACAGCTCAGACTAGGGCAACGAGGACGACTTCCACGGCATGCCTGACTTTCTAGAACCGTGTTCATGAAACCTTTCGGTAGTTGGGGATATCTAGCTCCCCGAGTAAAGCGTGCAGCGTGTTACCCTTCACTCGGCCTACCCAGGGGCATCCTGACGGGCCTACGGGTCTGACTGTGGCCCAGCAAGCCCAGGGAAGCCTTGGAGTACTCAGTGTCTTTGTATGGAAACGAGTGCTGCCGCGAGGCATTTAGGAGTCCTGAAAACCTTACTAGCGTTCATCTAACGCAGGAGAACTTCTAAGGCCTCATGGAAACTGTTGCACGCCTACCCCGCTACTTGGCATATCAGGGCCCACCTTCGAAGTGAGAGCTCCCTTTGAGTTTCCCTTTAGCTATGAAACAGGACAGGATGAGCTCTGACTCGGAAACTAAAATACCCTGTCTCTTCGTGTAACCTCTTTTTCCTCTAACAGTCATGCCTGCAATGAGTATAAGCCTGACAACAACAGGGTTTTTAAGGGAGCTTCAAGGCGCAGAAGAGGAGCTTTCAAGGTGGGAAAACAAGGCCAGTCCCATCAGGCACCATCTCCAGGTTGACACGCAGCGTAAGTGTCTCTGGCTTCTGGCAGGTCCAAAGAGACCTAGCTACCTCCCTGGCTCTTCCCTCATTCAACTTTTCTACACAGGGTGCTCTGCGTGTAGCGAACTGCTTAGATGAAAGACTGCCCTAGGACTCCTAGGGTCCTGTGCCTCTCCCCAAAGCCTGAAGTGTTCCACACAAAACTGTGCTGTAGTGGAAGTTGCAATGCAAGCTGCCTTTCTCCTGGAGATACGGTGACTTCAGGTATGAGGTCCTAGAAGGACTTGTAAGCAGAGAGTTTTTCTCAGTACCGCTCAGAGTAGGGCAACGAGGACGAGTTTCATGGTATGCTGGACTTGCTAGGACCGTGTTCATGAAGCCGTTGGTGAACTGGGGATATCTAGCTCGCCCAAGGAAGAGTGCAGCGTGTGACTCTTCACTCGACCTACGTAGGGCCACCCTGAATGGCCTACGGGTCTGAGTGTGACCCAGCAATCCCAGGGGAGCCTCGGGGTACTCAGGGTCGCTGTACGGAAACGAGTGCTGCCGCGAGGGCTCTACGAGTCCTGAAAAGCTTACTAGCGTTCAACTAAAGCAGAAGAGCGACTAAGGCCTCCTGGAAGCTGCTGCACGCCTACTCCACTGCATGGCGTATCAGGGCCCTCCTTCGAAGCTAGGCCTCACTTTGAGTTTCCCTTTAGCTAGAGAACAGGACAGGATGAGCTCTGAATCAGAAACTGGAATACGTGTTTCTTCGTGAAACCTCTTTTTCCCTCTCACAGCCATGCCTGTCGTGAGTATAAGCCCGACACCAACAGTGTTTTTCAGCTAGCTTCTAGGCGCATAAAAGGAGCTTTCATGATGGGACAGCAAGGCTCGCCCCATCAGGTCCTGTTTCCAGATTGACACACAGCATAAGTAGCTGTGGTTTCTAAGAGGTCCAAAGAGACCTGGCTACCTACTTGGCTCTGCCCAGAATCAATTTTTCTGCACAGGGTGTTGTACGTGGAGTGAAGTGCCTAGACAATAGACTGCCCTAGGTCTCTAAGAGCCCTGTGCATGTCCCAAAGCCTGAAGTGTTACACAGAACACTGTGCTTTAGTGGAAGTTGGAATGCAAGCCGTCTTTCTCCTTGAGATACGGTGACTTCAGGTACGAGGTCCTCGAAGGACTTCAAAGCAGAGAGTTTTACTCAGTACAGCTCAGAATCGGCTGATGAGGCAGACTTCCATGGTTTGCTGGCCTTGCTAGAACCGTGTTCCTGAGGCTGATGGTGAGCTGAGGAAATCTAGCTTTCCCAAGAAAGAGTGCAGTTTGTTATCTTTCACTCGGCCTAAAAAGGGGCACACTGAAGGGCCTACGGGTCTGAGTGTGGCCCAGCAAGCCCAGGGGAGTCCTGGGGTACTCAGAGTTCTTGTACGCAAATGGGTACTGACACGAGTGGGCCTGGAGTCCTGAGAAGGAGTAGTACCTTTAAACTAATGCAGGACTGCGACTAAGGCCTCAAGGAAAATGCTGCACAACTACCCTTCTGGAGGGCAAATCAGAGCCTTAGGTCGAGGGTAGGGCGCACCTTGAGATTCCCCTTAGCTCTAGTGCAGGGCAGGATATGCTCCCCACCAGGGCCTGGAAGCACCCTCTTTCTTTCGAGAAAACTCATTTTCTTCCAGAGCCATGCCTGGAGTGAGGACAAGTCCGACAACCACAGTGTTTTTCAGGTAGCTTCAAGGCCGCATGAATGGAGCTTTCAAGACGGGAAAACAAGGCTTGTCTCCTAAGGCCGCCATTTCCAGGCTGACACGCAGAAGAAGCATCTGTGGTTTCTAGCAGGTCAAAAGAGACCTAGCTCCTCACTGGGTCCTTGGAGAATCAACTTTTCTATGCAGGGTGTTCTGCGTGTAGCGAACTGCCTAAATGAAAGAATTCCCTAGGTGTCCTGGGCTCCTGGGCATCTTCCAAAAGCCTGCGGCGTTACACCAGAAAGTGTGCTCTAGTTGCACTTGGACCACAAGCCGACTCTCTCCTAGAGGTTGGTTGACTTCAGCTAGGAGCTGGTAGAAGGAACTGTAAGCAAAGAGTTTCCCTCAGTACAGCTCGGACTACTGTAAGCAGGCAGACTGGCATGGCATGCTGCACCTACTACAACCGTGTTCCTGAGGCTGTTGGTGAGCTGAGGAAATCGAGCTCCCCCGAGGGAGCGTGCATCATGCTGCCCTTCACTCGGCACAGACACGGGGACTCCGAAGGGCCTACGTGTCTGAATGTTGATCTTCAACTCAGGGGAGCCTGGGGGTTACTCAGTGTCTTTGTACGGAAACGGGTGCAGACGCAAGGGAGCAGGAGTCCTGAGAAGATTAGTACCGTGAAACTAATGCAGAAGTGCGACTAAGGCCTCGTGGAAGCTGCGCACTCCTACCCTGCTGCATGGCATATCAGGGCCCTCCTTCGAAGTTAGGCCTCACTTTGAGATTCCCTTTAGCTATAGAACAGGACAGGATGAGCTCTGACCGAGAAACTGGGATACCCTGTTTCTTCGTGAAACCTCTTTTTCCCTCTCACAGCCATGCCTGCCGTGAGTATATAAGGCTGACAACCACAGTGTTTTTAAGGGATCTTCAAGGCGCAGAAGAGGAGCTTTCAAGGTGGGAAAACAAGGCCAGTCCCATCAGGCACCATCTCCAGGATGACACTCAGAGTAAGTGTCTCAGGGTACTGGCAGGTCAAAAGAGACCTAGCTACCTCCCTGGCTCTTCCCTGATTCAACTTTTCTACACAGGGTGTTCTGCGTGTAGTGAACTGCCTAGACGAAAGAGGGCCCTAGGTCTCTGAGGGTCCGGTGCCTCTCCCAAAAGCCTGAAGTGTTCCACAGAAAACTGTGCTGTAGTGGAAGCTGCAATGCAAGCTGCCTTTCTCCTTGAGATACGGTGACTTAAGCTATGAGGTCCTAGAAGGACTTGTAAGCAGAGAGTTTTTCTCAGTACAGCTCAGACTAGGGCAACGAGGACGACTTCCACGGCATGCCTGACTTTCTAGAACCGTGTTCATGAAACCTTTCGGTAGTTGGGGATATCTAGCTCCCCGAGTAAAGCGTGCAGCGTGTTACCCTTCACTCGGCCTACCCAGGGGCATCCTGACGGGCCTACGGGTCTGACTGTGGCCCAGCAAGCCCAGGGAAGCCTTGGAGTACTCAGTGTCTTTGTATGGAAACGAGTGCTGCCGCGAGGCATTTAGGAGTCCTGAAAACCTTACTAGCGTTCATCTAACGCAGGAGAACTTCTAAGGCCTCATGGAAACTGTTGCACGCCTACCCCGCTACTTGGCATATCAGGGCCCACCTTCGAAGTGAGAGCTCCCTTTGAGTTTCCCTTTAGCTATGAAACAGGACAGGATGAGCTCTGACTCGGAAACTAAAATACCCTGTCTCTTCGTGTAACCTCTTTTTCCTCTAACAGTCATGCCTGCAATGAGTATAAGCCTGACAACAACAGGGTTTTTAAGGGAGCTTCAAGGCGCAGAAGAGGAGCTTTCAAGGTGGGAAAACAAGGCCAGTCCCATCAGGCACCATCTCCAGGTTGACACGCAGCGTAAGTGTCTCTGGCTTCCGGCAGGTCAAAAGAGACCTAGCTACCTCCCTGGCTCTTCCCTCATTCAACTTTTCTACACAGGGTGCTCTGCGTGTAGTGAACTGCCTAGACGAAAGAGTGCCCTAGGTCTCCTAGGGTCCTGTGCCTCTCCCAAAAGCCTGAATTGTTCCACAGAAAACAGTGTTGTAGTGGAAGTTGCAATGCAATCTGCCTTTAATCTTGAGATACGGTGACTTGTTATGAGGTCCTAGAAGGACCTGTAAGCAGAGAGTTTTTCTCAGTACAGCTGAGACTAGGGTAACGAGGACGATTTCCATGTTATGCTGGATTTTCTAGAACCGTGTTGATGAAACCTTTCTGTAGCTGGGGATACCTAGCTCCCCGAATGAAGCGTGCAGTGTGTTACCCTTTACTCCGCCTACCCATGGGCACCCTGACAGGCCTACGGGTCTGACTGTGGCCCAGCAAGCCCAGGGTAGCCTTGGAGTACTCAGTGTCCTTGTACGGAAACGAGTGCTGCCGCGAGGGGTCGAGGAGTCCTGAATACCTTACTAGCGTTCAACTAAAGCAAGAGAGCGACTAAGGCCTCATGGAAGCCTTTGCACGCCTACTCCGCTACATGGCATATCAGGGCCCTCCTTCGAAGCGAGGGCTCACTTTGAGTTTCCCTTTAGCTATAAAACAGGACAGGATGAGCTCTGAATCAGAAACTGAAATACCCTGTCTCTTCGTGTATCCTCTTTTTCCCTCACACAGCCATGCCTGCAATGAATATAAGGCTGACAACCACAGTGTTTTTAAGGGAGCTTCAAGGCGCAGAAGAGGAGCTTTCAAGGTGGGAAAACAAGGCCAGTCCCATCAGGCACCATCTCCAGGTTGACACGCAGCGTAAGTGTCTCTGGCTTCTGGCAGGTCCAAAGAGACCTAGCTACCTCCCTGGCTCTTCCCTCATTCAACTTTTCTACACAGGGTGCTCTGCGTGTAGCGAACTGCTTAGATGAAAGACTGCCCTAGGACTCCTAGGGTCCTGTGCCTCTCCCAAAAGCCTGAAGTGTTCCACACAAAACTGTGCTGTAGTGGAAGTTGCAATGCAAGCTGCCTTTCTCCTGGAGATACGGTGACTTCAGGTATGAGGTCCTAGAAGGACTTGTAAGCAGAGAGTTTTTCTCAGTACCGCTCAGAGTAGGGCAACGAGGACGAATTTCATGGTATGCTGGACTTGCTAGGACCGTGTTCATGAAGCCGTTGGTGAACTGGGGATATCTAGCTCGCCCAAGGAAGAGTGCAGCGTGTGACTCTTCACTCGACCTACGTAGGGCCACCCTGAATGGCCTACGGGTCTGAGTGTGACCCAGCAATCCCAGGGGAGCCTCGGGGTACTCAGGGTCGCTGTACGGAAACGAGTGCTGCCGCGAGGGCTCTACGAGTCCTGAAAAGCTTACTAGCGTTCAACTAAAGCAGAAGAGCGACTAAGGCCTCCTGGAAGCTGCTGCACGCCTACTCCACTGCATGGCGTATCAGGGCCCTCCTTCGAAGCTAGGCCTCACTTTGAGTTTCCCTTTAGCTAGAGAACAGGACAGGATGAGCTCTGAATCAGAAACTGGAATACGTGTTTCTTCGTGAAACCTCTTTTTCCCTCTCACAGCCATGCCTGTCGTGAGTATAAGCCCGACACCAACAGTGTTTTTCAGCTAGCTTCTAGGCGCATAAAAGGAGCTTTCATGATGGGACAGCAAGGCTCGCCCCATCAGGTCCTGTTTCCAGATTGACACACAGCATAAGTAGCTGTGGTTTCTAAGAGGTCCAAAGAGACCTGGCTACCTACTTGGCTCTGCCCAGAATCAATTTTTCTGCACAGGGTGTTGTACGGGGAGTGAAGTGCCTAGACAATAGACTGCCCTAGGTCTCTAAGAGCCCTGTGCATGTCCCAAAGCCTGAAGTGTTACACAGAACACTGTGCTTTAGTGGAAGTTGGAATGCAAGCCGTCTTTCTCCTTGAGATACGGTGACTTCAGGTACGAGGTCCTCGAAGGACTTCAAAGCAGAGAGTTTTACTCAGTACAGCTCAGAATCGGCTGATGAGGCAGACTTCCATGGTTTGCTGGCCTTGCTAGAACCGTGTTCCTGAGGCTGATGGTGAGCTGAGGAAATCTAGCTTTCCCAAGAAAGAGTGCAGTTTGTTATCTTTCACTCGGCCTAAAAAGGGGCACACTGAAGGGCCTACGGGTCTGAGTGTGGCCCAGCAAGCCCAGGGGAGTCCTGGGGTACTCAGAGTTCTTGTACGCAAATGGGTACTGACACGAGTGGGCCTGGAGTCCTGAGAAGGAGTAGTACCTTTAAACTAATGCAGGACTGCGACTAAGGCCTCAAGGAAAATGCTGCACAACTACCCTTCTGGAGGGCAAATCAGAGCCTTAGGTCGAGGGTAGGGCGCACCTTGAGATTCCCCTTAGCTCTAGTGCAGGGCAGGATATGCTCCCCACCAGGGCCTGGAAGCACCCTCTTTCTTTCGAGAAAACTCATTTTCTTCCAGAGCCATGCCTGGAGTGAGGACAAGTCCGACAACCACAGTGTTTTTCAGGTAGCTTCAAGGCCGCATGAATGGAGCTTTCAAGACGGGAAAACAAGGCTTGTCTCCTAAGGCCGCCATTTCCAGGCTGACACGCAGAAGAAGCATCTGTGGTTTCTAGCAGGTCAAAAGAGACCTAGCTCCTCACTGGGTCCTTGGAGAATCAACTTTTCTATGCAGGGTGTTCTGCGTGTAGCGAACTGCCTAAATGAAAGAATTCCCTAGGTGTCCTGGGCTCCTGGGCATCTTCCAAAAGCCTGCGGCGTTACACCAGAAAGTGTGCTCTAGTTGCACTTGGACCACAAGCCGACTCTCTCCTAGAGGTTGGTTGACTTCAGCTAGGAGCTGGTAGAAGGAACTGTAAGCAAAGAGTTTCCCTCAGTACAGCTCGGACTACTGTAAGCAGGCAGACTGGCATGGCATGCTGCACCTACTACAACCGTGTTCCTGAGGCTGTTGGTGAGCTGAGGAAATCGAGCTCCCCCGAGGGAGCGTGCATCATGCTGCCCTTCACTCGGCACAGACACGGGGACTCCGAAGGGCCTACGTGTCTGAATGTTGATCTTCAACTCAGGGGAGCCTGGGGGTTACTCAGTGTCTTTGTACGGAAACGGGTGCAGACGCAAGGGAGCAGGAGTCCTGAGAAGATTAGTACCGTGAAACTAATGCAGAAGTGCGACTAAGGCCTCGTGGAAGCTGCGCACTCCTACCCTGCTGCATGGCATATCAGGGCCCTCCTTCGAAGTTAGGCCTCACTTTGAGATTCCCTTTAGCTATAGAACAGGACAGGATGAGCTCTGACCAAGAAACTGGGATACCCTGTTTCTTCGTGAAACCTCTTTTTCCCTCTCACAGCCATGCCTGCCGTGAGTATATAAGGCTGACAACCACAGTGTTTTTAAGGGATCTTCAAGGCGCAGAAGAGGAGCTTTCAAGGTGGGAAAACAAGGCCAGTCCCATCAGGCACCATCTCCAGGATGACACTCAGAGTAAGTGTCTCAGGGTACTGGCAGGTCAAAAGAGACCTAGCTACCTCCCTGGCTCTTCCCTGATTCAACTTTTCTACACAGGGTGTTCTGCGTGTAGTGAACTGCCTAGACGAAAGAGGGCCCTAGGTCTCTGAGGGTCCGGTGCCTCTCCCAAAAGCCTGAAGTGTTCCACAGAAAACTGTGCTGTAGTGGAAGCTGCAATGCAAGCTGCCTTTCTCCTTGAGATACGGTGACTTAAGCTATGAGGTCCTAGAAGGACTTGTAAGCAGAGAGTTTTTCTCAGTACAGCTCAGACTAGGGCAACGAGGACGACTTCCACGGCATGCCTGACTTTCTAGAACCGTGTTCATGAAACCTTTCGGTAGTTGGGGATATCTAGCTCCCCGAGTAAAGCGTGCAGCGTGTTACCCTTCACTCGGCCTACCCAGGGGCATCCTGACGGGCCTACGGGTCTGACTGTGGCCCAGCAAGCCCAGGGAAGCCTTGGAGTACTCAGTGTCTTTGTATGGAAACGAGTGCTGCCGCGAGGCATTTAGGAGTCCTGAAAACCTTACTAGCGTTCATCTAACGCAGGAGAACTTCTAAGGCCTCATGGAAACTGTTGCACGCCTACCCCGCTACTTGGCATATCAGGGCCCACCTTCGAAGTGAGAGCTCCCTTTGAGTTTCCCTTTAGCTATGAAACAGGACAGGATGAGCTCTGACTCGGAAACTAAAATACCCTGTCTCTTCGTGTAACCTCTTTTTCCTCTAACAGTCATGCCTGCAATGAGTATAAGCCTGACAACAACAGGGTTTTTAAGGGAGCTTCAAGGCGCAGAAGAGGAGCTTTCAAGGTGGGAAAACAAGGCCAGTCCCATCAGGCACCATCTCCAGGTTGACACGCAGCGTAAGTGTCTCTGGCTTCCGGCAGGTCAAAAGAGACCTAGCTACCTCCCTGGCTCTTCCCTCATTCAACTTTTCTACACAGGGTGCTCTGCGTGTAGTGAACTGCCTAGACGAAAGAGTGCCCTAGGTCTCCTAGGGTCCTGTGCCTCTCCCAAAAGCCTGAATTGTTCCACAGAAAACAGTGTTGTAGTGGAAGTTGCAATGCAATCTGCCTTTAATCTTGAGATACGGTGACTTGTTATGAGGTCCTAGAAGGACTTGTAAGCAGAGAGTTTTTCTCAGTACAGCTGAGACTAGGGTAACGAGGACGATTTCCATGTTATGCTGGATTTTCTAGAACCGTGTTGATGAAACCTTTCTGTAGCTGGGGATACCTAGCTCCCCGAATGAAGCGTGCAGTGTGTTACCCTTTACTCCGCCTACCCATGGGCACCCTGACAGGCCTACGGGTCTGACTGTGGCCCAGCAAGCCCAGGGTAGCCTTGGAGTACTCAGTGTCCTTGTACGGAAACGAGTGCTGCCGCGAGGGGTCGAGGAGTCCTGAATACCTTACTAGCGTTCAACTAAAGCAAGAGAGCGACTAAGGCCTCATGGAAGCCTTTGCACGCCTACTCCGCTACATGGCATATCAGGGCCCTCCTTCGAAGCGAGGGCTCACTTTGAGTTTCCCTTTAGCTATAAAACAGGACAGGATGAGCTCTGAATCAGAAACTGAAATACCCTGTCTCTTCGTGTATCCTCTTTTTCCCTCACACAGCCATGCCTGCAATGAATATAAGGCTGACAACCACAGTGTTTTTAAGGGAGCTTCAAGGCGCAGAAGAGGAGCTTTCAAGGTGGGAAAACAAGGCCAGTCCCATCAGGCACCATCTCCAGGTTGACACGCAGCGTAAGTGTCTCTGGCTTCTGGCAGGTCCAAAGAGACCTAGCTACCTCCCTGGCTCTTCCCTCATTCAACTTTTCTACACAGGGTGCTCTGCGTGTAGCGAACTGCTTAGATGAAAGACTGCCCTAGGACTCCTAGGGTCCTGTGCCTCTCCCAAAAGCCTGAAGTGTTCCACACAAAACTGTGCTGTAGTGGAAGTTGCAATGCAAGCTGCCTTTCTCCTGGAGATACGGTGACTTCAGGTATGAGGTCCTAGAAGGACTTGTAAGCAGAGAGTTTTTCTCAGTACCGCTCAGAGTAGGGCAACGAGGACGAGTTTCATGGTATGCTGGACTTGCTAGGACCGTGTTCATGAAGCCGTTGGTGAACTGGGGATATCTAGCTCGCCCAAGGAAGAGTGCAGCGTGTGACTCTTCACTCGACCTACGTAGGGCCACCCTGAATGGCCTACGGGTCTGAGTGTGACCCAGCAATCCCAGGGGAGCCTCGGGGTACTCAGGGTCGCTGTACGGAAACGAGTGCTGCCGCGAGGGCTCTACGAGTCCTGAAAAGCTTACTAGCGTTCAACTAAAGCAGAAGAGCGACTAAGGCCTCCTGGAAGCTGCTGCACGCCTACTCCACTGCATGGCGTATCAGGGCCCTCCTTCGAAGCTAGGCCTCACTTTGAGTTTCCCTTTAGCTAGAGAACAGGACAGGATGAGCTCTGAATCAGAAACTGGAATACGTGTTTCTTCGTGAAACCTCTTTTTCCCTCTCACAGCCATGCCTGTCGTGAGTATAAGCCCGACACCAACAGTGTTTTTCAGCTAGCTTCTAGGCGCATAAAAGGAGCTTTCATGATGGGACAGCAAGGCTCGCCCCATCAGGTCCTGTTTCCAGATTGACACACAGCATAAGTAGCTGTGGTTTCTAAGAGGTCCAAAGAGACCTGGCTACCTACTTGGCTCTGCCCAGAATCAATTTTTCTGCACAGGGTGTTGTACGTGGAGTGAAGTGCCTAGACAATAGACTGCCCTAGGTCTCTAAGAGCCCTGTGCATGTCCCAAAGCCTGAAGTGTTACACAGAACACTGTGCTTTAGTGGAAGTTGGAATGCAAGCCGTCTTTCTCCTTGAGATACGGTGACTTCAGGTACGAGGTCCTCGAAGGACTTCAAAGCAGAGAGTTTTACTCAGTACAGCTCAGAATCGGCTGATGAGGCAGACTTCCATGGTTTGCTGGCCTTGCTAGAACCGTGTTCCTGAGGCTGATGGTGAGCTGAGGAAATCTAGCTTTCCCAAGAAAGAGTGCAGTTTGTTATCTTTCACTCGGCCTAAAAAGGGGCACACTGAAGGGCCTACGGGTCTGAGTGTGGCCCAGCAAGCCCAGGGGAGTCCTGGGGTACTCAGAGTTCTTGTACGCAAATGGGTACTGACACGAGTGGGCCTGGAGTCCTGAGAAGGAGTAGTACCTTTAAACTAATGCAGGACTGCGACTAAGGCCTCAAGGAAAATGCTGCACAACTACCCTTCTGGAGGGCAAATCAGAGCCTTAGGTCGAGGGTAGGGCGCACCTTGAGATTCCCCTTAGCTCTAGTGCAGGGCAGGATATGCTCCCCACCAGGGCCTGGAAGCACCCTCTTTCTTTCGAGAAAACTCATTTTCTTCCAGAGCCATGCCTGGAGTGAGGACAAGTCCGACAACCACAGTGTTTTTCAGGTAGCTTCAAGGCCGCATGAATGGAGCTTTCAAGACGGGAAAACAAGGCTTGTCTCCTAAGGCCGCCATTTCCAGGCTGACACGCAGAAGAAGCATCTGTGGTTTCTAGCAGGTCAAAAGAGACCTAGCTCCTCACTGGGTCCTTGGAGAATCAACTTTTCTATGCAGGGTGTTCTGCGTGTAGCGAACTGCCTAAATGAAAGAATTCCCTAGGTGTCCTGGGCTCCTGGGCATCTTCCAAAAGCCTGCGGCGTTACACCAGAAAGTGTGCTCTAGTTGCACTTGGACCACAAGCCGACTCTCTCCTAGAGGTTGGTTGACTTCAGCTAGGAGCTGGTAGAAGGAACTGTAAGCAAAGAGTTTCCCTCAGTACAGCTCGGACTACTGTAAGCAGGCAGACTGGCATGGCATGCTGCACCTACTACAACCGTGTTCCTGAGGCTGTTGGTGAGCTGAGGAAATCGAGCTCCCCCGAGGGAGCGTGCATCATGCTGCCCTTCACTCGGCACAGACACGGGGACTCCGAAGGGCCTACGTGTCTGAATGTTGATCTTCAACTCAGGGGAGCCTGGGGGTTACTCAGTGTCTTTGTACGGAAACGGGTGCAGACGCAAGGGAGCAGGAGTCCTGAGAAGATTAGTACCGTGAAACTAATGCAGAAGTGCGACTAAGGCCTCGTGGAAGCTGCGCACTCCTACCCTGCTGCATGGCATATCAGGGCCCTCCTTCGAAGTTAGGCCTCACTTTGAGATTCCCTTTAGCTATAGAACAGGACAGGATGAGCTCTGACCGAGAAACTGGGATACCCTGTTTCTTCGTGAAACCTCTTTTTCCCTCTCACAGCCATGCCTGCCGTGAGTATAAGGCTGACAACCACAGTGTTTTTAAGGGATCTTCAAGGCGCAGAAGAGGAGCTTTCAAGGTGGGAAAACAAGGCCAGTCCCATCAGGCACCATCTCCAGGATGACACTCAGAGTAAGTGTCTCAGGGTACTGGCAGGTCAAAAGAGACCTAGCTACCTCCCTGGCTCTTCCCTGATTCAACTTTTCTACACAGGGTGTTCTGCGTGTAGTGAACTGCCTAGACGAAAGAGGGCCCTAGGTCTCTGAGGGTCCGGTGCCTCTCCCAAAAGCCTGAAGTGTTCCACAGAAAACTGTGCTGTAGTGGAAGTTGCAATGCAAGCTGCCTTTCTCCTTGAGATACGGTGACTTAAGCTATGAGGTCCTAGAAGGACTTGTAAGCAGAGAGTTTTTCTCAGTACAGCTCAGACTAGGGCAACGAGGACGACTTCCACGGCATGCCTGACTTTCTAGAACCGTGTTCATGAAACCTTTCGGTAGTTGGGGATATCTAGCTCCCCGAGTAAAGCGTGCAGCGTGTTACCCTTCACTCGGCCTACCCAGGGGCATCCTGACGGGCCTACGGGTCTGACTGTGGCCCAGCAAGCCCAGGGAAGCCTTGGAGTACTCAGTGTCTTTGTATGGAAACGAGTGCTGCCGCGAGGCATTTAGGAGTCCTGAAAACCTTACTAGCGTTCATCTAACGCAGGAGAACTTCTAAGGCCTCATGGAAACTGTTGCACGCCTACCCCGCTACTTGGCATATCAGGGCCCACCTTCGAAGTGAGAGCTCCCTTTGAGTTTCCCTTTAGCTATGAAACAGGACAGGATGAGCTCTGACTCGGAAACTAAAATACCCTGTCTCTTCGTGTAACCTCTTTTTCCTCTAACAGTCATGCCTGCAATGAGTATAAGCCTGACAACAACAGGGTTTTTAAGGGAGCTTCAAGGCGCAGAAGAGGAGCTTTCAAGGTGGGAAAACAAGGCCAGTCCCATCAGGCACCATCTCCAGGTTGACACGCAGCGTAAGTGTCTCTGGCTTCTGGCAGGTCAAAAGAGACCTAGCTACCTCCCTGGCTCTTCCCTCATTCAACTTTTCTACACAGGGTGCTCTGCGTGTAGTGAACTGCCTAGACGAAAGAGTGCCCTAGGTCTCCTAGGGTCCTGTGCCTCTCCCAAAAGCCTGAATTGTTCCACAGAAAACAGTGTTGTAGTGGAAGTTGCAATGCAATCTGCCTTTAATCTTGAGATACGGTGACTTGTTATGAGGTCCTAGAAGGACCTGTAAGCAGAGAGTTTTTCTCAGTACAGCTGAGACTAGGGTAACGAGGACGATTTCCATGTTATGCTGGATTTTCTAGAACCGTGTTGATGAAACCTTTCTGTAGCTGGGGATACCTAGCTCCCCGAATGAAGCGTGCAGTGTGTTACCCTTTACTCCGCCTACCCATGGGCACCCTGACAGGCCTACGGGTCTGACTGTGGCCCAGCAAGCCCAGGGTAGCCTTGGAGTACTCAGTGTCCTTGTACGGAAACGAGTGCTGCCGCGAGGGCTCTACGAGTCCTGAATACCTTACTAGCGTTCAACTAAAGCAAGAGAGCGACTAAGGCCTCATGGAAGCCTTTGCACGCCTACTCCGCTACATGGCATATCAGGGCCCTCCTTCGAAGCGAGGGCTCACTTTGAGTTTCCCTTTAGCTATAAAACAGGACAGGATGAGCTCTGAATCAGAAACTGAAATACCCTGTCTCTTCGTGTATCCTCTTTTTCCCTCACACAGCCATGCCTGCAATGAATATAAGGCTGACAACCACAGTGTTTTTAAGGGAGCTTCAAGGCGCAGAAGAGGAGCTTTCAAGGTGGGAAAACAAGGCCAGTCCCATCAGGCACCATCTCCAGGTTGACACGCAGCGTAAGTGTCTCTGGCTTCTGGCAGGTCCAAAGAGACCTAGCTACCTCCCTGGCTCTTCCCTCATTCAACTTTTCTACACAGGGTGCTCTGCGTGTAGCGAACTGCTTAGATGAAAGACTGCCCTAGGACTCCTAGGGTCCTGTGCCTCTCCCAAAAGCCTGAAGTGTTCCACACAAAACTGTGCTGTAGTGGAAGTTGCAATGCAAGCTGCCTTTCTCCTGGAGATACGGTGACTTCAGGTATGAGGTCCTAGAAGGACTTGTAAGCAGAGAGTTTTTCTCAGTACCGCTCAGAGTAGGGCAACGAGGACGAATTTCATGGTATGCTGGACTTGCTAGGACCGTGTTCATGAAGCCGTTGGTGAACTGGGGATATCTAGCTCGCCCAAGGAAGAGTGCAGCGTGTGACTCTTCACTCGACCTACGTAGGGCCACCCTGAATGGCCTACGGGTCTGAGTGTGACCCAGCAATCCCAGGGGAGCCTCGGGGTACTCAGGGTCGCTGTACGGAAACGAGTGCTGCCGCGAGGGCTCTACGAGTCCTGAAAAGCTTACTAGCGTTCAACTAAAGCAGAAGAGCGACTAAGGCCTCCTGGAAGCTGCTGCACGCCTACTCCACTGCATGGCGTATCAGGGCCCTCCTTCGAAGCTAGGCCTCACTTTGAGTTTCCCTTTAGCTAGAGAACAGGACAGGATGAGCTCTGAATCAGAAACTGGAATACGTGTTTCTTCGTGAAACCTCTTTTTCCCTCTCACAGCCATGCCTGTCGTGAGTATAAGCCCGACACCAACAGTGTTTTTCAGCTAGCTTCTAGGCGCATAAAAGGAGCTTTCATGATGGGACAGCAAGGCTCGCCCCATCAGGTCCTGTTTCCAGATTGACACACAGCATAAGTAGCTGTGGTTTCTAAGAGGTCCAAAGAGACCTGGCTACCTACTTGGCTCTGCCCAGAATCAATTTTTCTGCACAGGGTGTTGTACGTGGAGTGAAGTGCCTAGACAATAGACTGCCCTAGGTCTCTAAGAGCCCTGTGCATGTCCCAAAGCCTGAAGTGTTACACAGAACACTGTGCTTTAGTGGAAGTTGGAATGCAAGCCGTCTTTCTCCTTGAGATACGGTGACTTCAGGTACGAGGTCCTCGAAGGACTTCAAAGCAGAGAGTTTTACTCAGTACAGCTCAGAATCGGCTGATGAGGCAGACTTCCATGGTTTGCTGGCCTTGCTAGAACCGTGTTCCTGAGGCTGATGGTGAGCTGAGGAAATCTAGCTTTCCCAAGAAAGAGTGCAGTTTGTTATCTTTCACTCGGCCTAAAAAGGGGCACACTGAAGGGCCTACGGGTCTGAGTGTGGCCCAGCAAGCCCAGGGGAGTCCTGGGGTACTCAGAGTTCTTGTACGCAAATGGGTACTGACACGAGTGGGCCTGGAGTCCTGAGAAGGAGTAGTACCTTTAAACTAATGCAGGACTGCGACTAAGGCCTCAAGGAAAATGCTGCACAACTACCCTTCTGGAGGGCAAATCAGAGCCTTAGGTCGAGGGTAGGGCGCACCTTGAGATTCCCCTTAGCTCTAGTGCAGGGCAGGATATGCTCCCCACCAGGGCCTGGAAGCACCCTCTTTCTTTCGAGAAAACTCATTTTCTTCCAGAGCCATGCCTGGAGTGAGGACAAGTCCGACAACCACAGTGTTTTTCAGGTAGCTTCAAGGCCGCATGAATGGAGCTTTCAAGACGGGAAAACAAGGCTTGTCTCCTAAGGCCGCCATTTCCAGGCTGACACGCAGAAGAAGCATCTGTGGTTTCTAGCAGGTCAAAAGAGACCTAGCTCCTCACTGGGTCCTTGGAGAATCAACTTTTCTATGCAGGGTGTTCTGCGTGTAGCGAACTGCCTAAATGAAAGAATTCCCTAGGTGTCCTGGGCTCCTGGGCATCTTCCAAAAGCCTGCGGCGTTACACCAGAAAGTGTGCTCTAGTTGCACTTGGACCACAAGCCGACTCTCTCCTAGAGGTTGGTTGACTTCAGCTAGGAGCTGGTAGAAGGAACTGTAAGCAAAGAGTTTCCCTCAGTACAGCTCGGACTACTGTAAGCAGGCAGACTGGCATGGCATGCTGCACCTACTACAACCGTGTTCCTGAGGCTGTTGGTGAGCTGAGGAAATCGAGCTCCCCCGAGGGAGCGTGCATCATGCTGCCCTTCACTCGGCACAGACACGGGGACTCCGAAGGGCCTACGTGTCTGAATGTTGATCTTCAACTCAGGGGAGCCTGGGGGTTACTCAGTGTCTTTGTACGGAAACGGGTGCAGACGCAAGGGAGCAGGAGTCCTGAGAAGATTAGTACCGTGAAACTAATGCAGAAGTGCGACTAAGGCCTCGTGGAAGCTGCGCACTCCTACCCTGCTGCATGGCATATCAGGGCCCTCCTTCGAAGTTAGGCCTCACTTTGAGATTCCCTTTAGCTATAGAACAGGACAGGATGAGCTCTGACCGAGAAACTGGGATACCCTGTTTCTTCGTGAAACCTCTTTTTCCCTCTCACAGCCATGCCTGCCGTGAGTATAAGGCTGACAACCACAGTGTTTTTAAGGGATCTTCAAGGCGCAGAAGAGGAGCTTTCAAGGTGGGAAAACAAGGCCAGTCCCATCAGGCACCATCTCCAGGATGACACTCAGAGTAAGTGTCTCAGGGTACTGGCAGGTCAAAAGAGACCTAGCTACCTCCCTGGCTCTTCCCTGATTCAACTTTTCTACACAGGGTGTTCTGCGTGTAGTGAACTGCCTAGACGAAAGAGGGCCCTAGGTCTCTGAGGGTCCGGTGCCTCTCCCAAAAGCCTGAAGTGTTCCACAGAAAACTGTGCTGTAGTGGAAGCTGCAATGCAAGCTGCCTTTCTCCTTGAGATACGGTGACTTAAGCTATGAGGTCCTAGAAGGACTTGTAAGCAGAGAGTTTTTCTCAGTACAGCTCAGACTAGGGCAACGAGGACGACTTCCACGGCATGCCTGACTTTCTAGAACCGTGTTCATGAAACCTTTCGGTAGTTGGGGATATCTAGCTCCCCGAGTAAAGCGTGCAGCGTGTTACCCTTCACTCGGCCTACCCAGGGGCATCCTGACGGGCCTACGGGTCTGACTGTGGCCCAGCAAGCCCAGGGAAGCCTTGGAGTACTCAGTGTCTTTGTATGGAAACGAGTGCTGCCGCGAGGCATTTAGGAGTCCTGAAAACCTTACTAGCGTTCATCTAACGCAGGAGAACTTCTAAGGCCTCATGGAAACTGTTGCACGCCTACCCCGCTACTTGGCATATCAGGGCCCACCTTCGAAGTGAGAGCTCCCTTTGAGTTTCCCTTTAGCTATGAAACAGGACAGGATGAGCTCTGACTCGGAAACTAAAATACCCTGTCTCTTCGTGTAACCTCTTTTTCCTCTAACAGTCATGCCTGCAATGAGTATAAGCCTGACAACAACAGGGTTTTTAAGGGAGCTTCAAGGCGCAGAAGAGGAGCTTTCAAGGTGGGAAAACAAGGCCAGTCCCATCAGGCACCATCTCCAGGTTGACACGCAGCGTAAGTGTCTCTGGCTTCTGGCAGGTCAAAAGAGACCTAGCTACCTCCCTGGCTCTTCCCTCATTCAACTTTTCTACACAGGGTGCTCTGCGTGTAGTGAACTGCCTAGACGAAAGAGTGCCCTAGGTCTCCTAGGGTCCTGTGCCTCTCCCAAAAGCCTGAATTGTTCCACAGAAAACAGTGTTGTAGTGGAAGTTGCAATGCAATCTGCCTTTAATCTTGAGATACGGTGACTTGTTATGAGGTCCTAGAAGGACTTGTAAGCAGAGAGTTTTTCTCAGTACAGCTGAGACTAGGGTAACGAGGACGATTTCCATGTTATGCTGGATTTTCTAGAACCGTGTTGATGAAACCTTTCTGTAGCTGGGGATACCTAGCTCCCCGAATGAAGCGTGCAGTGTGTTACCCTTTACTCCGCCTACCCATGGGCACCCTGACAGGCCTACGGGTCTGACTGTGGCCCAGCAAGCCCAGGGTAGCCTTGGAGTACTCAGTGTCCTTGTACGGAAACGAGTGCTGCCGCGAGGGGTCGAGGAGTCCTGAATACCTTACTAGCGTTCAACTAAAGCAAGAGAGCGACTAAGGCCTCATGGAAGCCTTTGCACGCCTACTCCGCTACATGGCATATCAGGGCCCTCCTTCGAAGCGAGGGCTCACTTTGAGTTTCCCTTTAGCTATAAAACAGGACAGGATGAGCTCTGAATCAGAAACTGAAATACCCTGTCTCTTCGTGTATCCTCTTTTTCCCTCACACAGCCATGCCTGCAATGAATATAAGGCTGACAACCACAGTGTTTTTAAGGGAGCTTCAAGGCGCAGAAGAGGAGCTTTCAAGGTGGGAAAACAAGGCCAGTCCCATCAGGCACCATCTCCAGGTTGACACGCAGCGTAAGTGTCTCTGGCTTCTGGCAGGTCCAAAGAGACCTAGCTACCTCCCTGGCTCTTCCCTCATTCAACTTTTCTACACAGGGTGCTCTGCGTGTAGCGAACTGCTTAGATGAAAGACTGCCCTAGGACTCCTAGGGTCCTGTGCCTCTCCCAAAAGCCTGAAGTGTTCCACACAAAACTGTGCTGTAGTGGAAGTTGCAATGCAAGCTGCCTTTCTCCTGGAGATACGGTGACTTCAGGTATGAGGTCCTAGAAGGACTTGTAAGCAGAGAGTTTTTCTCAGTACCGCTCAGAGTAGGGCAACGAGGACGAATTTCATGGTATGCTGGACTTGCTAGGACCGTGTTCATGAAGCCGTTGGTGAACTGGGGATATCTAGCTCGCCCAAGGAAGAGTGCAGCGTGTGACTCTTCACTCGACCTACGTAGGGCCACCCTGAATGGCCTACGGGTCTGAGTGTGACCCAGCAATCCCAGGGGAGCCTCGGGGTACTCAGGGTCGCTGTACGGAAACGAGTGCTGCCGCGAGGGCTCTACGAGTCCTGAAAAGCTTACTAGCGTTCAACTAAAGCAGAAGAGCGACTAAGGCCTCCTGGAAGCTGCTGCACGCCTACTCCACTGCATGGCGTATCAGGGCCCTCCTTCGAAGCTAGGCCTCACTTTGAGTTTCCCTTTAGCTAGAGAACAGGACAGGATGAGCTCTGAATCAGAAACTGGAATACGTGTTTCTTCGTGAAACCTCTTTTTCCCTCTCACAGCCATGCCTGTCGTGAGTATAAGCCCGACACCAACAGTGTTTTTCAGCTAGCTTCTAGGCGCATAAAAGGAGCTTTCATGATGGGACAGCAAGGCTCGCCCCATCAGGTCCTGTTTCCAGATTGACACACAGCATAAGTAGCTGTGGTTTCTAAGAGGTCCAAAGAGACCTGGCTACCTACTTGGCTCTGCCCAGAATCAATTTTTCTGCACAGGGTGTTGTACGGGGAGTGAAGTGCCTAGACAATAGACTGCCCTAGGTCTCTAAGAGCCCTGTGCATGTCCCAAAGCCTGAAGTGTTACACAGAACACTGTGCTTTAGTGGAAGTTGGAATGCAAGCCGTCTTTCTCCTTGAGATACGGTGACTTCAGGTACGAGGTCCTCGAAGGACTTCAAAGCAGAGAGTTTTACTCAGTACAGCTCAGAATCGGCTGATGAGGCAGACTTCCATGGTTTGCTGGCCTTGCTAGAACCGTGTTCCTGAGGCTGATGGTGAGCTGAGGAAATCTAGCTTTCCCAAGAAAGAGTGCAGTTTGTTATCTTTCACTCGGCCTAAAAAGGGGCACACTGAAGGGCCTACGGGTCTGAGTGTGGCCCAGCAAGCCCAGGGGAGTCCTGGGGTACTCAGAGTTCTTGTACGCAAATGGGTACTGACACGAGTGGGCCTGGAGTCCTGAGAAGGAGTAGTACCTTTAAACTAATGCAGGACTGCGACTAAGGCCTCAAGGAAAATGCTGCACAACTACCCTTCTGGAGGGCAAATCAGAGCCTTAGGTCGAGGGTAGGGCGCACCTTGAGATTCCCCTTAGCTCTAGTGCAGGGCAGGATATGCTCCCCACCAGGGCCTGGAAGCACCCTCTTTCTTTCGAGAAAACTCATTTTCTTCCAGAGCCATGCCTGGAGTGAGGACAAGTCCGACAACCACAGTGTTTTTCAGGTAGCTTCAAGGCCGCATGAATGGAGCTTTCAAGACGGGAAAACAAGGCTTGTCTCCTAAGGCCGCCATTTCCAGGCTGACACGCAGAAGAAGCATCTGTGGTTTCTAGCAGGTCAAAAGAGACCTAGCTCCTCACTGGGTCCTTGGAGAATCAACTTTTCTATGCAGGGTGTTCTGCGTGTAGCGAACTGCCTAAATGAAAGAATTCCCTAGGTGTCCTGGGCTCCTGGGCATCTTCCAAAAGCCTGCGGCGTTACACCAGAAAGTGTGCTCTAGTTGCACTTGGACCACAAGCCGACTCTCTCCTAGAGGTTGGTTGACTTCAGCTAGGAGCTGGTAGAAGGAACTGTAAGCAAAGAGTTTCCCTCAGTACAGCTCGGACTACTGTAAGCAGGCAGACTGGCATGGCATGCTGCACCTACTACAACCGTGTTCCTGAGGCTGTTGGTGAGCTGAGGAAATCGAGCTCCCCCGAGGGAGCGTGCATCATGCTGCCCTTCACTCGGCACAGACACGGGGACTCCGAAGGGCCTACGTGTCTGAATGTTGATCTTCAACTCAGGGGAGCCTGGGGGTTACTCAGTGTCTTTGTACGGAAACGGGTGCAGACGCAAGGGAGCAGGAGTCCTGAGAAGATTAGTACCGTGAAACTAATGCAGAAGTGCGACTAAGGCCTCGTGGAAGCTGCGCACTCCTACCCTGCTGCATGGCATATCAGGGCCCTCCTTCGAAGTTAGGCCTCACTTTGAGATTCCCTTTAGCTATAGAACAGGACAGGATGAGCTCTGACCGAGAAACTGGGATACCCTGTTTCTTCGTGAAACCTCTTTTTCCCTCTCACAGCCATGCCTGCCGTGAGTATATAAGGCTGACAACCACAGTGTTTTTAAGGGATCTTCAAGGCGCAGAAGAGGAGCTTTCAAGGTGGGAAAACAAGGCCAGTCCCATCAGGCACCATCTCCAGGATGACACTCAGAGTAAGTGTCTCAGGGTACTGGCAGGTCAAAAGAGACCTAGCTACCTCCCTGGCTCTTCCCTGATTCAACTTTTCTACACAGGGTGTTCTGCGTGTAGTGAACTGCCTAGACGAAAGAGGGCCCTAGGTCTCTGAGGGTCCGGTGCCTCTCCCAAAAGCCTGAAGTGTTCCACAGAAAACTGTGCTGTAGTGGAAGCTGCAATGCAAGCTGCCTTTCTCCTTGAGATACGGTGACTTAAGCTATGAGGTCCTAGAAGGACTTGTAAGCAGAGAGTTTTTCTCAGTACAGCTCAGACTAGGGCAACGAGGACGACTTCCACGGCATGCCTGACTTTCTAGAACCGTGTTCATGAAACCTTTCGGTAGTTGGGGATATCTAGCTCCCCGAGTAAAGCGTGCAGCGTGTTACCCTTCACTCGGCCTACCCAGGGGCATCCTGACGGGCCTACGGGTCTGACTGTGGCCCAGCAAGCCCAGGGAAGCCTTGGAGTACTCAGTGTCTTTGTATGGAAACGAGTGCTGCCGCGAGGCATTTAGGAGTCCTGAAAACCTTACTAGCGTTCATCTAACGCAGGAGAACTTCTAAGGCCTCATGGAAACTGTTGCACGCCTACCCCGCTACTTGGCATATCAGGGCCCACCTTCGAAGTGAGAGCTCCCTTTGAGTTTCCCTTTAGCTATGAAACAGGACAGGATGAGCTCTGACTCGGAAACTAAAATACCCTGTCTCTTCGTGTAACCTCTTTTTCCTCTAACAGTCATGCCTGCAATGAGTATAAGCCTGACAACAACAGGGTTTTTAAGGGAGCTTCAAGGCGCAGAAGAGGAGCTTTCAAGGTGGGAAAACAAGGCCAGTCCCATCAGGCACCATCTCCAGGTTGACACGCAGCGTAAGTGTCTCTGGCTTCTGGCAGGTCAAAAGAGACCTAGCTACCTCCCTGGCTCTTCCCTCATTCAACTTTTCTACACAGGGTGCTCTGCGTGTAGTGAACTGCCTAGACGAAAGAGTGCCCTAGGTCTCCTAGGGTCCTGTGCCTCTCCCAAAAGCCTGAATTGTTCCACAGAAAACAGTGTTGTAGTGGAAGTTGCAATGCAATCTGCCTTTAATCTTGAGATACGGTGACTTGTTATGAGGTCCTAGAAGGACCTGTAAGCAGAGAGTTTTTCTCAGTACAGCTGAGACTAGGGTAACGAGGACGATTTCCATGTTATGCTGGATTTTCTAGAACCGTGTTGATGAAACCTTTCTGTAGCTGGGGATACCTAGCTCCCCGAATGAAGCGTGCAGTGTGTTACCCTTTACTCCGCCTACCCATGGGCACCCTGACAGGCCTACGGGTCTGACTGTGGCCCAGCAAGCCCAGGGTAGCCTTGGAGTACTCAGTGTCCTTGTACGGAAACGAGTGCTGCCGCGAGGGCTCTACGAGTCCTGAATACCTTACTAGCGTTCAACTAAAGCAAGAGAGCGACTAAGGCCTCATGGAAGCCTTTGCACGCCTACTCCGCTACATGGCATATCAGGGCCCTCCTTCGAAGCGAGGGCTCACTTTGAGTTTCCCTTTAGCTATAAAACAGGACAGGATGAGCTCTGAATCAGAAACTGAAATACCCTGTCTCTTCGTGTATCCTCTTTTTCCCTCACACAGCCATGCCTGCAATGAATATAAGGCTGACAACCACAGTGTTTTTAAGGGAGCTTCAAGGCGCAGAAGAGGAGCTTTCAAGGTGGGAAAACAAGGCCAGTCCCATCAGGCACCATCTCCAGGTTGACACGCAGCGTAAGTGTCTCTGGCTTCTGGCAGGTCCAAAGAGACCTAGCTACCTCCCTGGCTCTTCCCTCATTCAACTTTTCTACACAGGGTGCTCTGCGTGTAGCGAACTGCTTAGATGAAAGACTGCCCTAGGACTCCTAGGGTCCTGTGCCTCTCCCAAAAGCCTGAAGTGTTCCACACAAAACTGTGCTGTAGTGGAAGTTGCAATGCAAGCTGCCTTTCTCCTGGAGATACGGTGACTTCAGGTATGAGGTCCTAGAAGGACTTGTAAGCAGAGAGTTTTTCTCAGTACCGCTCAGAGTAGGGCAACGAGGACGAATTTCATGGTATGCTGGACTTGCTAGGACCGTGTTCATGAAGCCGTTGGTGAACTGGGGATATCTAGCTCGCCCAAGGAAGAGTGCAGCGTGTGACTCTTCACTCGACCTACGTAGGGCCACCCTGAATGGCCTACGGGTCTGAGTGTGACCCAGCAATCCCAGGGGAGCCTCGGGGTACTCAGGGTCGCTGTACGGAAACGAGTGCTGCCGCGAGGGCTCTACGAGTCCTGAAAAGCTTACTAGCGTTCAACTAAAGCAGAAGAGCGACTAAGGCCTCCTGGAAGCTGCTGCACGCCTACTCCACTGCATGGCGTATCAGGGCCCTCCTTCGAAGCTAGGCCTCACTTTGAGTTTCCCTTTAGCTAGAGAACAGGACAGGATGAGCTCTGAATCAGAAACTGGAATACGTGTTTCTTCGTGAAACCTCTTTTTCCCTCTCACAGCCATGCCTGTCGTGAGTATAAGCCCGACACCAACAGTGTTTTTCAGCTAGCTTCTAGGCGCATAAAAGGAGCTTTCATGATGGGACAGCAAGGCTCGCCCCATCAGGTCCTGTTTCCAGATTGGCACACAGCATAAGTAGCTGTGGTTTCTAAGAGGTCCAAAGAGACCTGGCTACCTACTTGGCTCTGCCCAGAATCAATTTTTCTGCACAGGGTGTTGTACGTGGAGTGAAGTGCCTAGACAATAGACTGCCCTAGGTCTCTAAGAGCCCTGTGCATGTCCCAAAGCCTGAAGTGTTACACAGAACACTGTGCTTTAGTGGAAGTTGGAATGCAAGCCGTCTTTCTCCTTGAGATACGGTGACTTCAGGTACGAGGTCCTCGAAGGACTTCAAAGCAGAGAGTTTTACTCAGTACAGCTCAGAATCGGCTGATGAGGCAGACTTCCATGGTTTGCTGGCCTTGCTAGAACCGTGTTCCTGAGGCTGATGGTGAGCTGAGGAAATCTAGCTTTCCCAAGAAAGAGTGCAGTTTGTTATCTTTCACTCGGCCTAAAAAGGGGCACACTGAAGGGCCTACGGGTCTGAGTGTGGCCCAGCAAGCCCAGGGGAGTCCTGGGGTACTCAGAGTTCTTGTACGCAAATGGGTACTGACACGAGTGGGCCTGGAGTCCTGAGAAGGAGTAGTACCTTTAAACTAATGCAGGACTGCGACTAAGGCCTCAAGGAAAATGCTGCACAACTACCCTTCTGGAGGGCAAATCAGAGCCTTAGGTCGAGGGTAGGGCGCACCTTGAGATTCCCCTTAGCTCTAGTGCAGGGCAGGATATGCTCCCCACCAGGGCCTGGAAGCACCCTCTTTCTTTCGAGAAAACTCATTTTCTTCCAGAGCCATGCCTGGAGTGAGGACAAGTCCGACAACCACAGTGTTTTTCAGGTAGCTTCAAGGCCGCATGAATGGAGCTTTCAAGACGGGAAAACAAGGCTTGTCTCCTAAGGCCGCCATTTCCAGGCTGACACGCAGAAGAAGCATCTGTGGTTTCTAGCAGGTCAAAAGAGACCTAGCTCCTCACTGGGTCCTTGGAGAATCAACTTTTCTATGCAGGGTGTTCTGCGTGTAGCGAACTGCCTAAATGAAAGAATTCCCTAGGTGTCCTGGGCTCCTGGGCATCTTCCAAAAGCCTGCGGCGTTACACCAGAAAGTGTGCTCTAGTTGCACTTGGACCACAAGCCGACTCTCTCCTAGAGGTTGGTTGACTTCAGCTAGGAGCTGGTAGAAGGAACTGTAAGCAAAGAGTTTCCCTCAGTACAGCTCGGACTACTGTAAGCAGGCAGACTGGCATGGCATGCTGCACCTACTACAACCGTGTTCCTGAGGCTGTTGGTGAGCTGAGGAAATCGAGCTCCCCCGAGGGAGCGTGCATCATGCTGCCCTTCACTCGGCACAGACACGGGGACTCCGAAGGGCCTACGTGTCTGAATGTTGATCTTCAACTCAGGGGAGCCTGGGGGTTACTCAGTGTCTTTGTACGGAAACGGGTGCAGACGCAAGGGAGCAGGAGTCCTGAGAAGATTAGTACCGTGAAACTAATGCAGAAGTGCGACTAAGGCCTCGTGGAAGCTGCGCACTCCTACCCTGCTGCATGGCATATCAGGGCCCTCCTTCGAAGTTAGGCCTCACTTTGAGATTCCCTTTAGCTATAGAACAGGACAGGATGAGCTCTGACCGAGAAACTGGGATACCCTGTTTCTTCGTGAAACCTCTTTTTCCCTCTCACAGCCATGCCTGCCGTGAGTATATAAGGCTGACAACCACAGTGTTTTTAAGGGATCTTCAAGGCGCAGAAGAGGAGCTTTCAAGGTGGGAAAACAAGGCCAGTCCCATCAGGCACCATCTCCAGGATGACACTCAGAGTAAGTGTCTCAGGGTACTGGCAGGTCAAAAGAGACCTAGCTACCTCCCTGGCTCTTCCCTGATTCAACTTTTCTACACAGGGTGTTCTGCGTGTAGTGAACTGCCTAGACGAAAGAGGGCCCTAGGTCTCTGAGGGTCCGGTGCCTCTCCCAAAAGCCTGAAGTGTTCCACAGAAAACTGTGCTGTAGTGGAAGCTGCAATGCAAGCTGCCTTTCTCCTTGAGATACGGTGACTTAAGCTATGAGGTCCTAGAAGGACTTGTAAGCAGAGAGTTTTTCTCAGTACAGCTCAGACTAGGGCAACGAGGACGACTTCCACGGCATGCCTGACTTTCTAGAACCGTGTTCATGAAACCTTTCGGTAGTTGGGGATATCTAGCTCCCCGAGTAAAGCGTGCAGCGTGTTACCCTTCACTCGGCCTACCCAGGGGCATCCTGACGGGCCTACGGGTCTGACTGTGGCCCAGCAAGCCCAGGGAAGCCTTGGAGTACTCAGTGTCTTTGTATGGAAACGAGTGCTGCCGCGAGGCATTTAGGAGTCCTGAAAACCTTACTAGCGTTCATCTAACGCAGGAGAACTTCTAAGGCCTCATGGAAACTGTTGCACGCCTACCCCGCTACTTGGCATATCAGGGCCCACCTTCGAAGTGAGAGCTCCCTTTGAGTTTCCCTTTAGCTATGAAACAGGACAGGATGAGCTCTGACTCGGAAACTAAAATACCCTGTCTCTTCGTGTAACCTCTTTTTCCTCTAACAGTCATGCCTGCAATGAGTATAAGCCTGACAACAACAGGGTTTTTAAGGGAGCTTCAAGGCGCAGAAGAGGAGCTTTCAAGGTGGGAAAACAAGGCCAGTCCCGTCAGGCACCATCTCCAGGTTGACACGCAGCGTAAGTGTCTCTGGCTTCCGGCAGGTCAAAAGAGACCTAGCTACCTCCCTGGCTCTTCCCTCATTCAACTTTTCTACACAGGGTGCTCTGCGTGTAGTGAACTGCCTAGACGAAAGAGTGCCCTAGGTCTCCTAGGGTCCTGTGCCTCTCCCAAAAGCCTGAATTGTTCCACAGAAAACAGTGTTGTAGTGGAAGTTGCAATGCAATCTGCCTTTAATCTTGAGATACGGTGACTTGTTATGAGGTCCTAGAAGGACCTGTAAGCAGAGAGTTTTTCTCAGTACAGCTGAGACTAGGGTAACGAGGACGATTTCCATGTTATGCTGGATTTTCTAGAACCGTGTTGATGAAACCTTTCTGTAGCTGGGGATACCTAGCTCCCCGAATGAAGCGTGCAGTGTGTTACCCTTTACTCCGCCTACCCATGGGCACCCTGACAGGCCTACGGGTCTGACTGTGGCCCAGCAAGCCCAGGGTAGCCTTGGAGTACTCAGTGTCCTTGTACGGAAACGAGTGCTGCCGCGAGGGCTCTACGAGTCCTGAATACCTTACTAGCGTTCAACTAAAGCAAGAGAGCGACTAAGGCCTCATGGAAGCCTTTGCACGCCTACTCCGCTACATGGCATATCAGGGCCCTCCTTCGAAGCGAGGGCTCACTTTGAGTTTCCCTTTAGCTATAAAACAGGACAGGATGAGCTCTGAATCAGAAACTGAAATACCCTGTCTCTTCGTGTATCCTCTTTTTCCCTCACACAGCCATGCCTGCAATGAATATAAGGCTGACAACCACAGTGTTTTTAAGGGAGCTTCAAGGCGCAGAAGAGGAGCTTTCAAGGTGGGAAAACAAGGCCAGTCCCATCAGGCACCATCTCCAGGTTGACACGCAGCGTAAGTGTCTCTGGCTTCTGGCAGGTCCAAAGAGACCTAGCTACCTCCCTGGCTCTTCCCTCATTCAACTTTTCTACACAGGGTGCTCTGCGTGTAGCGAACTGCTTAGATGAAAGACTGCCCTAGGACTCCTAGGGTCCTGTGCCTCTCCCAAAAGCCTGAAGTGTTCCACACAAAACTGTGCTGTAGTGGAAGTTGCAATGCAAGCTGCCTTTCTCCTGGAGATACGGTGACTTCAGGTATGAGGTCCTAGAAGGACTTGTAAGCAGAGAGTTTTTCTCAGTACCGCTCAGAGTAGGGCAACGAGGACGAATTTCATGGTATGCTGGACTTGCTAGGACCGTGTTCATGAAGCCGTTGGTGAACTGGGGATATCTAGCTCGCCCAAGGAAGAGTGCAGCGTGTGACTCTTCACTCGACCTACGTAGGGCCACCCTGAATGGCCTACGGGTCTGAGTGTGACCCAGCAATCCCAGGGGAGCCTCGGGGTACTCAGGGTCGCTGTACGGAAACGAGTGCTGCCGCGAGGGCTCTACGAGTCCTGAAAAGCTTACTAGCGTTCAACTAAAGCAGAAGAGCGACTAAGGCCTCCTGGAAGCTGCTGCACGCCTACTCCACTGCATGGCGTATCAGGGCCCTCCTTCGAAGCTAGGCCTCACTTTGAGTTTCCCTTTAGCTAGAGAACAGGACAGGATGAGCTCTGAATCAGAAACTGGAATACGTGTTTCTTCGTGAAACCTCTTTTTCCCTCTCACAGCCATGCCTGTCGTGAGTATAAGCCCGACACCAACAGTGTTTTTCAGCTAGCTTCTAGGCGCATAAAAGGAGCTTTCATGATGGGACAGCAAGGCTCGCCCCATCAGGTCCTGTTTCCAGATTGACACACAGCATAAGTAGCTGTGGTTTCTAAGAGGTCCAAAGAGACCTGGCTACCTACTTGGCTCTGCCCAGAATCAATTTTTCTGCACAGGGTGTTGTACGTGGAGTGAAGTGCCTAGACAATAGACTGCCCTAGGTCTCTAAGAGCCCTGTGCATGTCCCAAAGCCTGAAGTGTTACACAGAACACTGTGCTTTAGTGGAAGTTGGAATGCAAGCCGTCTTTCTCCTTGAGATACGGTGACTTCAGGTACGAGGTCCTCGAAGGACTTCAAAGCAGAGAGTTTTACTCAGTACAGCTCAGAATCGGCTGATGAGGCAGACTTCCATGGTTTGCTGGCCTTGCTAGAACCGTGTTCCTGAGGCTGATGGTGAGCTGAGGAAATCTAGCTTTCCCAAGAAAGAGTGCAGTTTGTTATCTTTCACTCGGCCTAAAAAGGGGCACACTGAAGGGCCTACGGGTCTGAGTGTGGCCCAGCAAGCCCAGGGGAGTCCTGGGGTACTCAGAGTTCTTGTACGCAAATGGGTACTGACACGAGTGGGCCTGGAGTCCTGAGAAGGAGTAGTACCTTTAAACTAATGCAGGACTGCGACTAAGGCCTCAAGGAAAATGCTGCACAACTACCCTTCTGGAGGGCAAATCAGAGCCTTAGGTCGAGGGTAGGGCGCACCTTGAGATTCCCCTTAGCTCTAGTGCAGGGCAGGATATGCTCCCCACCAGGGCCTGGAAGCACCCTCTTTCTTTCGAGAAAACTCATTTTCTTCCAGAGCCATGCCTGGAGTGAGGACAAGTCCGACAACCACAGTGTTTTTCAGGTAGCTTCAAGGCCGCATGAATGGAGCTTTCAAGACGGGAAAACAAGGCTTGTCTCCTAAGGCCGCCATTTCCAGGCTGACACGCAGAAGAAGCATCTGTGGTTTCTAGCAGGTCAAAAGAGACCTAGCTCCTCACTGGGTCCTTGGAGAATCAACTTTTCTATGCAGGGTGTTCTGCGTGTAGCGAACTGCCTAAATGAAAGAATTCCCTAGGTGTCCTGGGCTCCTGGGCATCTTCCAAAAGCCTGCGGCGTTACACCAGAAAGTGTGCTCTAGTTGCACTTGGACCACAAGCCGACTCTCTCCTAGAGGTTGGTTGACTTCAGCTAGGAGCTGGTAGAAGGAACTGTAAGCAAAGAGTTTCCCTCAGTACAGCTCGGACTACTGTAAGCAGGCAGACTGGCATGGCATGCTGCACCTACTACAACCGTGTTCCTGAGGCTGTTGGTGAGCTGAGGAAATCGAGCTCCCCCGAGGGAGCGTGCATCATGCTGCCCTTCACTCGGCACAGACACGGGGACTCCGAAGGGCCTACGTGTCTGAATGTTGATCTTCAACTCAGGGGAGCCTGGGGGTTACTCAGTGTCTTTGTACGGAAACGGGTGCAGACGCAAGGGAGCAGGAGTCCTGAGAAGATTAGTACCGTGAAACTAATGCAGAAGTGCGACTAAGGCCTCGTGGAAGCTGCGCACTCCTACCCTGCTGCATGGCATATCAGGGCCCTCCTTCGAAGTTAGGCCTCACTTTGAGATTCCCTTTAGCTATAGAACAGGACAGGATGAGCTCTGACCGAGAAACTGGGATACCCTGTTTCTTCGTGAAACCTCTTTTTCCCTCTCACAGCCATGCCTGCCGTGAGTATAAGGCTGACAACCACAGTGTTTTTAAGGGATCTTCAAGGCGCAGAAGAGGAGCTTTCAAGGTGGGAAAACAAGGCCAGTCCCATCAGGCACCATCTCCAGGATGACACTCAGAGTAAGTGTCTCAGGGTACTGGCAGGTCAAAAGAGACCTAGCTACCTCCCTGGCTCTTCCCTGATTCAACTTTTCTACACAGGGTGTTCTGCGTGTAGTGAACTGCCTAGACGAAAGAGGGCCCTAGGTCTCTGAGGGTCCGGTGCCTCTCCCAAAAGCCTGAAGTGTTCCACAGAAAACTGTGCTGTAGTGGAAGTTGCAATGCAAGCTGCCTTTCTCCTTGAGATACGGTGACTTAAGCTATGAGGTCCTAGAAGGACTTGTAAGCAGAGAGTTTTTCTCAGTACAGCTCAGACTAGGGCAACGAGGACGACTTCCACGGCATGCCTGACTTTCTAGAACCGTGTTCATGAAACCTTTCGGTAGTTGGGGATATCTAGCTCCCCGAGTAAAGCGTGCAGCGTGTTACCCTTCACTCGGCCTACCCAGGGGCATCCTGACGGGCCTACGGGTCTGACTGTGGCCCAGCAAGCCCAGGGAAGCCTTGGAGTACTCAGTGTCTTTGTATGGAAACGAGTGCTGCCGCGAGGCATTTAGGAGTCCTGAAAACCTTACTAGCGTTCATCTAACGCAGGAGAACTTCTAAGGCCTCATGGAAACTGTTGCACGCCTACCCCGCTACTTGGCATATCAGGGCCCACCTTCGAAGTGAGAGCTCCCTTTGAGTTTCCCTTTAGCTATGAAACACGACAGGATGAGCTCTGACTCGGAAACTAAAATACCCTGTCTCTTCGTGTATCCTCTTTTTCCCTCACACAGCCATGCCTGCAATGAATATAAGGCTGACAACCACAGTGTTTTTAAGGGAGCTTCAAGGCGCAGAAGAGGAGCTTTCAAGGTGGGAAAACAAGGCCAGTCCCATCAGGCACCATCTCCAGGTTGACACGCAGCGTAAGTGTCTCTGGCTTCTGGCAGGTCCAAAGAGACCTAGCTACCTCCCTGGCTCTTCCCTCATTCAACTTTTCTACACAGGGTGCTCTGCGTGTAGCGAACTGCTTAGATGAAAGACTGCCCTAGGACTCCTAGGGTCCTGTGCCTCTCCCAAAAGCCTGAAGTGTTCCACACAAAACTGTGCTGTAGTGGAAGTTGCAATGCAAGCTGCCTTTCTCCTGGAGATACGGTGACTTCAGGTATGAGGTCCTAGAAGGACTTGTAAGCAGAGAGTTTTTCTCAGTACCGCTCAGAGTAGGGCAACGAGGACGAATTTCATGGTATGCTGGACTTGCTAGGACCGTGTTCATGAAGCCGTTGGTGAACTGGGGATATCTAGCTCGCCCAAGGAAGAGTGCAGCGTGTGACTCTTCACTCGACCTACGTAGGGCCACCCTGAATGGCCTACGGGTCTGAGTGTGACCCAGCAATCCCAGGGGAGCCTCGGGGTACTCAGGGTCGCTGTACGGAAACGAGTGCTGCCGCGAGGGCTCTACGAGTCCTGAAAAGCTTACTAGCGTTCAACTAAAGCAGAAGAGCGACTAAGGCCTCCTGGAAGCTGCTGCACGCCTACTCCAGTGCATGGCGTATCAGGGCCCTCCTTCGAAGCTAGGCCTCACTTTGAGTTTCCCTTTAGCTAGAGAACAGGACAGGATGAGCTCTGAATCAGAAACTGGAATACGTGTTTCTTCGTGAAACCTCTTTTTCCCTCTCACAGCCATGCCTGTCGTGAGTATAAGCCCGACACCAACAGTGTTTTTCAGCTAGCTTCTAGGCGCATAAAAGGAGCTTTCATGATGGGACAGCAAGGCTCGCCCCATCAGGTCCTGTTTCCAGATTGACACACAGCATAAGTAGCTGTGGTTTCTAAGAGGTCCAAAGAGACCTGGCTACCTACTTGGCTCTGCCCAGAATCAATTTTTCTGCACAGGGTGTTGTACGGGGAGTGAAGTGCCTAGACAATAGACTGCCCTAGGTCTCTAAGAGCCCTGTGCATGTCCCAAAGCCTGAAGTGTTACACGGAACACTGTGCTTTAGTGGAAGTTGGAATGCAAGCCGTCTTTCTCCTTGAGATACGGTGACTTCAGGTACGAGGTCCTCGAAGGACTTCAAAGCAGAGAGTTTTACTCAGTACAGCTCAGAATCGGCTGATGAGGCAGACTTCCATGGTTTGCTGGCCTTGCTAGAACCGTGTTCCTGAGGCTGATGGTGAGCTGAGGAAATCTAGCTTTCCCAAGAAAGAGTGCAGTTTGTTATCTTTCACTCGGCCTAAAAAGGGGCACACTGAAGGGCCTACGGGTCTGAGTGTGGCCCAGCAAGCCCAGGGGAGTCCTGGGGTACTCAGAGTTCTTGTACGCAAATGGGTACTGACACGAGTGGGCCTGGAGTCCTGAGAAGGAGTAGTACCTTTAAACTAATGCAGGACTGCGACTAAGGCCTCAAGGAAAATGCTGCACAACTACCCTTCTGGAGGGCAAATCAGAGCCTTAGGTCGAGGGTAGGGCGCACCTTGAGATTCCCCTTAGCTCTAGTGCAGGGCAGGATATGCTCCCCACCAGGGCCTGGAAGCACCCTCTTTCTTTCGAGAAAACTCATTTTCTTCCAGAGCCATGCCTGGAGTGAGGACAAGTCCGACAACCACAGTGTTTTTCAGGTAGCTTCAAGGCCGCATGAATGGAGCTTTCAAGACGGGAAAACAAGGCTTGTCTCCTAAGGCCGCCATTTCCAGGCTGACACGCAGAAGAAGCATCTGTGGTTTCTAGCAGGTCAAAAGAGACCTAGCTCCTCACTGGGTCCTTGGAGAATCAACTTTTCTCTGCAGGGTGTTCTGCGTGTAGCGAACTGCCTAAATGAAAGAATTCCCTAGGTGTCCTGGGCTCCTGGGCATCTTCCAAAAGCCTGCGGCGTTACACCAGAAAGTGTGCTCTAGTTGCACTTGGACCACAAGCCGACTCTCTCCTAGAGGTTGGTTGACTTCAGCTAGGAGCTGGTAGAAGGAACTGTAAGCAAAGAGTTTCCCTCAGTACAGCTCGGACTACTGTAAGCAGGCAGACTGGCATGGCATGCTGCACCTACTACAACCGTGTTCCTGAGGCTGTTGGTGAGCTGAGGAAATCGAGCTCCCCCGAGGGAGCGTGCATCATGCTGCCCTTCACTCGGCACAGACACGGGGACTCCGAAGGGCCTACGTGTCTGAATGTTGATCTTCAACTCAGGGGAGCCTGGGGGTTACTCAGTGTCTTTGTACGGAAACGGGTGCAGACGCAAGGGAGCAGGAGTCCTGAGAAGATTAGTACCGTGAAACTAATGCAGAAGTGCGACTAAGGCCTCGTGGAAGCTGCGCACTCCTACCCTGCTGCATGGCATATCAGGGCCCTCCTTCGAAGTTAGGCCTCACTTTGAGATTCCCTTTAGCTATAGAACAGGACAGGATGAGCTCTGACCGAGAAACTGGGATACCCTGTTTCTTCGTGAAACCTCTTTTTCCCTCTCACAGCCATGCCTGCCGTGAGTATAAGGCTGACAACCACAGTGTTTTTAAGGGATCTTCAAGGCGCAGAAGAGGAGCTTTCAAGGTGGGAAAACAAGGCCAGTCCCATCAGGCACCATCTCCAGGATGACACTCAGAGTAAGTGTCTCAGGGTACTGGCAGGTCAAAAGAGACCTAGCTACCTCCCTGGCTCTTCCCTGATTCAACTTTTCTACACAGGGTGTTCTGCGTGTAGTGAACTGCCTAGACGAAAGAGGGCCCTAGGTCTCTGAGGGTCCGGTGCCTCTCCCAAAAGCCTGAAGTGTTCCACAGAAAACTGTGCTGTAGTGGAAGCTGCAATGCAAGCTGCCTTTCTCCTTGAGATACGGTGACTTAAGCTATGAGGTCCTAGAAGGACTTGTAAGCAGAGAGTTTTTCTCAGTACAGCTCAGACTAGGGCAACGAGGACGACTTCCACGGCATGCCTGACTTTCTAGAACCGTGTTCATGAAACCTTTCGGTAGTTGGGGATATCTAGCTCCCCGAGTAAAGCGTGCAGCGTGTTACCCTTCACTCGGCCTACCCAGGGGCATCCTGACGGGCCTACGGGTCTGACTGTGGCCCAGCAAGCCCAGGGAAGCCTTGGAGTACTCAGTGTCTTTGTATGGAAACGAGTGCTGCCGCGAGGCATTTAGGAGTCCTGAAAACCTTACTAGCGTTCATCTAACGCAGGAGAACTTCTAAGGCCTCATGGAAACTGTTGCACGCCTACCCCGCTACTTGGCATATCAGGGCCCACCTTCGAAGTGAGAGCTCCCTTTGAGTTTCCCTTTAGCTATGAAACAGGACAGGATGAGCTCTGACTCGGAAACTAAAATACCCTGTCTCTTCGTGTAACCTCTTTTTCCTCTAACAGTCATGCCTGCAGTGAGTATAAGCCTGACAACAACAGGGTTTTTAAGGGAGCTTCAAGGCGCAGAAGAGGAGCTTTCAAGGTGGGAAAACAAGGCCAGTCCCATCAGGCACCATCTCCAGGTTGACACGCAGCGTAAGTGTCTCTGGCTTCTGGCAGGTCAAAAGAGACCTAGCTACCTCCCTGGCTCTTCCCTCATTCAACTTTTCTACACAGGGTGCTCTGCGTGTAGTGAACTGCCTAGACGAAAGAGTGCCCTAGGTCTCCTAGGGTCCTGTGCCTCTCCCAAAAGCCTGAATTGTTCCACAGAAAACAGTGTTGTAGTGGAAGTTGCAATGCAATCTGCCTTTAATCTTGAGATACGGTGACTTGTTATGAGGTCCTAGAAGGACCTGTAAGCAGAGAGTTTTTCTCAGTACAGCTGAGACTAGGGTAACGAGGACGATTTCCATGTTATGCTGGATTTTCTAGAACCGTGTTGATGAAACCTTTCTGTAGCTGGGGATACCTAGCTCCCCGAATGAAGCGTGCAGTGTGTTACCCTTTACTCCGCCTACCCATGGGCACCCTGACAGGCCTACGGGTCTGACTGTGGCCCAGCAAGCCCAGGGTAGCCTTGGAGTACTCAGTGTCCTTGTACGGAAACGAGTGCTGCCGCGAGGGGTCGAGGAGTCCTGAATACCTTACTAGCGTTCAACTAAAGCAAGAGAGCGACTAAGGCCTCATGGAAGCCTTTGCACGCCTACTCCGCTACATGGCATATCAGGGCCCTCCTTCGAAGCGAGGGCTCACTTTGAGTTTCCCTTTAGCTATAAAACAGGACAGGATGAGCTCTGAATCAGAAACTGAAATACCCTGTCTCTTCGTGTATCCTCTTTTTCCCTCACACAGCCATGCCTGCAATGAATATAAGGCTGACAACCACAGTGTTTTTAAGGGAGCTTCAAGGCGCAGAAGAGGAGCTTTCAAGGTGGGAAAACAGGGCCAGTCCCATCAGGCACCATCTCCAGGTTGACACGCAGCGTAAGTGTCTCTGGCTTCTGGCAGGTCCAAAGAGACCTAGCTACCTCCCTGGCTCTTCCCTCATTCAACTTTTCTACACAGGGTGCTCTGCGTGTAGCGAACTGCTTAGATGAAAGACTGCCCTAGGACTCCTAGGGTCCTGTGCCTCTCCCAAAAGCCTGAAGTGTTCCACACAAAACTGTGCTGTAGTGGAAGTTGCAATGCAAGCTGCCTTTCTCCTGGAGATACGGTGACTTCAGGTATGAGGTCCTAGAAGGACTTGTAAGCAGAGAGTTTTTCTCAGTACCGCTCAGAGTAGGGCAACGAGGACGAATTTCATGGTATGCTGGACTTGCTAGGACCGTGTTCATGAAGCCGTTGGTGAACTGGGGATATCTAGCTCGCCCAAGGAAGAGTGCAGCGTGTGACTCTTCACTCGACCTACGTAGGGCCACCCTGAATGGCCTACGGGTCTGAGTGTGACCCAGCAATCCCAGGGGAGCCTCGGGGTACTCAGGGTCGCTGTACGGAAACGAGTGCTGCCGCGAGGGCTCTACGAGTCCTGAAAAGCTTACTAGCGTTCAACTAAAGCAGAAGAGCGACTAAGGCCTCCTGGAAGCTGCTGCACGCCTACTCCACTGCATGGCGTATCAGGGCCCTCCTTCGAAGCTAGGCCTCACTTTGAGTTTCCCTTTAGCTAGAGAACAGGACAGGATGAGCTCTGAATCAGAAACTGGAATACGTGTTTCTTCGTGAAACCTCTTTTTCCCTCTCACAGCCATGCCTGTCGTGAGTATAAGCCCGACACCAACAGTGTTTTTCAGCTAGCTTCTAGGCGCATAAAAGGAGCTTTCATGATGGGACAGCAAGGCTCGCCCCATCAGGTCCTGTTTCCAGATTGACACACAGCATAAGTAGCTGTGGTTTCTAAGAGGTCCAAAGAGACCTGGCTACCTACTTGGCTCTGCCCAGAATCAATTTTTCTGCACAGGGTGTTGTACGTGGAGTGAAGTGCCTAGACAATAGACTGCCCTAGGTCTCTAAGAGCCCTGTGCATGTCCCAAAGCCTGAAGTGTTACACAGAACACTGTGCTTTAGTGGAAGTTGGAATGCAAGCCGTCTTTCTCTTGAGATACGGTGACTTCAGGTACGAGGTCCTCGAAGGACTTCAAAGCAGAGAGTTTTACTCAGTACAGCTCAGAATCGGCTGATGAGGCAGACTTCCATGGTTTGCTGGCCTTGCTAGAACCGTGTTCCTGAGGCTGATGGTGAGCTGAGGAAATCTAGCTTTCCCAAGAAAGAGTGCAGTTTGTTATCTTTCACTCGGCCTAAAAAGGGGCACACTGAAGGGCCTACGGGTCTGAGTGTGGCCCAGCAAGCCCAGGGGAGTCCTGGGGTACTCAGAGTTCTTGTACGCAAATGGGTACTGACACGAGTGGGCCTGGAGTCCTGAGAAGGAGTAGTACCTTTAAACTAATGCAGGACTGCGACTAAGGCCTCAAGGAAAATGCTGCACAACTACCCTTCTGGAGGGCAAATCAGAGCCTTAGGTCGAGGGTAGGGCGCACCTTGAGATTCCCCTTAGCTCTAGTGCAGGGCAGGATATGCTCCCCACCAGGGCCTGGAAGCACCCTCTTTCTTTCGAGAAAACTCATTTTCTTCCAGAGCCATGCCTGGAGTGAGGACAAGTCCGACAACCACAGTGTTTTTCAGGTAGCTTCAAGGCCGCATGAATGGAGCTTTCAAGACGGGAAAACAAGGCTTGTCTCCTAAGGCCGCCATTTCCAGGCTGACACGCAGAAGAAGCATCTGTGGTTTCTAGCAGGTCAAAAGAGACCTAGCTCCTCACTGGGTCCTTGGAGAATCAACTTTTCTATGCAGGGTGTTCTGCGTGTAGCGAACTGCCTAAATGAAAGAATTCCCTAGGTGTCCTGGGCTCCTGGGCATCTTCCAAAAGCCTGCGGCGTTACACCAGAAAGTGTGCTCTAGTTGCACTTGGACCACAAGCCGACTCTCTCCTAGAGGTTGGTTGACTTCAGCTAGGAGCTGGTAGAAGGAACTGTAAGCAAAGAGTTTCCCTCAGTACAGCTCGGACTACTGTAAGCAGGCAGACTGGCATGGCATGCTGCACCTACTACAACCGTGTTCCTGAGGCTGTTGGTGAGCTGAGGAAATCGAGCTCCCCCGAGGGAGCGTGCATCATGCTGCCCTTCACTCGGCACAGACACGGGGACTCCGAAGGGCCTACGTGTCTGAATGTTGATCTTCAACTCAGGGGAGCCTGGGGGTTACTCAGTGTCTTTGTACGGAAACGGGTGCAGACGCAAGGGAGCAGGAGTCCTGAGAAGATTAGTACCGTGAAACTAATGCAGAAGTGCGACTAAGGCCTCGTGGAAGCTGCGCACTCCTACCCTGCTGCATGGCATATCAGGGCCCTCCTTCGAAGTTAGGCCTCACTTTGAGATTCCCTTTAGCTATAGAACAGGACAGGATGAGCTCTGACCGAGAAACTGGGATACCCTGTTTCTTCGTGAAACCTCTTTTTCCCTCTCACAGCCATGCCTGCCGTGAGTATATAAGGCTGACAACCACAGTGTTTTTAAGGGATCTTCAAGGCGCAGAAGAGGAGCTTTCAAGGTGGGAAAACAAGGCCAGTCCCATCAGGCACCATCTCCAGGATGACACTCAGAGTAAGTGTCTCAGGGTACTGGCAGGTCAAAAGAGACCTAGCTACCTCCCTGGCTCTTCCCTGATTCAACTTTTCTACACAGGGTGTTCTGCGTGTAGTGAACTGCCTAGACGAAAGAGGGCCCTAGGTCTCTGAGGGTCCGGTGCCTCTCCCAAAAGCCTGAAGTGTTCCACAGAAAACTGTGCTGTAGTGGAAGCTGCAATGCAAGCTGCCTTTCTCCTTGAGATACGGTGACTTAAGCTATGAGGTCCTAGAAGGACTTGTAAGCAGAGAGTTTTTCTCAGTACAGCTCAGACTAGGGCAACGAGGACGACTTCCACGGCATGCCTGACTTTCTAGAACCGTGTTCATGAAACCTTTCGGTAGTTGGGGATATCTAGCTCCCCGAGTAAAGCGTGCAGCGTGTTACCCTTCACTCGGCCTACCCAGGGGCATCCTGACGGGCCTACGGGTCTGACTGTGGCCCAGCAAGCCCAGGGAAGCCTTGGAGTACTCAGTGTCTTTGTATGGAAACGAGTGCTGCCGCGAGGCATTTAGGAGTCCTGAAAACCTTACTAGCGTTCATCTAACGCAGGAGAACTTCTAAGGCCTCATGGAAACTGTTGCACGCCTACCCCGCTACTTGGCATATCAGGGCCCACCTTCGAAGTGAGAGCTCCCTTTGAGTTTCCCTTTAGCTATGAAACACGACAGGATGAGCTCTGACTCGGAAACTAAAATACCCTGTCTCTTCGTGTATCCTCTTTTTCCCTCACACAGCCATGCCTGCAATGAATATAAGGCTGACAACCACAGTGTTTTTAAGGGAGCTTCAAGGCGCAGAAGAGGAGCTTTCAAGGTGGGAAAACAAGGCCAGTCCCATCAGGCACCATCTCCAGGTTGACACGCAGCGTAAGTGTCTCTGGCTTCTGGCAGGTCCAAAGAGACCTAGCTACCTCCCTGGCTCTTCCCTCATTCAACTTTTCTACACAGGGTGCTCTGCGTGTAGCGAACTGCTTAGATGAAAGACTGCCCTAGGACTCCTAGGGTCCTGTGCCTCTCCCAAAAGCCTGAAGTGTTCCACACAAAACTGTGCTGTAGTGGAAGTTGCAATGCAAGCTGCCTTTCTCCTGGAGATACGGTGACTTCAGGTATGAGGTCCTAGAAGGACTTGTAAGCAGAGAGTTTTTCTCAGTACCGCTCAGAGTAGGGCAACGAGGACGAATTTCATGGTATGCTGGACTTGCTAGGACCGTGTTCATGAAGCCGTTGGTGAACTGGGGATATCTAGCTCGCCCAAGGAAGAGTGCAGCGTGTGACTCTTCACTCGACCTACGTAGGGCCACCCTGAATGGCCTACGGGTCTGAGTGTGACCCAGCAATCCCAGGGGAGCCTCGGGGTACTCAGGGTCGCTGTACGGAAACGAGTGCTGCCGCGAGGGCTCTACGAGTCCTGAAAAGCTTACTAGCGTTCAACTAAAGCAGAAGAGCGACTAAGGCCTCCTGGAAGCTGCTGCACGCCTACTCCACTGCATGGCGTATCAGGGCCCTCCTTCGAAGCTAGGCCTCACTTTGAGTTTCCCTTTAGCTAGAGAACAGGACAGGATGAGCTCTGAATCAGAAACTGGAATACGTGTTTCTTCGTGAAACCTCTTTTTCCCTCTCACAGCCATGCCTGTCGTGAGTATAAGCCCGACACCAACAGTGTTTTTCAGCTAGCTTCTAGGCGCATAAAAGGAGCTTTCATGATGGGACAGCAAGGCTCGCCCCATCAGGTCCTGTTTCCAGATTGACACACAGCATAAGTAGCTGTGGTTTCTAAGAGGTCCAAAGAGACCTGGCTACCTACTTGGCTCTGCCCAGAATCAATTTTTCTGCACAGGGTGTTGTACGTGGAGTGAAGTGCCTAGACAATAGACTGCCCTAGGTCTCTAAGAGCCCTGTGCATGTCCCAAAGCCTGAAGTGTTACACAGAACACTGTGCTTTAGTGGAAGTTGGAATGCAAGCCGTCTTTCTCTTGAGATACGGTGACTTCAGGTACGAGGTCCTCGAAGGACTTCAAAGCAGAGAGTTTTACTCAGTACAGCTCAGAATCGGCTGATGAGGCAGACTTCCATGGTTTGCTGGCCTTGCTAGAACCGTGTTCCTGAGGCTGATGGTGAGCTGAGGAAATCTAGCTTTCCCAAGAAAGAGTGCAGTTTGTTATCTTTCACTCGGCCTAAAAAGGGGCACACTGAAGGGCCTACGGGTCTGAGTGTGGCCCAGCAAGCCCAGGGGAGTCCTGGGGTACTCAGAGTTCTTGTACGCAAATGGGTACTGACACGAGTGGGCCTGGAGTCCTGAGAAGGAGTAGTACCTTTAAACTAATGCAGGACTGCGACTAAGGCCTCAAGGAAAATGCTGCACAACTACCCTTCTGGAGGGCAAATCAGAGCCTTAGGTCGAGGGTAGGGCGCACCTTGAGATTCCCCTTAGCTCTAGTGCAGGGCAGGATATGCTCCCCACCAGGGCCTGGAAGCACCCTCTTTCTTTCGAGAAAACTCATTTTCTTCCAGAGCCATGCCTGGAGTGAGGACAAGTCCGACAACCACAGTGTTTTTCAGGTAGCTTCAAGGCCGCATGAATGGAGCTTTCAAGACGGGAAAACAAGGCTTGTCTCCTAAGGCCGCCATTTCCAGGCTGACACGCAGAAGAAGCATCTGTGGTTTCTAGCAGGTCAAAAGAGACCTAGCTCCTCACTGGGTCCTTGGAGAATCAACTTTTCTATGCAGGGTGTTCTGCGTGTAGCGAACTGCCTAAATGAAAGAATTCCCTAGGTGTCCTGGGCTCCTGGGCATCTTCCAAAAGCCTGCGGCGTTACACCAGAAAGTGTGCTCTAGTTGCACTTGGACCACAAGCCGACTCTCTCCTAGAGGTTGGTTGACTTCAGCTAGGAGCTGGTAGAAGGAACTGTAAGCAAAGAGTTTCCCTCAGTACAGCTCGGACTACTGTAAGCAGGCAGACTGGCATGGCATGCTGCACCTACTACAACCGTGTTCCTGAGGCTGTTGGTGAGCTGAGGAAATCGAGCTCCCCCGAGGGAGCGTGCATCATGCTGCCCTTCACTCGGCACAGACACGGGGACTCCGAAGGGCCTACGTGTCTGAATGTTGATCTTCAACTCAGGGGAGCCTGGGGGTTACTCAGTGTCTTTGTACGGAAACGGGTGCAGACGCAAGGGAGCAGGAGTCCTGAGAAGATTAGTACCGTGAAACTAATGCAGAAGTGCGACTAAGGCCTCGTGGAAGCTGCGCACTCCTACCCTGCTGCATGGCATATCAGGGCCCTCCTTCGAAGTTAGGCCTCACTTTGAGATTCCCTTTAGCTATAGAACAGGACAGGATGAGCTCTGACCGAGAAACTGGGATACCCTGTTTCTTCGTGAAACCTCTTTTTCCCTCTCACAGCCATGCCTGCCGTGAGTATATAAGGCTGACAACCACAGTGTTTTTAAGGGATCTTCAAGGCGCAGAAGAGGAGCTTTCAAGGTGGGAAAACAAGGCCAGTCCCATCAGGCACCATCTCCAGGATGACACTCAGAGTAAGTGTCTCAGGGTACTGGCAGGTCAAAAGAGACCTAGCTACCTCCCTGGCTCTTCCCTGATTCAACTTTTCTACACAGGGTGTTCTGCGTGTAGTGAACTGCCTAGACGAAAGAGGGCCCTAGGTCTCTGAGGGTCCGGTGCCTCTCCCAAAAGCCTGAAGTGTTCCACAGAAAACTGTGCTGTAGTGGAAGCTGCAATGCAAGCTGCCTTTCTCCTTGAGATACGGTGACTTAAGCTATGAGGTCCTAGAAGGACTTGTAAGCAGAGAGTTTTTCTCAGTACAGCTCAGACTAGGGCAACGAGGACGACTTCCACGGCATGCCTGACTTTCTAGAACCGTGTTCATGAAACCTTTCGGTAGTTGGGGATATCTAGCTCCCCGAGTAAAGCGTGCAGCGTGTTACCCTTCACTCGGCCTACCCAGGGGCATCCTGACGGGCCTACGGGTCTGACTGTGGCCCAGCAAGCCCAGGGAAGCCTTGGAGTACTCAGTGTCTTTGTATGGAAACGAGTGCTGCCGCGAGGCATTTAGGAGTCCTGAAAACCTTACTAGCGTTCATCTAACGCAGGAGAACTTCTAAGGCCTCATGGAAACTGTTGCACGCCTACCCCGCTACTTGGCATATCAGGGCCCACCTTCGAAGTGAGAGCTCCCTTTGAGTTTCCCTTTAGCTATGAAACACGACAGGATGAGCTCTGACTCGGAAACTAAAATACCCTGTCTCTTCGTGTATCCTCTTTTTCCCTCACACAGCCATGCCTGCAATGAATATAAGGCTGACAACCACAGTGTTTTTAAGGGAGCTTCAAGGCGCAGAAGAGGAGCTTTCAAGGTGGGAAAACAAGGCCAGTCCCATCAGGCACCATCTCCAGGTTGACACGCAGCGTAAGTGTCTCTGGCTTCTGGCAGGTCCAAAGAGACCTAGCTACCTCCCTGGCTCTTCCCTCATTCAACTTTTCTACACAGGGTGCTCTGCGTGTAGCGAACTGCTTAGATGAAAGACTGCCCTAGGACTCCTAGGGTCCTGTGCCTCTCCCAAAAGCCTGAAGTGTTCCACACAAAACTGTGCTGTAGTGGAAGTTGCAATGCAAGCTGCCTTTCTCCTGGAGATACGGTGACTTCAGGTATGAGGTCCTAGAAGGACTTGTAAGCAGAGAGTTTTTCTCAGTACCGCTCAGAGTAGGGCAACGAGGACGAATTTCATGGTATGCTGGACTTGCTAGGACCGTGTTCATGAAGCCGTTGGTGAACTGGGGATATCTAGCTCGCCCAAGGAAGAGTGCAGCGTGTGACTCTTCACTCGACCTACGTAGGGCCACCCTGAATGGCCTACGGGTCTGAGTGTGACCCAGCAATCCCAGGGGAGCCTCGGGGTACTCAGGGTCGCTGTACGGAAACGAGTGCTGCCGCGAGGGCTCTACGAGTCCTGAAAAGCTTACTAGCGTTCAACTAAAGCAGAAGAGCGACTAAGGCCTCCTGGAAGCTGCTGCACGCCTACTCCACTGCATGGCGTATCAGGGCCCTCCTTCGAAGCTAGGCCTCACTTTGAGTTTCCCTTTAGCTAGAGAACAGGACAGGATGAGCTCTGAATCAGAAACTGGAATACGTGTTTCTTCGTGAAACCTCTTTTTCCCTCTCACAGCCATGCCTGTCGTGAGTATAAGCCCGACACCAACAGTGTTTTTCAGCTAGCTTCTAGGCGCATAAAAGGAGCTTTCATGATGGGACAGCAAGGCTCGCCCCATCAGGTCCTGTTTCCAGATTGACACACAGCATAAGTAGCTGTGGTTTCTAAGAGGTCCAAAGAGACCTGGCTACCTACTTGGCTCTGCCCAGAATCAATTTTTCTGCACAGGGTGTTGTACGGGGAGTGAAGTGCCTAGACAATAGACTGCCCTAGGTCTCTAAGAGCCCTGTGCATGTCCCAAAGCCTGAAGTGTTACACGGAACACTGTGCTTTAGTGGAAGTTGGAATGCAAGCCGTCTTTCTCCTTGAGATACGGTGACTTCAGGTACGAGGTCCTCGAAGGACTTCAAAGCAGAGAGTTTTACTCAGTACAGCTCAGAATCGGCTGATGAGGCAGACTTCCATGGTTTGCTGGCCTTGCTAGAACCGTGTTCCTGAGGCTGATGGTGAGCTGAGGAAATCTAGCTTTCCCAAGAAAGAGTGCAGTTTGTTATCTTTCACTCGGCCTAAAAAGGGGCACACTGAAGGGCCTACGGGTCTGAGTGTGGCCCAGCAAGCCCAGGGGAGTCCTGGGGTACTCAGAGTTCTTGTACGCAAATGGGTACTGACACGAGTGGGCCTGGAGTCCTGAGAAGGAGTAGTACCTTTAAACTAATGCAGGACTGCGACTAAGGCCTCAAGGAAAATGCTGCACAACTACCCTTCTGGAGGGCAAATCAGAGCCTTAGGTCGAGGGTAGGGCGCACCTTGAGATTCCCCTTAGCTCTAGTGCAGGGCAGGATATGCTCCCCACCAGGGCCTGGAAGCACCCTCTTTCTTTCGAGAAAACTCATTTTCTTCCAGAGCCATGCCTGGAGTGAGGACAAGTCCGACAACCACAGTGTTTTTCAGGTAGCTTCAAGGCCGCATGAATGGAGCTTTCAAGACGGGAAAACAAGGCTTGTCTCCTAAGGCCGCCATTTCCAGGCTGACACGCAGAAGAAGCATCTGTGGTTTCTAGCAGGTCAAAAGAGACCTAGCTCCTCACTGGGTCCTTGGAGAATCAACTTTTCTCTGCAGGGTGTTCTGCGTGTAGCGAACTGCCTAAATGAAAGAATTCCCTAGGTGTCCTGGGCTCCTGGGCATCTTCCAAAAGCCTGCGGCGTTACACCAGAAAGTGTGCTCTAGTTGCACTTGGACCACAAGCCGACTCTCTCCTAGAGGTTGGTTGACTTCAGCTAGGAGCTGGTAGAAGGAACTGTAAGCAAAGAGTTTCCCTCAGTACAGCTCGGACTACTGTAAGCAGGCAGACTGGCATGGCATGCTGCACCTACTACAACCGTGTTCCTGAGGCTGTTGGTGAGCTGAGGAAATCGAGCTCCCCCGAGGGAGCGTGCATCATGCTGCCCTTCACTCGGCACAGACACGGGGACTCCGAAGGGCCTACGTGTCTGAATGTTGATCTTCAACTCAGGGGAGCCTGGGGGTTACTCAGTGTCTTTGTACGGAAACGGGTGCAGACGCAAGGGAGCAGGAGTCCTGAGAAGATTAGTACCGTGAAACTAATGCAGAAGTGCGACTAAGGCCTCGTGGAAGCTGCGCACTCCTACCCTGCTGCATGGCATATCAGGGCCCTCCTTCGAAGTTAGGCCTCACTTTGAGATTCCCTTTAGCTATAGAACAGGACAGGATGAGCTCTGACCGAGAAACTGGGATACCCTGTTTCTTCGTGAAACCTCTTTTTCCCTCTCACAGCCATGCCTGCCGTGAGTATAAGGCTGACAACCACAGTGTTTTTAAGGGATCTTCAAGGCGCAGAAGAGGAGCTTTCAAGGTGGGAAAACAAGGCCAGTCCCATCAGGCACCATCTCCAGGATGACACTCAGAGTAAGTGTCTCAGGGTACTGGCAGGTCAAAAGAGACCTAGCTACCTCCCTGGCTCTTCCCTGATTCAACTTTTCTACACAGGGTGTTCTGCGTGTAGTGAACTGCCTAGACGAAAGAGGGCCCTAGGTCTCTGAGGGTCCGGTGCCTCTCCCAAAAGCCTGAAGTGTTCCACAGAAAACTGTGCTGTAGTGGAAGCTGCAATGCAAGCTGCCTTTCTCCTTGAGATACGGTGACTTAAGCTATGAGGTCCTAGAAGGACTTGTAAGCAGAGAGTTTTTCTCAGTACAGCTCAGACTAGGGCAACGAGGACGACTTCCACGGCATGCCTGACTTTCTAGAACCGTGTTCATGAAACCTTTCGGTAGTTGGGGATATCTAGCTCCCCGAGTAAAGCGTGCAGCGTGTTACCCTTCACTCGGCCTACCCAGGGGCATCCTGACGGGCCTACGGGTCTGACTGTGGCCCAGCAAGCCCAGGGAAGCCTTGGAGTACTCAGTGTCTTTGTATGGAAACGAGTGCTGCCGCGAGGCATTTAGGAGTCCTGAAAACCTTACTAGCGTTCATCTAACGCAGGAGAACTTCTAAGGCCTCATGGAAACTGTTGCACGCCTACCCCGCTACTTGGCATATCAGGGCCCACCTTCGAAGTGAGAGCTCCCTTTGAGTTTCCCTTTAGCTATGAAACAGGACAGGATGAGCTCTGACTCGGAAACTAAAATACCCTGTCTCTTCGTGTAACCTCTTTTTCCTCTAACAGTCATGCCTGCAATGAGTATAAGCCTGACAACAACAGGGTTTTTAAGGGAGCTTCAAGGCGCAGAAGAGGAGCTTTCAAGGTGGGAAAACAAGGCCAGTCCCATCAGGCACCATCTCCAGGTTGACACGCAGCGTAAGTGTCTCTGGCTTCTGGCAGGTCAAAAGAGACCTAGCTACCTCCCTGGCTCTTCCCTCATTCAACTTTTCTACACAGGGTGCTCTGCGTGTAGTGAACTGCCTAGACGAAAGAGTGCCCTAGGTCTCCTAGGGTCCTGTGCCTCTCCCAAAAGCCTGAATTGTTCCACAGAAAACAGTGTTGTAGTGGAAGTTGCAATGCAATCTGCCTTTAATCTTGAGATACGGTGACTTGTTATGAGGTCCTAGAAGGACTTGTAAGCAGAGAGTTTTTCTCAGTACAGCTGAGACTAGGGTAACGAGGACGATTTCCATGTTATGCTGGATTTTCTAGAACCGTGTTGATGAAACCTTTCTGTAGCTGGGGATACCTAGCTCCCCGAATGAAGCGTGCAGTGTGTTACCCTTTACTCCGCCTACCCATGGGCACCCTGACAGGCCTACGGGTCTGACTGTGGCCCAGCAAGCCCAGGGTAGCCTTGGAGTACTCAGTGTCCTTGTACGGAAACGAGTGCTGCCGCGAGGGCTCTACGAGTCCTGAATACCTTACTAGCGTTCAACTAAAGCAAGAGAGCGACTAAGGCCTCATGGAAGCCTTTGCACGCCTACTCCGCTACATGGCATATCAGGGCCCTCCTTCGAAGCGAGGGCTCACTTTGAGTTTCCCTTTAGCTATAAAACAGGACAGGATGAGCTCTGAATCAGAAACTGAAATACCCTGTCTCTTCGTGTATCCTCTTTTTCCCTCACACAGCCATGCCTGCAATGAATATAAGGCTGACAACCACAGTGTTTTTAAGGGAGCTTCAAGGCGCAGAAGAGGAGCTTTCAAGGTGGGAAAACAAGGCCAGTCCCATCAGGCACCATCTCCAGGTTGACACGCAGCGTAAGTGTCTCTGGCTTCTGGCAGGTCCAAAGAGACCTAGCTACCTCCCTGGCTCTTCCCTCATTCAACTTTTCTACACAGGGTGCTCTGCGTGTAGCGAACTGCTTAGATGAAAGACTGCCCTAGGACTCCTAGGGTCCTGTGCCTCTCCCAAAAGCCTGAAGTGTTCCACACAAAACTGTGCTGTAGTGGAAGTTGCAATGCAAGCTGCCTTTCTCCTGGAGATACGGTGACTTCAGGTATGAGGTCCTAGAAGGACTTGTAAGCAGAGAGTTTTTCTCAGTACCGCTCAGAGTAGGGCAACGAGGACGAATTTCATGGTATGCTGGACTTGCTAGGACCGTGTTCATGAAGCCGTTGGTGAACTGGGGATATCTAGCTCGCCCAAGGAAGAGTGCAGCGTGTGACTCTTCACTCGACCTACGTAGGGCCACCCTGAATGGCCTACGGGTCTGAGTGTGACCCAGCAATCCCAGGGGAGCCTCGGGGTACTCAGGGTCGCTGTACGGAAACGAGTGCTGCCGCGAGGGCTCTACGAGTCCTGAAAAGCTTACTAGCGTTCAACTAAAGCAGAAGAGCGACTAAGGCCTCCTGGAAGCTGCTGCACGCCTACTCCACTGCATGGCGTATCAGGGCCCTCCTTCGAAGCTAGGCCTCACTTTGAGTTTCCCTTTAGCTAGAGAACAGGACAGGATGAGCTCTGAATCAGAAACTGGAATACGTGTTTCTTCGTGAAACCTCTTTTTCCCTCTCACAGCCATGCCTGTCGTGAGTATAAGCCCGACACCAACAGTGTTTTTCAGCTAGCTTCTAGGCGCGTAAAAGGAGCTTTCATGATGGGACAGCAAGGCTCGCCCCATCAGGTCCTGTTTCCAGATTGACACACAGCATAAGTAGCTGTGGTTTCTAAGAGGTCCAAAGAGACCTGGCTACCTACTTGGCTCTGCCCAGAATCAATTTTTCTGCACAGGGTGTTGTACGTGGAGTGAAGTGCCTAGACAATAGACTGCCCTAGGTCTCTAAGAGCCCTGTGCATGTCCCAAAGCCTGAAGTGTTACACGGAACACTGTGCTTTAGTGGAAGTTGGAATGCAAGCCGTCTTTCTCCTTGAGATACGGTGACTTCAGGTACGAGGTGGTCCTCGAAGGACTTCAAAGCAGAGAGTTTTACTCAGTACAGCTCAGAATCGGCTGATGAGGCAGACTTCCATGGTTTGCTGGCCTTGCTAGAACCGTGTTCCTGAGGCTGATGGTGAGCTGAGGAAATCTAGCTTTCCCAAGAAAGAGTGCAGTTTGTTATCTTTCACTCGGCCTAAAAAGGGGCACACTGAAGGGCCTACGGGTCTGAGTGTGGCCCAGCAAGCCCAGGGGAGTCCTGGGGTACTCAGAGTTCTTGTACGCAAATGGGTACTGACACGAGTGGGCCTGGAGTCCTGAGAAGGAGTAGTACCTTTAAACTAATGCAGGACTGCGACTAAGGCCTCAAGGAAAATGCTGCACAACTACCCTTCTGGAGGGCAAATCAGAGCCTTAGGTCGAGGGTAGGGCGCACGTTGAGATTCCCCTTAGCTCTAGTGCAGGGCAGGATATGCTCCCCACCAGGGCCTGGAAGCACCCTCTTTCTTTCGAGAAAACTCATTTTCTTCCAGAGCCATGCCTGGAGTGAGGACAAGTCCGACAACCACAGTGTTTTTCAGGTAGCTTCAAGGCCGCATGAATGGAGCTTTCAAGACGGGAAAACAAGGCTTGTCTCCTAAGGCCGCCATTTCCAGGCTGACACGCAGAAGAAGCATCTGTGGTTTCTAGCAGGTCAAAAGAGACCTAGCTCCTCACTGGGTCCTTGGAGAATCAACTTTTCTCTGCAGGGTGTTCTGCGTGTAGCGAACTGCCTAAATGAAAGAATTCCCTAGGTGTCCTGGGCTCCTGGGCATCTTCCAAAAGCCTGCGGCGTTACACCAGAAAGTGTGCTCTAGTTGCACTTGGACCACAAGCCGACTCTCTCCTAGAGGTTGGTTGACTTCAGCTAGGAGCTGGTAGAAGGAACTGTAAGCAAAGAGTTTCCCTCAGTACAGCTCGGACTACTGTAAGCAGGCAGACTGGCATGGCATGCTGCACCTACTACAACCGTGTTCCTGAGGCTGTTGGTGAGCTGAGGAAATCGAGCTCCCCCGAGGGAGCGTGCATCATGCTGCCCTTCACTCGGCACAGACACGGGGACTCCGAAGGGCCTACGTGTCTGAATGTTGATCTTCAACTCAGGGGAGCCTGGGGGTTACTCAGTGTCTTTGTACGGAAACGGGTGCAGACGCAAGGGAGCAGGAGTCCTGAGAAGATTAGTACCGTGAAACTAATGCAGAAGTGCGACTAAGGCCTCGTGGAAGCTGCGCACTCCTACCCTGCTGCATGGCATATCAGGGCCCTCCTTCGAAGTTAGGCCTCACTTTGAGATTCCCTTTAGCTATAGAACAGGACAGGATGAGCTCTGACCGAGAAACTGGGATACCCTGTTTCTTCGTGAAACCTCTTTTTCCCTCTCACAGCCATGCCTGCCGTGAGTATAAGGCTGACAACCACAGTGTTTTTAAGGGATCTTCAAGGCGCAGAAGAGGAGCTTTCAAGGTGGGAAAACAAGGCCAGTCCCATCAGGCACCATCTCCAGGATGACACTCAGAGTAAGTGTCTCAGGGTACTGGCAGGTCAAAAGAGACCTAGCTACCTCCCTGGCTCTTCCCTGATTCAACTTTTCTACACAGGGTGTTCTGCGTGTAGTGAACTGCCTAGACGAAAGAGGGCCCTAGGTCTCTGAGGGTCCGGTGCCTCTCCCAAAAGCCTGAAGTGTTCCACAGAAAACTGTGCTGTAGTGGAAGTTGCAATGCAAGCTGCCTTTCTCCTTGAGATACGGTGACTTAAGCTATGAGGTCCTAGAAGGACTTGTAAGCAGAGAGTTTTTCTCAGTACAGCTCAGACTAGGGCAACGAGGACGACTTCCACGGCATGCCTGACTTTCTAGAACCGTGTTCATGAAACCTTTCGGTAGTTGGGGATATCTAGCTCCCCGAGTAAAGCGTGCAGCGTGTTACCCTTCACTCGGCCTACCCAGGGGCATCCTGACGGGCCTACGGGTCTGACTGTGGCCCAGCAAGCCCAGGGAAGCCTTGGAGTACTCAGTGTCTTTGTATGGAAACGAGTGCTGCCGCGAGGCATTTAGGAGTCCTGAAAACCTTACTAGCGTTCATCTAACGCAGGAGAACTTCTAAGGCCTCATGGAAACTGTTGCACGCCTACCCCGCTACTTGGCATATCAGGGCCCACCTTCGAAGTGAGAGCTCCCTTTGAGTTTCCCTTTAGCTATGAAACAGGACAGGATGAGCTCTGACTCGGAAACTAAAATACCCTGTCTCTTCGTGTAACCTCTTTTTCCTCTAACAGTCATGCCTGCAATGAGTATAAGCCTGACAACAACAGGGTTTTTAAGGGAGCTTCAAGGCGCAGAAGAGGAGCTTTCAAGGTGGGAAAACAAGGCCAGTCCCATCAGGCACCATCTCCAGGTTGACACGCAGCGTAAGTGTCTCTGGCTTCTGGCAGGTCAAAAGAGACCTAGCTACCTCCCTGGCTCTTCCCTCATTCAACTTTTCTACACAGGGTGCTCTGCGTGTAGTGAACTGCCTAGACGAAAGAGTGCCCTAGGTCTCCTAGGGTCCTGTGCCTCTCCCAAAAGCCTGAATTGTTCCACAGAAAACAGTGTTGTAGTGGAAGTTGCAATGCAATCTGCCTTTAATCTTGAGATACGGTGACTTGTTATGAGGTCCTAGAAGGACTTGTAAGCAGAGAGTTTTTCTCAGTACAGCTGAGACTAGGGTAACGAGGACGATTTCCATGTTATGCTGGATTTTCTAGAACCGTGTTGATGAAACCTTTCTGTAGCTGGGGATACCTAGCTCCCCGAATGAAGCGTGCAGTGTGTTACCCTTTACTCCGCCTACCCATGGGCACCCTGACAGGCCTACGGGTCTGACTGTGGCCCAGCAAGCCCAGGGTAGCCTTGGAGTACTCAGTGTCCTTGTACGGAAACGAGTGCTGCCGCGAGGGCTCTACGAGTCCTGAATACCTTACTAGCGTTCAACTAAAGCAAGAGAGCGACTAAGGCCTCATGGAAGCCTTTGCACGCCTACTCCGCTACATGGCATATCAGGGCCCTCCTTCGAAGCGAGGGCTCACTTTGAGTTTCCCTTTAGCTATAAAACAGGACAGGATGAGCTCTGAATCAGAAACTGAAATACCCTGTCTCTTCGTGTATCCTCTTTTTCCCTCACACAGCCATGCCTGCAATGAATATAAGGCTGACAACCACAGTGTTTTTAAGGGAGCTTCAAGGCGCAGAAGAGGAGCTTTCAAGGTGGGAAAACAAGGCCAGTCCCATCAGGCACCATCTCCAGGTTGACACGCAGCGTAAGTGTCTCTGGCTTCTGGCAGGTCCAAAGAGACCTAGCTACCTCCCTGGCTCTTCCCTCATTCAACTTTTCTACACAGGGTGCTCTGCGTGTAGCGAACTGCTTAGATGAAAGACTGCCCTAGGACTCCTAGGGTCCTGTGCCTCTCCCAAAAGCCTGAAGTGTTCCACACAAAACTGTGCTGTAGTGGAAGTTGCAATGCAAGCTGCCTTTCTCCTGGAGATACGGTGACTTCAGGTATGAGGTCCTAGAAGGACTTGTAAGCAGAGAGTTTTTCTCAGTACCGCTCAGAGTAGGGCAACGAGGACGAATTTCATGGTATGCTGGACTTGCTAGGACCGTGTTCATGAAGCCGTTGGTGAACTGGGGATATCTAGCTCGCCCAAGGAAGAGTGCAGCGTGTGACTCTTCACTCGACCTACGTAGGGCCACCCTGAATGGCCTACGGGTCTGAGTGTGACCCAGCAATCCCAGGGGAGCCTCGGGGTACTCAGGGTCGCTGTACGGAAACGAGTGCTGCCGCGAGGGCTCTACGAGTCCTGAAAAGCTTACTAGCGTTCAACTAAAGCAGAAGAGCGACTAAGGCCTCCTGGAAGCTGCTGCACGCCTACTCCACTGCATGGCGTATCAGGGCCCTCCTTCGAAGCTAGGCCTCACTTTGAGTTTCCCTTTAGCTAGAGAACAGGACAGGATGAGCTCTGAATCAGAAACTGGAATACGTGTTTCTTCGTGAAACCTCTTTTTCCCTCTCACAGCCATGCCTGTCGTGAGTATAAGCCCGACACCAACAGTGTTTTTCAGCTAGCTTCTAGGCGCGTAAAAGGAGCTTTCATGATGGGACAGCAAGGCTCGCCCCATCAGGTCCTGTTTCCAGATTGACACACAGCATAAGTAGCTGTGGTTTCTAAGAGGTCCAAAGAGACCTGGCTACCTACTTGGCTCTGCCCAGAATCAATTTTTCTGCACAGGGTGTTGTACGTGGAGTGAAGTGCCTAGACAATAGACTGCCCTAGGTCTCTAAGAGCCCTGTGCATGTCCCAAAGCCTGAAGTGTTACACGGAACACTGTGCTTTAGTGGAAGTTGGAATGCAAGCCGTCTTTCTCCTTGAGATACGGTGACTTCAGGTACGAGGTGGTCCTCGAAGGACTTCAAAGCAGAGAGTTTTACTCAGTACAGCTCAGAATCGGCTGATGAGGCAGACTTCCATGGTTTGCTGGCCTTGCTAGAACCGTGTTCCTGAGGCTGATGGTGAGCTGAGGAAATCTAGCTTTCCCAAGAAAGAGTGCAGTTTGTTATCTTTCACTCGGCCTAAAAAGGGGCACACTGAAGGGCCTACGGGTCTGAGTGTGGCCCAGCAAGCCCAGGGGAGTCCTGGGGTACTCAGAGTTCTTGTACGCAAATGGGTACTGACACGAGTGGGCCTGGAGTCCTGAGAAGGAGTAGTACCTTTAAACTAATGCAGGACTGCGACTAAGGCCTCAAGGAAAATGCTGCACAACTACCCTTCTGGAGGGCAAATCAGAGCCTTAGGTCGAGGGTAGGGCGCACGTTGAGATTCCCCTTAGCTCTAGTGCAGGGCAGGATATGCTCCCCACCAGGGCCTGGAAGCACCCTCTTTCTTTCGAGAAAACTCATTTTCTTCCAGAGCCATGCCTGGAGTGAGGACAAGTCCGACAACCACAGTGTTTTTCAGGTAGCTTCAAGGCCGCATGAATGGAGCTTTCAAGACGGGAAAACAAGGCTTGTCTCCTAAGGCCGCCATTTCCAGGCTGACACGCAGAAGAAGCATCTGTGGTTTCTAGCAGGTCAAAAGAGACCTAGCTCCTCACTGGGTCCTTGGAGAATCAACTTTTCTCTGCAGGGTGTTCTGCGTGTAGCGAACTGCCTAAATGAAAGAATTCCCTAGGTGTCCTGGGCTCCTGGGCATCTTCCAAAAGCCTGCGGCGTTACACCAGAAAGTGTGCTCTAGTTGCACTTGGACCACAAGCCGACTCTCTCCTAGAGGTTGGTTGACTTCAGCTAGGAGCTGGTAGAAGGAACTGTAAGCAAAGAGTTTCCCTCAGTACAGCTCGGACTACTGTAAGCAGGCAGACTGGCATGGCATGCTGCACCTACTACAACCGTGTTCCTGAGGCTGTTGGTGAGCTGAGGAAATCGAGCTCCCCCGAGGGAGCGTGCATCATGCTGCCCTTCACTCGGCACAGACACGGGGACTGCGAAGGGCCTACGTGTCTGAATGTTGATCTTCAACTCAGGGGAGCCTGGGGGTTACTCAGTGTCTTTGTACGGAAACGGGTGCAGACGCAAGGGAGCAGGAGTCCTGAGAAGATTAGTACCGTGAAACTAATGCAGAAGTGCGACTAAGGCCTCGTGGAAGCTGCGCACTCCTACCCTGCTGCATGGCATATCAGGGCCCTCCTTCGAAGTTAGGCCTCACTTTGAGATTCCCTTTAGCTATAGAACAGGACAGGATGAGCTCTGACCGAGAAACTGGGATACCCTGTTTCTTCGTGAAACCTCTTTTTCCCTCTCACAGCCATGCCTGCCGTGAGTATAAGGCTGACAACCACAGTGTTTTTAAGGGATCTTCAAGGCGCAGAAGAGGAGCTTTCAAGGTGGGAAAACAAGGCCAGTCCCATCAGGCACCATCTCCAGGATGACACTCAGAGTAAGTGTCTCAGGGTACTGGCAGGTCAAAAGAGACCTAGCTACCTCCCTGGCTCTTCCCTGATTCAACTTTTCTACACAGGGTGTTCTGCGTGTAGTGAACTGCCTAGACGAAAGAGGGCCCTAGGTCTCTGAGGGTCCGGTGCCTCTCCCAAAAGCCTGAAGTGTTCCACAGAAAACTGTGCTGTAGTGGAAGTTGCAATGCAAGCTGCCTTTCTCCTTGAGATACGGTGACTTAAGCTATGAGGTCCTAGAAGGACTTGTAAGCAGAGAGTTTTTCTCAGTACAGCTCAGACTAGGGCAACGAGGACGACTTCCACGGCATGCCTGACTTTCTAGAACCGTGTTCATGAAACCTTTCGGTAGTTGGGGATATCTAGCTCCCCGAGTAAAGCGTGCAGCGTGTTACCCTTCACTCGGCCTACCCAGGGGCATCCTGACGGGCCTACGGGTCTGACTGTGGCCCAGCAAGCCCAGGGAAGCCTTGGAGTACTCAGTGTCTTTGTATGGAAACGAGTGCTGCCGCGAGGCATTTAGGAGTCCTGAAAACCTTACTAGCGTTCATCTAACGCAGGAGAACTTCTAAGGCCTCATGGAAACTGTTGCACGCCTACCCCGCTACTTGGCATATCAGGGCCCACCTTCGAAGTGAGAGCTCCCTTTGAGTTTCCCTTTAGCTATGAAACAGGACAGGATGAGCTCTGACTCGGAAACTAAAATACCCTGTCTCTTCGTGTAACCTCTTTTTCCTCTAACAGTCATGCCTGCAATGAGTATAAGCCTGACAACAACAGGGTTTTTAAGGGAGCTTCAAGGCGCAGAAGAGGAGCTTTCAAGGTGGGAAAACAAGGCCAGTCCCATCAGGCACCATCTCCAGGTTGACACGCAGCGTAAGTGTCTCTGGCTTCTGGCAGGTCAAAAGAGACCTAGCTACCTCCCTGGCTCTTCCCTCATTCAACTTTTCTACACAGGGTGCTCTGCGTGTAGTGAACTGCCTAGACGAAAGAGTGCCCTAGGTCTCCTAGGGTCCTGTGCCTCTCCCAAAAGCCTGAATTGTTCCACAGAAAACAGTGTTGTAGTGGAAGTTGCAATGCAATCTGCCTTTAATCTTGAGATACGGTGACTTGTTATGAGGTCCTAGAAGGACTTGTAAGCAGAGAGTTTTTCTCAGTACAGCTGAGACTAGGGTAACGAGGACGATTTCCATGTTATGCTGGATTTTCTAGAACCGTGTTGATGAAACCTTTCTGTAGCTGGGGATACCTAGCTCCCCGAATGAAGCGTGCAGTGTGTTACCCTTTACTCCGCCTACCCATGGGCACCCTGACAGGCCTACGGGTCTGACTGTGGCCCAGCAAGCCCAGGGTAGCCTTGGAGTACTCAGTGTCCTTGTACGGAAACGAGTGCTGCCGCGAGGGCTCTACGAGTCCTGAATACCTTACTAGCGTTCAACTAAAGCAAGAGAGCGACTAAGGCCTCATGGAAGCCTTTGCACGCCTACTCCGCTACATGGCATATCAGGGCCCTCCTTCGAAGCGAGGGCTCACTTTGAGTTTCCCTTTAGCTATAAAACAGGACAGGATGAGCTCTGAATCAGAAACTGAAATACCCTGTCTCTTCGTGTATCCTCTTTTTCCCTCACACAGCCATGCCTGCAATGAATATAAGGCTGACAACCACAGTGTTTTTAAGGGAGCTTCAAGGCGCAGAAGAGGAGCTTTCAAGGTGGGAAAACAAGGCCAGTCCCATCAGGCACCATCTCCAGGTTGACACGCAGCGTAAGTGTCTCTGGCTTCTGGCAGGTCCAAAGAGACCTAGCTACCTCCCTGGCTCTTCCCTCATTCAACTTTTCTACACAGGGTGCTCTGCGTGTAGCGAACTGCTTAGATGAAAGACTGCCCTAGGACTCCTAGGGTCCTGTGCCTCTCCCAAAAGCCTGAAGTGTTCCACACAAAACTGTGCTGTAGTGGAAGTTGCAATGCAAGCTGCCTTTCTCCTGGAGATACGGTGACTTCAGGTATGAGGTCCTAGAAGGACTTGTAAGCAGAGAGTTTTTCTCAGTACCGCTCAGAGTAGGGCAACGAGGACGAATTTCATGGTATGCTGGACTTGCTAGGACCGTGTTCATGAAGCCGTTGGTGAACTGGGGATATCTAGCTCGCCCAAGGAAGAGTGCAGCGTGTGACTCTTCACTCGACCTACGTAGGGCCACCCTGAATGGCCTACGGGTCTGAGTGTGACCCAGCAATCCCAGGGGAGCCTCGGGGTACTCAGGGTCGCTGTACGGAAACGAGTGCTGCCGCGAGGGCTCTACGAGTCCTGAAAAGCTTACTAGCGTTCAACTAAAGCAGAAGAGCGACTAAGGCCTCCTGGAAGCTGCTGCACGCCTACTCCACTGCATGGCGTATCAGGGCCCTCCTTCGAAGCTAGGCCTCACTTTGAGTTTCCCTTTAGCTAGAGAACAGGACAGGATGAGCTCTGAATCAGAAACTGGAATACGTGTTTCTTCGTGAAACCTCTTTTTCCCTCTCACAGCCATGCCTGTCGTGAGTATAAGCCCGACACCAACAGTGTTTTTCAGCTAGCTTCTAGGCGCGTAAAAGGAGCTTTCATGATGGGACAGCAAGGCTCGCCCCATCAGGTCCTGTTTCCAGATTGACACACAGCATAAGTAGCTGTGGTTTCTAAGAGGTCCAAAGAGACCTGGCTACCTACTTGGCTCTGCCCAGAATCAATTTTTCTGCACAGGGTGTTGTACGTGGAGTGAAGTGCCTAGACAATAGACTGCCCTAGGTCTCTAAGAGCCCTGTGCATGTCCCAAAGCCTGAAGTGTTACACGGAACACTGTGCTTTAGTGGAAGTTGGAATGCAAGCCGTCTTTCTCCTTGAGATACGGTGACTTCAGGTACGAGGTGGTCCTCGAAGGACTTCAAAGCAGAGAGTTTTACTCAGTACAGCTCAGAATCGGCTGATGAGGCAGACTTCCATGGTTTGCTGGCCTTGCTAGAACCGTGTTCCTGAGGCTGATGGTGAGCTGAGGAAATCTAGCTTTCCCAAGAAAGAGTGCAGTTTGTTATCTTTCACTCGGCCTAAAAAGGGGCACACTGAAGGGCCTACGGGTCTGAGTGTGGCCCAGCAAGCCCAGGGGAGTCCTGGGGTACTCAGAGTTCTTGTACGCAAATGGGTACTGACACGAGTGGGCCTGGAGTCCTGAGAAGGAGTAGTACCTTTAAACTAATGCAGGACTGCGACTAAGGCCTCAAGGAAAATGCTGCACAACTACCCTTCTGGAGGGCAAATCAGAGCCTTAGGTCGAGGGTAGGGCGCACGTTGAGATTCCCCTTAGCTCTAGTGCAGGGCAGGATATGCTCCCCACCAGGGCCTGGAAGCACCCTCTTTCTTTCGAGAAAACTCATTTTCTTCCAGAGCCATGCCTGGAGTGAGGACAAGTCCGACAACCACAGTGTTTTTCAGGTAGCTTCAAGGCCGCATGAATGGAGCTTTCAAGACGGGAAAACAAGGCTTGTCTCCTAAGGCCGCCATTTCCAGGCTGACACGCAGAAGAAGCATCTGTGGTTTCTAGCAGGTCAAAAGAGACCTAGCTCCTCACTGGGTCCTTGGAGAATCAACTTTTCTCTGCAGGGTGTTCTGCGTGTAGCGAACTGCCTAAATGAAAGAATTCCCTAGGTGTCCTGGGCTCCTGGGCATCTTCCAAAAGCCTGCGGCGTTACACCAGAAAGTGTGCTCTAGTTGCACTTGGACCACAAGCCGACTCTCTCCTAGAGGTTGGTTGACTTCAGCTAGGAGCTGGTAGAAGGAACTGTAAGCAAAGAGTTTCCCTCAGTACAGCTCGGACTACTGTAAGCAGGCAGACTGGCATGGCATGCTGCACCTACTACAACCGTGTTCCTGAGGCTGTTGGTGAGCTGAGGAAATCGAGCTCCCCCGAGGGAGCGTGCATCATGCTGCCCTTCACTCGGCACAGACACGGGGACTGCGAAGGGCCTACGTGTCTGAATGTTGATCTTCAACTCAGGGGAGCCTGGGGGTTACTCAGTGTCTTTGTACGGAAACGGGTGCAGACGCAAGGGAGCAGGAGTCCTGAGAAGATTAGTACCGTGAAACTAATGCAGAAGTGCGACTAAGGCCTCGTGGAAGCTGCGCACTCCTACCCTGCTGCATGGCATATCAGGGCCCTCCTTCGAAGTTAGGCCTCACTTTGAGATTCCCTTTAGCTATAGAACAGGACAGGATGAGCTCTGACCGAGAAACTGGGATACCCTGTTTCTTCGTGAAACCTCTTTTTCCCTCTCACAGCCATGCCTGCCGTGAGTATAAGGCTGACAACCACAGTGTTTTTAAGGGATCTTCAAGGCGCAGAAGAGGAGCTTTCAAGGTGGGAAAACAAGGCCAGTCCCATCAGGCACCATCTCCAGGATGACACTCAGAGTAAGTGTCTCAGGGTACTGGCAGGTCAAAAGAGACCTAGCTACCTCCCTGGCTCTTCCCTGATTCAACTTTTCTACACAGGGTGTTCTGCGTGTAGTGAACTGCCTAGACGAAAGAGGGCCCTAGGTCTCTGAGGGTCCGGTGCCTCTCCCAAAAGCCTGAAGTGTTCCACAGAAAACTGTGCTGTAGTGGAAGCTGCAATGCAAGCTGCCTTTCTCCTTGAGATACGGTGACTTAAGCTATGAGGTCCTAGAAGGACTTGTAAGCAGAGAGTTTTTCTCAGTACAGCTCAGACTAGGGCAACGAGGACGACTTCCACGGCATGCCTGACTTTCTAGAACCGTGTTCATGAAACCTTTCGGTAGTTGGGGATATCTAGCTCCCCGAGTAAAGCGTGCAGCGTGTTACCCTTCACTCGGCCTACCCAGGGGCATCCTGACGGGCCTACGGGTCTGACTGTGGCCCAGCAAGCCCAGGGAAGCCTTGGAGTACTCAGTGTCTTTGTATGGAAACGAGTGCTGCCGCGAGGCATTTAGGAGTCCTGAAAACCTTACTAGCGTTCATCTAACGCAGGAGAACTTCTAAGGCCTCATGGAAACTGTTGCACGCCTACCCCGCTACTTGGCATATCAGGGCCCACCTTCGAAGTGAGAGCTCCCTTTGAGTTTCCCTTTAGCTATGAAACAGGACAGGATGAGCTCTGACTCGGAAACTAAAATACCCTGTCTCTTCGTGTAACCTCTTTTTCCTCTAACAGTCATGCCTGCAATGAGTATAAGCCTGACAACAACAGGGTTTTTAAGGGAGCTTCAAGGCGCAGAAGAGGAGCTTTCAAGGTGGGAAAACAAGGCCAGTCCCATCAGGCACCATCTCCAGGTTGACACGCAGCGTAAGTGTCTCTGGCTTCTGGCAGGTCAAAAGAGACCTAGCTACCTCCCTGGCTCTTCCCTCATTCAACTTTTCTACACAGGGTGCTCTGCGTGTAGTGAACTGCCTAGACGAAAGAGTGCCCTAGGTCTCCTAGGGTCCTGTGCCTCTCCCAAAAGCCTGAATTGTTCCACAGAAAACAGTGTTGTAGTGGAAGTTGCAATGCAATCTGCCTTTAATCTTGAGATACGGTGACTTGTTATGAGGTCCTAGAAGGACTTGTAAGCAGAGAGTTTTTCTCAGTACAGCTGAGACTAGGGTAACGAGGACGATTTCCATGTTATGCTGGATTTTCTAGAACCGTGTTGATGAAACCTTTCTGTAGCTGGGGATACCTAGCTCCCCGAATGAAGCGTGCAGTGTGTTACCCTTTACTCCGCCTACCCATGGGCACCCTGACAGGCCTACGGGTCTGACTGTGGCCCAGCAAGCCCAGGGTAGCCTTGGAGTACTCAGTGTCCTTGTACGGAAACGAGTGCTGCCGCGAGGGCTCTACGAGTCCTGAATACCTTACTAGCGTTCAACTAAAGCAAGAGAGCGACTAAGGCCTCATGGAAGCCTTTGCACGCCTACTCCGCTACATGGCATATCAGGGCCCTCCTTCGAAGCGAGGGCTCACTTTGAGTTTCCCTTTAGCTATAAAACAGGACAGGATGAGCTCTGAATCAGAAACTGAAATACCCTGTCTCTTCGTGTATCCTCTTTTTCCCTCACACAGCCATGCCTGCAATGAATATAAGGCTGACAACCACAGTGTTTTTAAGGGAGCTTCAAGGCGCAGAAGAGGAGCTTTCAAGGTGGGAAAACAAGGCCAGTCCCATCAGGCACCATCTCCAGGTTGACACGCAGCGTAAGTGTCTCTGGCTTCTGGCAGGTCCAAAGAGACCTAGCTACCTCCCTGGCTCTTCCCTCATTCAACTTTTCTACACAGGGTGCTCTGCGTGTAGCGAACTGCTTAGATGAAAGACTGCCCTAGGACTCCTAGGGTCCTGTGCCTCTCCCAAAAGCCTGAAGTGTTCCACACAAAACTGTGCTGTAGTGGAAGTTGCAATGCAAGCTGCCTTTCTCCTGGAGATACGGTGACTTCAGGTATGAGGTCCTAGAAGGACTTGTAAGCAGAGAGTTTTTCTCAGTACCGCTCAGAGTAGGGCAACGAGGACGAATTTCATGGTATGCTGGACTTGCTAGGACCGTGTTCATGAAGCCGTTGGTGAACTGGGGATATCTAGCTCGCCCAAGGAAGAGTGCAGCGTGTGACTCTTCACTCGACCTACGTAGGGCCACCCTGAATGGCCTACGGGTCTGAGTGTGACCCAGCAATCCCAGGGGAGCCTCGGGGTACTCAGGGTCGCTGTACGGAAACGAGTGCTGCCGCGAGGGCTCTACGAGTCCTGAAAAGCTTACTAGCGTTCAACTAAAGCAGAAGAGCGACTAAGGCCTCCTGGAAGCTGCTGCACGCCTACTCCACTGCATGGCGTATCAGGGCCCTCCTTCGAAGCTAGGCCTCACTTTGAGTTTCCCTTTAGCTAGAGAACAGGACAGGATGAGCTCTGAATCAGAAACTGGAATACGTGTTTCTTCGTGAAACCTCTTTTTCCCTCTCACAGCCATGCCTGTCGTGAGTATAAGCCCGACACCAACAGTGTTTTTCAGCTAGCTTCTAGGCGCGTAAAAGGAGCTTTCATGATGGGACAGCAAGGCTCGCCCCATCAGGTCCTGTTTCCAGATTGACACACAGCATAAGTAGCTGTGGTTTCTAAGAGGTCCAAAGAGACCTGGCTACCTACTTGGCTCTGCCCAGAATCAATTTTTCTGCACAGGGTGTTGTACGTGGAGTGAAGTGCCTAGACAATAGACTGCCCTAGGTCTCTAAGAGCCCTGTGCATGTCCCAAAGCCTGAAGTGTTACACGGAACACTGTGCTTTAGTGGAAGTTGGAATGCAAGCCGTCTTTCTCCTTGAGATACGGTGACTTCAGGTACGAGGTGGTCCTCGAAGGACTTCAAAGCAGAGAGTTTTACTCAGTACAGCTCAGAATCGGCTGATGAGGCAGACTTCCATGGTTTGCTGGCCTTGCTAGAACCGTGTTCCTGAGGCTGATGGTGAGCTGAGGAAATCTAGCTTTCCCAAGAAAGAGTGCAGTTTGTTATCTTTCACTCGGCCTAAAAAGGGGCACACTGAAGGGCCTACGGGTCTGAGTGTGGCCCAGCAAGCCCAGGGGAGTCCTGGGGTACTCAGAGTTCTTGTACGCAAATGGGTACTGACACGAGTGGGCCTGGAGTCCTGAGAAGGAGTAGTACCTTTAAACTAATGCAGGACTGCGACTAAGGCCTCAAGGAAAATGCTGCACAACTACCCTTCTGGAGGGCAAATCAGAGCCTTAGGTCGAGGGTAGGGCGCACGTTGAGATTCCCCTTAGCTCTAGTGCAGGGCAGGATATGCTCCCCACCAGGGCCTGGAAGCACCCTCTTTCTTTCGAGAAAACTCATTTTCTTCCAGAGCCATGCCTGGAGTGAGGACAAGTCCGACAACCACAGTGTTTTTCAGGTAGCTTCAAGGCCGCATGAATGGAGCTTTCAAGACGGGAAAACAAGGCTTGTCTCCTAAGGCCGCCATTTCCAGGCTGACACGCAGAAGAAGCATCTGTGGTTTCTAGCAGGTCAAAAGAGACCTAGCTCCTCACTGGGTCCTTGGAGAATCAACTTTTCTCTGCAGGGTGTTCTGCGTGTAGCGAACTGCCTAAATGAAAGAATTCCCTAGGTGTCCTGGGCTCCTGGGCATCTTCCAAAAGCCTGCGGCGTTACACCAGAAAGTGTGCTCTAGTTGCACTTGGACCACAAGCCGACTCTCTCCTAGAGGTTGGTTGACTTCAGCTAGGAGCTGGTAGAAGGAACTGTAAGCAAAGAGTTTCCCTCAGTACAGCTCGGACTACTGTAAGCAGGCAGACTGGCATGGCATGCTGCACCTACTACAACCGTGTTCCTGAGGCTGTTGGTGAGCTGAGGAAATCGAGCTCCCCCGAGGGAGCGTGCATCATGCTGCCCTTCACTCGGCACAGACACGGGGACTGCGAAGGGCCTACGTGTCTGAATGTTGATCTTCAACTCAGGGGAGCCTGGGGGTTACTCAGTGTCTTTGTACGGAAACGGGTGCAGACGCAAGGGAGCAGGAGTCCTGAGAAGATTAGTACCGTGAAACTAATGCAGAAGTGCGACTAAGGCCTCGTGGAAGCTGCGCACTCCTACCCTGCTGCATGGCATATCAGGGCCCTCCTTCGAAGTTAGGCCTCACTTTGAGATTCCCTTTAGCTATAGAACAGGACAGGATGAGCTCTGACCGAGAAACTGGGATACCCTGTTTCTTCGTGAAACCTCTTTTTCCCTCTCACAGCCATGCCTGCCGTGAGTATAAGGCTGACAACCACAGTGTTTTTAAGGGATCTTCAAGGCGCAGAAGAGGAGCTTTCAAGGTGGGAAAACAAGGCCAGTCCCATCAGGCACCATCTCCAGGATGACACTCAGAGTAAGTGTCTCAGGGTACTGGCAGGTCAAAAGAGACCTAGCTACCTCCCTGGCTCTTCCCTGATTCAACTTTTCTACACAGGGTGTTCTGCGTGTAGTGAACTGCCTAGACGAAAGAGGGCCCTAGGTCTCTGAGGGTCCGGTGCCTCTCCCAAAAGCCTGAAGTGTTCCACAGAAAACTGTGCTGTAGTGGAAGCTGCAATGCAAGCTGCCTTTCTCCTTGAGATACGGTGACTTAAGCTATGAGGTCCTAGAAGGACTTGTAAGCAGAGAGTTTTTCTCAGTACAGCTCAGACTAGGGCAACGAGGACGACTTCCACGGCATGCCTGACTTTCTAGAACCGTGTTCATGAAACCTTTCGGTAGTTGGGGATATCTAGCTCCCCGAGTAAAGCGTGCAGCGTGTTACCCTTCACTCGGCCTACCCAGGGGCATCCTGACGGGCCTACGGGTCTGACTGTGGCCCAGCAAGCCCAGGGAAGCCTTGGAGTACTCAGTGTCTTTGTATGGAAACGAGTGCTGCCGCGAGGCATTTAGGAGTCCTGAAAACCTTACTAGCGTTCATCTAACGCAGGAGAACTTCTAAGGCCTCATGGAAACTGTTGCACGCCTACCCCGCTACTTGGCATATCAGGGCCCACCTTCGAAGTGAGAGCTCCCTTTGAGTTTCCCTTTAGCTATGAAACAGGACAGGATGAGCTCTGACTCGGAAACTAAAATACCCTGTCTCTTCGTGTAACCTCTTTTTCCTCTAACAGTCATGCCTGCAATGAGTATAAGCCTGACAACAACAGGGTTTTTAAGGGAGCTTCAAGGCGCAGAAGAGGAGCTTTCAAGGTGGGAAAACAAGGCCAGTCCCATCAGGCACCATCTCCAGGTTGACACGCAGCGTAAGTGTCTCTGGCTTCTGGCAGGTCAAAAGAGACCTAGCTACCTCCCTGGCTCTTCCCTCATTCAACTTTTCTACACAGGGTGCTCTGCGTGTAGTGAACTGCCTAGACGAAAGAGTGCCCTAGGTCTCCTAGGGTCCTGTGCCTCTCCCAAAAGCCTGAATTGTTCCACAGAAAACAGTGTTGTAGTGGAAGTTGCAATGCAATCTGCCTTTAATCTTGAGATACGGTGACTTGTTATGAGGTCCTAGAAGGACTTGTAAGCAGAGAGTTTTTCTCAGTACAGCTGAGACTAGGGTAACGAGGACGATTTCCATGTTATGCTGGATTTTCTAGAACCGTGTTGATGAAACCTTTCTGTAGCTGGGGATACCTAGCTCCCCGAATGAAGCGTGCAGTGTGTTACCCTTTACTCCGCCTACCCATGGGCACCCTGACAGGCCTACGGGTCTGACTGTGGCCCAGCAAGCCCAGGGTAGCCTTGGAGTACTCAGTGTCCTTGTACGGAAACGAGTGCTGCCGCGAGGGCTCTACGAGTCCTGAATACCTTACTAGCGTTCAACTAAAGCAAGAGAGCGACTAAGGCCTCATGGAAGCCTTTGCACGCCTACTCCGCTACATGGCATATCAGGGCCCTCCTTCGAAGCGAGGGCTCACTTTGAGTTTCCCTTTAGCTATAAAACAGGACAGGATGAGCTCTGAATCAGAAACTGAAATACCCTGTCTCTTCGTGTATCCTCTTTTTCCCTCACACAGCCATGCCTGCAATGAATATAAGGCTGACAACCACAGTGTTTTTAAGGGAGCTTCAAGGCGCAGAAGAGGAGCTTTCAAGGTGGGAAAACAAGGCCAGTCCCATCAGGCACCATCTCCAGGTTGACACGCAGCGTAAGTGTCTCTGGCTTCTGGCAGGTCCAAAGAGACCTAGCTACCTCCCTGGCTCTTCCCTCATTCAACTTTTCTACACAGGGTGCTCTGCGTGTAGCGAACTGCTTAGATGAAAGACTGCCCTAGGACTCCTAGGGTCCTGTGCCTCTCCCAAAAGCCTGAAGTGTTCCACACAAAACTGTGCTGTAGTGGAAGTTGCAATGCAAGCTGCCTTTCTCCTGGAGATACGGTGACTTCAGGTATGAGGTCCTAGAAGGACTTGTAAGCAGAGAGTTTTTCTCAGTACCGCTCAGAGTAGGGCAACGAGGACGAATTTCATGGTATGCTGGACTTGCTAGGACCGTGTTCATGAAGCCGTTGGTGAACTGGGGATATCTAGCTCGCCCAAGGAAGAGTGCAGCGTGTGACTCTTCACTCGACCTACGTAGGGCCACCCTGAATGGCCTACGGGTCTGAGTGTGACCCAGCAATCCCAGGGGAGCCTCGGGGTACTCAGGGTCGCTGTACGGAAACGAGTGCTGCCGCGAGGGCTCTACGAGTCCTGAAAAGCTTACTAGCGTTCAACTAAAGCAGAAGAGCGACTAAGGCCTCCTGGAAGCTGCTGCACGCCTACTCCACTGCATGGCGTATCAGGGCCCTCCTTCGAAGCTAGGCCTCACTTTGAGTTTCCCTTTAGCTAGAGAACAGGACAGGATGAGCTCTGAATCAGAAACTGGAATACGTGTTTCTTCGTGAAACCTCTTTTTCCCTCTCACAGCCATGCCTGTCGTGAGTATAAGCCCGACACCAACAGTGTTTTTCAGCTAGCTTCTAGGCGCGTAAAAGGAGCTTTCATGATGGGACAGCAAGGCTCGCCCCATCAGGTCCTGTTTCCAGATTGACACACAGCATAAGTAGCTGTGGTTTCTAAGAGGTCCAAAGAGACCTGGCTACCTACTTGGCTCTGCCCAGAATCAATTTTTCTGCACAGGGTGTTGTACGTGGAGTGAAGTGCCTAGACAATAGACTGCCCTAGGTCTCTAAGAGCCCTGTGCATGTCCCAAAGCCTGAAGTGTTACACGGAACACTGTGCTTTAGTGGAAGTTGGAATGCAAGCCGTCTTTCTCCTTGAGATACGGTGACTTCAGGTACGAGGTGGTCCTCGAAGGACTTCAAAGCAGAGAGTTTTACTCAGTACAGCTCAGAATCGGCTGATGAGGCAGACTTCCATGGTTTGCTGGCCTTGCTAGAACCGTGTTCCTGAGGCTGATGGTGAGCTGAGGAAATCTAGCTTTCCCAAGAAAGAGTGCAGTTTGTTATCTTTCACTCGGCCTAAAAAGGGGCACACTGAAGGGCCTACGGGTCTGAGTGTGGCCCAGCAAGCCCAGGGGAGTCCTGGGGTACTCAGAGTTCTTGTACGCAAATGGGTACTGACACGAGTGGGCCTGGAGTCCTGAGAAGGAGTAGTACCTTTAAACTAATGCAGGACTGCGACTAAGGCCTCAAGGAAAATGCTGCACAACTACCCTTCTGGAGGGCAAATCAGAGCCTTAGGTCGAGGGTAGGGCGCACGTTGAGATTCCCCTTAGCTCTAGTGCAGGGCAGGATATGCTCCCCACCAGGGCCTGGAAGCACCCTCTTTCTTTCGAGAAAACTCATTTTCTTCCAGAGCCATGCCTGGAGTGAGGACAAGTCCGACAACCACAGTGTTTTTCAGGTAGCTTCAAGGCCGCATGAATGGAGCTTTCAAGACGGGAAAACAAGGCTTGTCTCCTAAGGCCGCCATTTCCAGGCTGACACGCAGAAGAAGCATCTGTGGTTTCTAGCAGGTCAAAAGAGACCTAGCTCCTCACTGGGTCCTTGGAGAATCAACTTTTCTCTGCAGGGTGTTCTGCGTGTAGCGAACTGCCTAAATGAAAGAATTCCCTAGGTGTCCTGGGCTCCTGGGCATCTTCCAAAAGCCTGCGGCGTTACACCAGAAAGTGTGCTCTAGTTGCACTTGGACCACAAGCCGACTCTCTCCTAGAGGTTGGTTGACTTCAGCTAGGAGCTGGTAGAAGGAACTGTAAGCAAAGAGTTTCCCTCAGTACAGCTCGGACTACTGTAAGCAGGCAGACTGGCATGGCATGCTGCACCTACTACAACCGTGTTCCTGAGGCTGTTGGTGAGCTGAGGAAATCGAGCTCCCCCGAGGGAGCGTGCATCATGCTGCCCTTCACTCGGCACAGACACGGGGACTGCGAAGGGCCTACGTGTCTGAATGTTGATCTTCAACTCAGGGGAGCCTGGGGGTTACTCAGTGTCTTTGTACGGAAACGGGTGCAGACGCAAGGGAGCAGGAGTCCTGAGAAGATTAGTACCGTGAAACTAATGCAGAAGTGCGACTAAGGCCTCGTGGAAGCTGCGCACTCCTACCCTGCTGCATGGCATATCAGGGCCCTCCTTCGAAGTTAGGCCTCACTTTGAGATTCCCTTTAGCTATAGAACAGGACAGGATGAGCTCTGACCGAGAAACTGGGATACCCTGTTTCTTCGTGAAACCTCTTTTTCCCTCTCACAGCCATGCCTGCCGTGAGTATAAGGCTGACAACCACAGTGTTTTTAAGGGATCTTCAAGGCGCAGAAGAGGAGCTTTCAAGGTGGGAAAACAAGGCCAGTCCCATCAGGCACCATCTCCAGGATGACACTCAGAGTAAGTGTCTCAGGGTACTGGCAGGTCAAAAGAGACCTAGCTACCTCCCTGGCTCTTCCCTGATTCAACTTTTCTACACAGGGTGTTCTGCGTGTAGTGAACTGCCTAGACGAAAGAGGGCCCTAGGTCTCTGAGGGTCCGGTGCCTCTCCCAAAAGCCTGAAGTGTTCCACAGAAAACTGTGCTGTAGTGGAAGCTGCAATGCAAGCTGCCTTTCTCCTTGAGATACGGTGACTTAAGCTATGAGGTCCTAGAAGGACTTGTAAGCAGAGAGTTTTTCTCAGTACAGCTCAGACTAGGGCAACGAGGACGACTTCCACGGCATGCCTGACTTTCTAGAACCGTGTTCATGAAACCTTTCGGTAGTTGGGGATATCTAGCTCCCCGAGTAAAGCGTGCAGCGTGTTACCCTTCACTCGGCCTACCCAGGGGCATCCTGACGGGCCTACGGGTCTGACTGTGGCCCAGCAAGCCCAGGGAAGCCTTGGAGTACTCAGTGTCTTTGTATGGAAACGAGTGCTGCCGCGAGGCATTTAGGAGTCCTGAAAACCTTACTAGCGTTCATCTAACGCAGGAGAACTTCTAAGGCCTCATGGAAACTGTTGCACGCCTACCCCGCTACTTGGCATATCAGGGCCCACCTTCGAAGTGAGAGCTCCCTTTGAGTTTCCCTTTAGCTATGAAACAGGACAGGATGAGCTCTGACTCGGAAACTAAAATACCCTGTCTCTTCGTGTAACCTCTTTTTCCTCTAACAGTCATGCCTGCAATGAGTATAAGCCTGACAACAACAGGGTTTTTAAGGGAGCTTCAAGGCGCAGAAGAGGAGCTTTCAAGGTGGGAAAACAAGGCCAGTCCCATCAGGCACCATCTCCAGGTTGACACGCAGCGTAAGTGTCTCTGGCTTCTGGCAGGTCAAAAGAGACCTAGCTACCTCCCTGGCTCTTCCCTCATTCAACTTTTCTACACAGGGTGCTCTGCGTGTAGTGAACTGCCTAGACGAAAGAGTGCCCTAGGTCTCCTAGGGTCCTGTGCCTCTCCCAAAAGCCTGAATTGTTCCACAGAAAACAGTGTTGTAGTGGAAGTTGCAATGCAATCTGCCTTTAATCTTGAGATACGGTGACTTGTTATGAGGTCCTAGAAGGACTTGTAAGCAGAGAGTTTTTCTCAGTACAGCTGAGACTAGGGTAACGAGGACGATTTCCATGTTATGCTGGATTTTCTAGAACCGTGTTGATGAAACCTTTCTGTAGCTGGGGATACCTAGCTCCCCGAATGAAGCGTGCAGTGTGTTACCCTTTACTCCGCCTACCCATGGGCACCCTGACAGGCCTACGGGTCTGACTGTGGCCCAGCAAGCCCAGGGTAGCCTTGGAGTACTCAGTGTCCTTGTACGGAAACGAGTGCTGCCGCGAGGGCTCTACGAGTCCTGAATACCTTACTAGCGTTCAACTAAAGCAAGAGAGCGACTAAGGCCTCATGGAAGCCTTTGCACGCCTACTCCGCTACATGGCATATCAGGGCCCTCCTTCGAAGCGAGGGCTCACTTTGAGTTTCCCTTTAGCTATAAAACAGGACAGGATGAGCTCTGAATCAGAAACTGAAATACCCTGTCTCTTCGTGTATCCTCTTTTTCCCTCACACAGCCATGCCTGCAATGAATATAAGGCTGACAACCACAGTGTTTTTAAGGGAGCTTCAAGGCGCAGAAGAGGAGCTTTCAAGGTGGGAAAACAAGGCCAGTCCCATCAGGCACCATCTCCAGGTTGACACGCAGCGTAAGTGTCTCTGGCTTCTGGCAGGTCCAAAGAGACCTAGCTACCTCCCTGGCTCTTCCCTCATTCAACTTTTCTACACAGGGTGCTCTGCGTGTAGCGAACTGCTTAGATGAAAGACTGCCCTAGGACTCCTAGGGTCCTGTGCCTCTCCCAAAAGCCTGAAGTGTTCCACACAAAACTGTGCTGTAGTGGAAGTTGCAATGCAAGCTGCCTTTCTCCTGGAGATACGGTGACTTCAGGTATGAGGTCCTAGAAGGACTTGTAAGCAGAGAGTTTTTCTCAGTACCGCTCAGAGTAGGGCAACGAGGACGAATTTCATGGTATGCTGGACTTGCTAGGACCGTGTTCATGAAGCCGTTGGTGAACTGGGGATATCTAGCTCGCCCAAGGAAGAGTGCAGCGTGTGACTCTTCACTCGACCTACGTAGGGCCACCCTGAATGGCCTACGGGTCTGAGTGTGACCCAGCAATCCCAGGGGAGCCTCGGGGTACTCAGGGTCGCTGTACGGAAACGAGTGCTGCCGCGAGGGCTCTACGAGTCCTGAAAAGCTTACTAGCGTTCAACTAAAGCAGAAGAGCGACTAAGGCCTCCTGGAAGCTGCTGCACGCCTACTCCACTGCATGGCGTATCAGGGCCCTCCTTCGAAGCTAGGCCTCACTTTGAGTTTCCCTTTAGCTAGAGAACAGGACAGGATGAGCTCTGAATCAGAAACTGGAATACGTGTTTCTTCGTGAAACCTCTTTTTCCCTCTCACAGCCATGCCTGTCGTGAGTATAAGCCCGACACCAACAGTGTTTTTCAGCTAGCTTCTAGGCGCGTAAAAGGAGCTTTCATGATGGGACAGCAAGGCTCGCCCCATCAGGTCCTGTTTCCAGATTGACACACAGCATAAGTAGCTGTGGTTTCTAAGAGGTCCAAAGAGACCTGGCTACCTACTTGGCTCTGCCCAGAATCAATTTTTCTGCACAGGGTGTTGTACGTGGAGTGAAGTGCCTAGACAATAGACTGCCCTAGGTCTCTAAGAGCCCTGTGCATGTCCCAAAGCCTGAAGTGTTACACGGAACACTGTGCTTTAGTGGAAGTTGGAATGCAAGCCGTCTTTCTCCTTGAGATACGGTGACTTCAGGTACGAGGTGGTCCTCGAAGGACTTCAAAGCAGAGAGTTTTACTCAGTACAGCTCAGAATCGGCTGATGAGGCAGACTTCCATGGTTTGCTGGCCTTGCTAGAACCGTGTTCCTGAGGCTGATGGTGAGCTGAGGAAATCTAGCTTTCCCAAGAAAGAGTGCAGTTTGTTATCTTTCACTCGGCCTAAAAAGGGGCACACTGAAGGGCCTACGGGTCTGAGTGTGGCCCAGCAAGCCCAGGGGAGTCCTGGGGTACTCAGAGTTCTTGTACGCAAATGGGTACTGACACGAGTGGGCCTGGAGTCCTGAGAAGGAGTAGTACCTTTAAACTAATGCAGGACTGCGACTAAGGCCTCAAGGAAAATGCTGCACAACTACCCTTCTGGAGGGCAAATCAGAGCCTTAGGTCGAGGGTAGGGCGCACGTTGAGATTCCCCTTAGCTCTAGTGCAGGGCAGGATATGCTCCCCACCAGGGCCTGGAAGCACCCTCTTTCTTTCGAGAAAACTCATTTTCTTCCAGAGCCATGCCTGGAGTGAGGACAAGTCCGACAACCACAGTGTTTTTCAGGTAGCTTCAAGGCCGCATGAATGGAGCTTTCAAGACGGGAAAACAAGGCTTGTCTCCTAAGGCCGCCATTTCCAGGCTGACACGCAGAAGAAGCATCTGTGGTTTCTAGCAGGTCAAAAGAGACCTAGCTCCTCACTGGGTCCTTGGAGAATCAACTTTTCTCTGCAGGGTGTTCTGCGTGTAGCGAACTGCCTAAATGAAAGAATTCCCTAGGTGTCCTGGGCTCCTGGGCATCTTCCAAAAGCCTGCGGCGTTACACCAGAAAGTGTGCTCTAGTTGCACTTGGACCACAAGCCGACTCTCTCCTAGAGGTTGGTTGACTTCAGCTAGGAGCTGGTAGAAGGAACTGTAAGCAAAGAGTTTCCCTCAGTACAGCTCGGACTACTGTAAGCAGGCAGACTGGCATGGCATGCTGCACCTACTACAACCGTGTTCCTGAGGCTGTTGGTGAGCTGAGGAAATCGAGCTCCCCCGAGGGAGCGTGCATCATGCTGCCCTTCACTCGGCACAGACACGGGGACTCCGAAGGGCCTACGTGTCTGAATGTTGATCTTCAACTCAGGGGAGCCTGGGGGTTACTCAGTGTCTTTGTACGGAAACGGGTGCAGACGCAAGGGAGCAGGAGTCCTGAGAAGATTAGTACCGTGAAACTAATGCAGAAGTGCGACTAAGGCCTCGTGGAAGCTGCGCACTCCTACCCTGCTGCATGGCATATCAGGGCCCTCCTTCGAAGTTAGGCCTCACTTTGAGATTCCCTTTAGCTATAGAACAGGACAGGATGAGCTCTGACCGAGAAACTGGGATACCCTGTTTCTTCGTGAAACCTCTTTTTCCCTCTCACAGCCATGCCTGCCGTGAGTATAAGGCTGACAACCACAGTGTTTTTAAGGGATCTTCAAGGCGCAGAAGAGGAGCTTTCAAGGTGGGAAAACAAGGCCAGTCCCATCAGGCACCATCTCCAGGATGACACTCAGAGTAAGTGTCTCAGGGTACTGGCAGGTCAAAAGAGACCTAGCTACCTCCCTGGCTCTTCCCTGATTCAACTTTTCTACACAGGGTGTTCTGCGTGTAGTGAACTGCCTAGACGAAAGAGGGCCCTAGGTCTCTGAGGGTCCGGTGCCTCTCCCAAAAGCCTGAAGTGTTCCACAGAAAACTGTGCTGTAGTGGAAGTTGCAATGCAAGCTGCCTTTCTCCTTGAGATACGGTGACTTAAGCTATGAGGTCCTAGAAGGACTTGTAAGCAGAGAGTTTTTCTCAGTACAGCTCAGACTAGGGCAACGAGGACGACTTCCACGGCATGCCTGACTTTCTAGAACCGTGTTCATGAAACCTTTCGGTAGTTGGGGATATCTAGCTCCCCGAGTAAAGCGTGCAGCGTGTTACCCTTCACTCGGCCTACCCAGGGGCATCCTGACGGGCCTACGGGTCTGACTGTGGCCCAGCAAGCCCAGGGAAGCCTTGGAGTACTCAGTGTCTTTGTATGGAAACGAGTGCTGCCGCGAGGCATTTAGGAGTCCTGAAAACCTTACTAGCGTTCATCTAACGCAGGAGAACTTCTAAGGCCTCATGGAAACTGTTGCACGCCTACCCCGCTACTTGGCATATCAGGGCCCACCTTCGAAGTGAGAGCTCCCTTTGAGTTTCCCTTTAGCTATGAAACAGGACAGGATGAGCTCTGACTCGGAAACTAAAATACCCTGTCTCTTCGTGTAACCTCTTTTTCCTCTAACAGTCATGCCTGCAATGAGTATAAGCCTGACAACAACAGGGTTTTTAAGGGAGCTTCAAGGCGCAGAAGAGGAGCTTTCAAGGTGGGAAAACAAGGCCAGTCCCATCAGGCACCATCTCCAGGTTGACACGCAGCGTAAGTGTCTCTGGCTTCTGGCAGGTCAAAAGAGACCTAGCTACCTCCCTGGCTCTTCCCTCATTCAACTTTTCTACACAGGGTGCTCTGCGTGTAGTGAACTGCCTAGACGAAAGAGTGCCCTAGGTCTCCTAGGGTCCTGTGCCTCTCCCAAAAGCCTGAATTGTTCCACAGAAAACAGTGTTGTAGTGGAAGTTGCAATGCAATCTGCCTTTAATCTTGAGATACGGTGACTTGTTATGAGGTCCTAGAAGGACTTGTAAGCAGAGAGTTTTTCTCAGTACAGCTGAGACTAGGGTAACGAGGACGATTTCCATGTTATGCTGGATTTTCTAGAACCGTGTTGATGAAACCTTTCTGTAGCTGGGGATACCTAGCTCCCCGAATGAAGCGTGCAGTGTGTTACCCTTTACTCCGCCTACCCATGGGCACCCTGACAGGCCTACGGGTCTGACTGTGGCCCAGCAAGCCCAGGGTAGCCTTGGAGTACTCAGTGTCCTTGTACGGAAACGAGTGCTGCCGCGAGGGCTCTACGAGTCCTGAATACCTTACTAGCGTTCAACTAAAGCAAGAGAGCGACTAAGGCCTCATGGAAGCCTTTGCACGCCTACTCCGCTACATGGCATATCAGGGCCCTCCTTCGAAGCGAGGGCTCACTTTGAGTTTCCCTTTAGCTATAAAACAGGACAGGATGAGCTCTGAATCAGAAACTGAAATACCCTGTCTCTTCGTGTATCCTCTTTTTCCCTCACACAGCCATGCCTGCAATGAATATAAGGCTGACAACCACAGTGTTTTTAAGGGAGCTTCAAGGCGCAGAAGAGGAGCTTTCAAGGTGGGAAAACAAGGCCAGTCCCATCAGGCACCATCTCCAGGTTGACACGCAGCGTAAGTGTCTCTGGCTTCTGGCAGGTCCAAAGAGACCTAGCTACCTCCCTGGCTCTTCCCTCATTCAACTTTTCTACACAGGGTGCTCTGCGTGTAGCGAACTGCTTAGATGAAAGACTGCCCTAGGACTCCTAGGGTCCTGTGCCTCTCCCAAAAGCCTGAAGTGTTCCACACAAAACTGTGCTGTAGTGGAAGTTGCAATGCAAGCTGCCTTTCTCCTGGAGATACGGTGACTTCAGGTATGAGGTCCTAGAAGGACTTGTAAGCAGAGAGTTTTTCTCAGTACCGCTCAGAGTAGGGCAACGAGGACGAATTTCATGGTATGCTGGACTTGCTAGGACCGTGTTCATGAAGCCGTTGGTGAACTGGGGATATCTAGCTCGCCCAAGGAAGAGTGCAGCGTGTGACTCTTCACTCGACCTACGTAGGGCCACCCTGAATGGCCTACGGGTCTGAGTGTGACCCAGCAATCCCAGGGGAGCCTCGGGGTACTCAGGGTCGCTGTACGGAAACGAGTGCTGCCGCGAGGGCTCTACGAGTCCTGAAAAGCTTACTAGCGTTCAACTAAAGCAGAAGAGCGACTAAGGCCTCCTGGAAGCTGCTGCACGCCTACTCCACTGCATGGCGTATCAGGGCCCTCCTTCGAAGCTAGGCCTCACTTTGAGTTTCCCTTTAGCTAGAGAACAGGACAGGATGAGCTCTGAATCAGAAACTGGAATACGTGTTTCTTCGTGAAACCTCTTTTTCCCTCTCACAGCCATGCCTGTCGTGAGTATAAGCCCGACACCAACAGTGTTTTTCAGCTAGCTTCTAGGCGCGTAAAAGGAGCTTTCATGATGGGACAGCAAGGCTCGCCCCATCAGGTCCTGTTTCCAGATTGACACACAGCATAAGTAGCTGTGGTTTCTAAGAGGTCCAAAGAGACCTGGCTACCTACTTGGCTCTGCCCAGAATCAATTTTTCTGCACAGGGTGTTGTACGTGGAGTGAAGTGCCTAGACAATAGACTGCCCTAGGTCTCTAAGAGCCCTGTGCATGTCCCAAAGCCTGAAGTGTTACACGGAACACTGTGCTTTAGTGGAAGTTGGAATGCAAGCCGTCTTTCTCCTTGAGATACGGTGACTTCAGGTACGAGGTGGTCCTCGAAGGACTTCAAAGCAGAGAGTTTTACTCAGTACAGCTCAGAATCGGCTGATGAGGCAGACTTCCATGGTTTGCTGGCCTTGCTAGAACCGTGTTCCTGAGGCTGATGGTGAGCTGAGGAAATCTAGCTTTCCCAAGAAAGAGTGCAGTTTGTTATCTTTCACTCGGCCTAAAAAGGGGCACACTGAAGGGCCTACGGGTCTGAGTGTGGCCCAGCAAGCCCAGGGGAGTCCTGGGGTACTCAGAGTTCTTGTACGCAAATGGGTACTGACACGAGTGGGCCTGGAGTCCTGAGAAGGAGTAGTACCTTTAAACTAATGCAGGACTGCGACTAAGGCCTCAAGGAAAATGCTGCACAACTACCCTTCTGGAGGGCAAATCAGAGCCTTAGGTCGAGGGTAGGGCGCACGTTGAGATTCCCCTTAGCTCTAGTGCAGGGCAGGATATGCTCCCCACCAGGGCCTGGAAGCACCCTCTTTCTTTCGAGAAAACTCATTTTCTTCCAGAGCCATGCCTGGAGTGAGGACAAGTCCGACAACCACAGTGTTTTTCAGGTAGCTTCAAGGCCGCATGAATGGAGCTTTCAAGACGGGAAAACAAGGCTTGTCTCCTAAGGCCGCCATTTCCAGGCTGACACGCAGAAGAAGCATCTGTGGTTTCTAGCAGGTCAAAAGAGACCTAGCTCCTCACTGGGTCCTTGGAGAATCAACTTTTCTCTGCAGGGTGTTCTGCGTGTAGCGAACTGCCTAAATGAAAGAATTCCCTAGGTGTCCTGGGCTCCTGGGCATCTTCCAAAAGCCTGCGGCGTTACACCAGAAAGTGTGCTCTAGTTGCACTTGGACCACAAGCCGACTCTCTCCTAGAGGTTGGTTGACTTCAGCTAGGAGCTGGTAGAAGGAACTGTAAGCAAAGAGTTTCCCTCAGTACAGCTCGGACTACTGTAAGCAGGCAGACTGGCATGGCATGCTGCACCTACTACAACCGTGTTCCTGAGGCTGTTGGTGAGCTGAGGAAATCGAGCTCCCCCGAGGGAGCGTGCATCATGCTGCCCTTCACTCGGCACAGACACGGGGACTGCGAAGGGCCTACGTGTCTGAATGTTGATCTTCAACTCAGGGGAGCCTGGGGGTTACTCAGTGTCTTTGTACGGAAACGGGTGCAGACGCAAGGGAGCAGGAGTCCTGAGAAGATTAGTACCGTGAAACTAATGCAGAAGTGCGACTAAGGCCTCGTGGAAGCTGCGCACTCCTACCCTGCTGCATGGCATATCAGGGCCCTCCTTCGAAGTTAGGCCTCACTTTGAGATTCCCTTTAGCTATAGAACAGGACAGGATGAGCTCTGACCGAGAAACTGGGATACCCTGTTTCTTCGTGAAACCTCTTTTTCCCTCTCACAGCCATGCCTGCCGTGAGTATAAGGCTGACAACCACAGTGTTTTTAAGGGATCTTCAAGGCGCAGAAGAGGAGCTTTCAAGGTGGGAAAACAAGGCCAGTCCCATCAGGCACCATCTCCAGGATGACACTCAGAGTAAGTGTCTCAGGGTACTGGCAGGTCAAAAGAGACCTAGCTACCTCCCTGGCTCTTCCCTGATTCAACTTTTCTACACAGGGTGTTCTGCGTGTAGTGAACTGCCTAGACGAAAGAGGGCCCTAGGTCTCTGAGGGTCCGGTGCCTCTCCCAAAAGCCTGAAGTGTTCCACAGAAAACTGTGCTGTAGTGGAAGTTGCAATGCAAGCTGCCTTTCTCCTTGAGATACGGTGACTTAAGCTATGAGGTCCTAGAAGGACTTGTAAGCAGAGAGTTTTTCTCAGTACAGCTCAGACTAGGGCAACGAGGACGACTTCCACGGCATGCCTGACTTTCTAGAACCGTGTTCATGAAACCTTTCGGTAGTTGGGGATATCTAGCTCCCCGAGTAAAGCGTGCAGCGTGTTACCCTTCACTCGGCCTACCCAGGGGCATCCTGACGGGCCTACGGGTCTGACTGTGGCCCAGCAAGCCCAGGGAAGCCTTGGAGTACTCAGTGTCTTTGTATGGAAACGAGTGCTGCCGCGAGGCATTTAGGAGTCCTGAAAACCTTACTAGCGTTCATCTAACGCAGGAGAACTTCTAAGGCCTCATGGAAACTGTTGCACGCCTACCCCGCTACTTGGCATATCAGGGCCCACCTTCGAAGTGAGAGCTCCCTTTGAGTTTCCCTTTAGCTATGAAACAGGACAGGATGAGCTCTGACTCGGAAACTAAAATACCCTGTCTCTTCGTGTAACCTCTTTTTCCTCTAACAGTCATGCCTGCAATGAGTATAAGCCTGACAACAACAGGGTTTTTAAGGGAGCTTCAAGGCGCAGAAGAGGAGCTTTCAAGGTGGGAAAACAAGGCCAGTCCCATCAGGCACCATCTCCAGGTTGACACGCAGCGTAAGTGTCTCTGGCTTCTGGCAGGTCAAAAGAGACCTAGCTACCTCCCTGGCTCTTCCCTCATTCAACTTTTCTACACAGGGTGCTCTGCGTGTAGTGAACTGCCTAGACGAAAGAGTGCCCTAGGTCTCCTAGGGTCCTGTGCCTCTCCCAAAAGCCTGAATTGTTCCACAGAAAACAGTGTTGTAGTGGAAGTTGCAATGCAATCTGCCTTTAATCTTGAGATACGGTGACTTGTTATGAGGTCCTAGAAGGACTTGTAAGCAGAGAGTTTTTCTCAGTACAGCTGAGACTAGGGTAACGAGGACGATTTCCATGTTATGCTGGATTTTCTAGAACCGTGTTGATGAAACCTTTCTGTAGCTGGGGATACCTAGCTCCCCGAATGAAGCGTGCAGTGTGTTACCCTTTACTCCGCCTACCCATGGGCACCCTGACAGGCCTACGGGTCTGACTGTGGCCCAGCAAGCCCAGGGTAGCCTTGGAGTACTCAGTGTCCTTGTACGGAAACGAGTGCTGCCGCGAGGGCTCTACGAGTCCTGAATACCTTACTAGCGTTCAACTAAAGCAAGAGAGCGACTAAGGCCTCATGGAAGCCTTTGCACGCCTACTCCGCTACATGGCATATCAGGGCCCTCCTTCGAAGCGAGGGCTCACTTTGAGTTTCCCTTTAGCTATAAAACAGGACAGGATGAGCTCTGAATCAGAAACTGAAATACCCTGTCTCTTCGTGTATCCTCTTTTTCCCTCACACAGCCATGCCTGCAATGAATATAAGGCTGACAACCACAGTGTTTTTAAGGGAGCTTCAAGGCGCAGAAGAGGAGCTTTCAAGGTGGGAAAACAAGGCCAGTCCCATCAGGCACCATCTCCAGGTTGACACGCAGCGTAAGTGTCTCTGGCTTCTGGCAGGTCCAAAGAGACCTAGCTACCTCCCTGGCTCTTCCCTCATTCAACTTTTCTACACAGGGTGCTCTGCGTGTAGCGAACTGCTTAGATGAAAGACTGCCCTAGGACTCCTAGGGTCCTGTGCCTCTCCCAAAAGCCTGAAGTGTTCCACACAAAACTGTGCTGTAGTGGAAGTTGCAATGCAAGCTGCCTTTCTCCTGGAGATACGGTGACTTCAGGTATGAGGTCCTAGAAGGACTTGTAAGCAGAGAGTTTTTCTCAGTACCGCTCAGAGTAGGGCAACGAGGACGAATTTCATGGTATGCTGGACTTGCTAGGACCGTGTTCATGAAGCCGTTGGTGAACTGGGGATATCTAGCTCGCCCAAGGAAGAGTGCAGCGTGTGACTCTTCACTCGACCTACGTAGGGCCACCCTGAATGGCCTACGGGTCTGAGTGTGACCCAGCAATCCCAGGGGAGCCTCGGGGTACTCAGGGTCGCTGTACGGAAACGAGTGCTGCCGCGAGGGCTCTACGAGTCCTGAAAAGCTTACTAGCGTTCAACTAAAGCAGAAGAGCGACTAAGGCCTCCTGGAAGCTGCTGCACGCCTACTCCACTGCATGGCGTATCAGGGCCCTCCTTCGAAGCTAGGCCTCACTTTGAGTTTCCCTTTAGCTAGAGAACAGGACAGGATGAGCTCTGAATCAGAAACTGGAATACGTGTTTCTTCGTGAAACCTCTTTTTCCCTCTCACAGCCATGCCTGTCGTGAGTATAAGCCCGACACCAACAGTGTTTTTCAGCTAGCTTCTAGGCGCGTAAAAGGAGCTTTCATGATGGGACAGCAAGGCTCGCCCCATCAGGTCCTGTTTCCAGATTGACACACAGCATAAGTAGCTGTGGTTTCTAAGAGGTCCAAAGAGACCTGGCTACCTACTTGGCTCTGCCCAGAATCAATTTTTCTGCACAGGGTGTTGTACGTGGAGTGAAGTGCCTAGACAATAGACTGCCCTAGGTCTCTAAGAGCCCTGTGCATGTCCCAAAGCCTGAAGTGTTACACGGAACACTGTGCTTTAGTGGAAGTTGGAATGCAAGCCGTCTTTCTCCTTGAGATACGGTGACTTCAGGTACGAGGTGGTCCTCGAAGGACTTCAAAGCAGAGAGTTTTACTCAGTACAGCTCAGAATCGGCTGATGAGGCAGACTTCCATGGTTTGCTGGCCTTGCTAGAACCGTGTTCCTGAGGCTGATGGTGAGCTGAGGAAATCTAGCTTTCCCAAGAAAGAGTGCAGTTTGTTATCTTTCACTCGGCCTAAAAAGGGGCACACTGAAGGGCCTACGGGTCTGAGTGTGGCCCAGCAAGCCCAGGGGAGTCCTGGGGTACTCAGAGTTCTTGTACGCAAATGGGTACTGACACGAGTGGGCCTGGAGTCCTGAGAAGGAGTAGTACCTTTAAACTAATGCAGGACTGCGACTAAGGCCTCAAGGAAAATGCTGCACAACTACCCTTCTGGAGGGCAAATCAGAGCCTTAGGTCGAGGGTAGGGCGCACGTTGAGATTCCCCTTAGCTCTAGTGCAGGGCAGGATATGCTCCCCACCAGGGCCTGGAAGCACCCTCTTTCTTTCGAGAAAACTCATTTTCTTCCAGAGCCATGCCTGGAGTGAGGACAAGTCCGACAACCACAGTGTTTTTCAGGTAGCTTCAAGGCCGCATGAATGGAGCTTTCAAGACGGGAAAACAAGGCTTGTCTCCTAAGGCCGCCATTTCCAGGCTGACACGCAGAAGAAGCATCTGTGGTTTCTAGCAGGTCAAAAGAGACCTAGCTCCTCACTGGGTCCTTGGAGAATCAACTTTTCTCTGCAGGGTGTTCTGCGTGTAGCGAACTGCCTAAATGAAAGAATTCCCTAGGTGTCCTGGGCTCCTGGGCATCTTCCAAAAGCCTGCGGCGTTACACCAGAAAGTGTGCTCTAGTTGCACTTGGACCACAAGCCGACTCTCTCCTAGAGGTTGGTTGACTTCAGCTAGGAGCTGGTAGAAGGAACTGTAAGCAAAGAGTTTCCCTCAGTACAGCTCGGACTACTGTAAGCAGGCAGACTGGCATGGCATGCTGCACCTACTACAACCGTGTTCCTGAGGCTGTTGGTGAGCTGAGGAAATCGAGCTCCCCCGAGGGAGCGTGCATCATGCTGCCCTTCACTCGGCACAGACACGGGGACTGCGAAGGGCCTACGTGTCTGAATGTTGATCTTCAACTCAGGGGAGCCTGGGGGTTACTCAGTGTCTTTGTACGGAAACGGGTGCAGACGCAAGGGAGCAGGAGTCCTGAGAAGATTAGTACCGTGAAACTAATGCAGAAGTGCGACTAAGGCCTCGTGGAAGCTGCGCACTCCTACCCTGCTGCATGGCATATCAGGGCCCTCCTTCGAAGTTAGGCCTCACTTTGAGATTCCCTTTAGCTATAGAACAGGACAGGATGAGCTCTGACCGAGAAACTGGGATACCCTGTTTCTTCGTGAAACCTCTTTTTCCCTCTCACAGCCATGCCTGCCGTGAGTATAAGGCTGACAACCACAGTGTTTTTAAGGGATCTTCAAGGCGCAGAAGAGGAGCTTTCAAGGTGGGAAAACAAGGCCAGTCCCATCAGGCACCATCTCCAGGATGACACTCAGAGTAAGTGTCTCAGGGTACTGGCAGGTCAAAAGAGACCTAGCTACCTCCCTGGCTCTTCCCTGATTCAACTTTTCTACACAGGGTGTTCTGCGTGTAGTGAACTGCCTAGACGAAAGAGGGCCCTAGGTCTCTGAGGGTCCGGTGCCTCTCCCAAAAGCCTGAAGTGTTCCACAGAAAACTGTGCTGTAGTGGAAGCTGCAATGCAAGCTGCCTTTCTCCTTGAGATACGGTGACTTAAGCTATGAGGTCCTAGAAGGACTTGTAAGCAGAGAGTTTTTCTCAGTACAGCTCAGACTAGGGCAACGAGGACGACTTCCACGGCATGCCTGACTTTCTAGAACCGTGTTCATGAAACCTTTCGGTAGTTGGGGATATCTAGCTCCCCGAGTAAAGCGTGCAGCGTGTTACCCTTCACTCGGCCTACCCAGGGGCATCCTGACGGGCCTACGGGTCTGACTGTGGCCCAGCAAGCCCAGGGAAGCCTTGGAGTACTCAGTGTCTTTGTATGGAAACGAGTGCTGCCGCGAGGCATTTAGGAGTCCTGAAAACCTTACTAGCGTTCATCTAACGCAGGAGAACTTCTAAGGCCTCATGGAAACTGTTGCACGCCTACCCCGCTACTTGGCATATCAGGGCCCACCTTCGAAGTGAGAGCTCCCTTTGAGTTTCCCTTTAGCTATGAAACAGGACAGGATGAGCTCTGACTCGGAAACTAAAATACCCTGTCTCTTCGTGTAACCTCTTTTTCCTCTAACAGTCATGCCTGCAATGAGTATAAGCCTGACAACAACAGGGTTTTTAAGGGAGCTTCAAGGCGCAGAAGAGGAGCTTTCAAGGTGGGAAAACAAGGCCAGTCCCATCAGGCACCATCTCCAGGTTGACACGCAGCGTAAGTGTCTCTGGCTTCTGGCAGGTCAAAAGAGACCTAGCTACCTCCCTGGCTCTTCCCTCATTCAACTTTTCTACACAGGGTGCTCTGCGTGTAGTGAACTGCCTAGACGAAAGAGTGCCCTAGGTCTCCTAGGGTCCTGTGCCTCTCCCAAAAGCCTGAATTGTTCCACAGAAAACAGTGTTGTAGTGGAAGTTGCAATGCAATCTGCCTTTAATCTTGAGATACGGTGACTTGTTATGAGGTCCTAGAAGGACTTGTAAGCAGAGAGTTTTTCTCAGTACAGCTGAGACTAGGGTAACGAGGACGATTTCCATGTTATGCTGGATTTTCTAGAACCGTGTTGATGAAACCTTTCTGTAGCTGGGGATACCTAGCTCCCCGAATGAAGCGTGCAGTGTGTTACCCTTTACTCCGCCTACCCATGGGCACCCTGACAGGCCTACGGGTCTGACTGTGGCCCAGCAAGCCCAGGGTAGCCTTGGAGTACTCAGTGTCCTTGTACGGAAACGAGTGCTGCCGCGAGGGCTCTACGAGTCCTGAATACCTTACTAGCGTTCAACTAAAGCAAGAGAGCGACTAAGGCCTCATGGAAGCCTTTGCACGCCTACTCCGCTACATGGCATATCAGGGCCCTCCTTCGAAGCGAGGGCTCACTTTGAGTTTCCCTTTAGCTATAAAACAGGACAGGATGAGCTCTGAATCAGAAACTGAAATACCCTGTCTCTTCGTGTATCCTCTTTTTCCCTCACACAGCCATGCCTGCAATGAATATAAGGCTGACAACCACAGTGTTTTTAAGGGAGCTTCAAGGCGCAGAAGAGGAGCTTTCAAGGTGGGAAAACAAGGCCAGTCCCATCAGGCACCATCTCCAGGTTGACACGCAGCGTAAGTGTCTCTGGCTTCTGGCAGGTCCAAAGAGACCTAGCTACCTCCCTGGCTCTTCCCTCATTCAACTTTTCTACACAGGGTGCTCTGCGTGTAGCGAACTGCTTAGATGAAAGACTGCCCTAGGACTCCTAGGGTCCTGTGCCTCTCCCAAAAGCCTGAAGTGTTCCACACAAAACTGTGCTGTAGTGGAAGTTGCAATGCAAGCTGCCTTTCTCCTGGAGATACGGTGACTTCAGGTATGAGGTCCTAGAAGGACTTGTAAGCAGAGAGTTTTTCTCAGTACCGCTCAGAGTAGGGCAACGAGGACGAATTTCATGGTATGCTGGACTTGCTAGGACCGTGTTCATGAAGCCGTTGGTGAACTGGGGATATCTAGCTCGCCCAAGGAAGAGTGCAGCGTGTGACTCTTCACTCGACCTACGTAGGGCCACCCTGAATGGCCTACGGGTCTGAGTGTGACCCAGCAATCCCAGGGGAGCCTCGGGGTACTCAGGGTCGCTGTACGGAAACGAGTGCTGCCGCGAGGGCTCTACGAGTCCTGAAAAGCTTACTAGCGTTCAACTAAAGCAGAAGAGCGACTAAGGCCTCCTGGAAGCTGCTGCACGCCTACTCCACTGCATGGCGTATCAGGGCCCTCCTTCGAAGCTAGGCCTCACTTTGAGTTTCCCTTTAGCTAGAGAACAGGACAGGATGAGCTCTGAATCAGAAACTGGAATACGTGTTTCTTCGTGAAACCTCTTTTTCCCTCTCACAGCCATGCCTGTCGTGAGTATAAGCCCGACACCAACAGTGTTTTTCAGCTAGCTTCTAGGCGCGTAAAAGGAGCTTTCATGATGGGACAGCAAGGCTCGCCCCATCAGGTCCTGTTTCCAGATTGACACACAGCATAAGTAGCTGTGGTTTCTAAGAGGTCCAAAGAGACCTGGCTACCTACTTGGCTCTGCCCAGAATCAATTTTTCTGCACAGGGTGTTGTACGTGGAGTGAAGTGCCTAGACAATAGACTGCCCTAGGTCTCTAAGAGCCCTGTGCATGTCCCAAAGCCTGAAGTGTTACACGGAACACTGTGCTTTAGTGGAAGTTGGAATGCAAGCCGTCTTTCTCCTTGAGATACGGTGACTTCAGGTACGAGGTGGTCCTCGAAGGACTTCAAAGCAGAGAGTTTTACTCAGTACAGCTCAGAATCGGCTGATGAGGCAGACTTCCATGGTTTGCTGGCCTTGCTAGAACCGTGTTCCTGAGGCTGATGGTGAGCTGAGGAAATCTAGCTTTCCCAAGAAAGAGTGCAGTTTGTTATCTTTCACTCGGCCTAAAAAGGGGCACACTGAAGGGCCTACGGGTCTGAGTGTGGCCCAGCAAGCCCAGGGGAGTCCTGGGGTACTCAGAGTTCTTGTACGCAAATGGGTACTGACACGAGTGGGCCTGGAGTCCTGAGAAGGAGTAGTACCTTTAAACTAATGCAGGACTGCGACTAAGGCCTCAAGGAAAATGCTGCACAACTACCCTTCTGGAGGGCAAATCAGAGCCTTAGGTCGAGGGTAGGGCGCACGTTGAGATTCCCCTTAGCTCTAGTGCAGGGCAGGATATGCTCCCCACCAGGGCCTGGAAGCACCCTCTTTCTTTCGAGAAAACTCATTTTCTTCCAGAGCCATGCCTGGAGTGAGGACAAGTCCGACAACCACAGTGTTTTTCAGGTAGCTTCAAGGCCGCATGAATGGAGCTTTCAAGACGGGAAAACAAGGCTTGTCTCCTAAGGCCGCCATTTCCAGGCTGACACGCAGAAGAAGCATCTGTGGTTTCTAGCAGGTCAAAAGAGACCTAGCTCCTCACTGGGTCCTTGGAGAATCAACTTTTCTCTGCAGGGTGTTCTGCGTGTAGCGAACTGCCTAAATGAAAGAATTCCCTAGGTGTCCTGGGCTCCTGGGCATCTTCCAAAAGCCTGCGGCGTTACACCAGAAAGTGTGCTCTAGTTGCACTTGGACCACAAGCCGACTCTCTCCTAGAGGTTGGTTGACTTCAGCTAGGAGCTGGTAGAAGGAACTGTAAGCAAAGAGTTTCCCTCAGTACAGCTCGGACTACTGTAAGCAGGCAGACTGGCATGGCATGCTGCACCTACTACAACCGTGTTCCTGAGGCTGTTGGTGAGCTGAGGAAATCGAGCTCCCCCGAGGGAGCGTGCATCATGCTGCCCTTCACTCGGCACAGACACGGGGACTGCGAAGGGCCTACGTGTCTGAATGTTGATCTTCAACTCAGGGGAGCCTGGGGGTTACTCAGTGTCTTTGTACGGAAACGGGTGCAGACGCAAGGGAGCAGGAGTCCTGAGAAGATTAGTACCGTGAAACTAATGCAGAAGTGCGACTAAGGCCTCGTGGAAGCTGCGCACTCCTACCCTGCTGCATGGCATATCAGGGCCCTCCTTCGAAGTTAGGCCTCACTTTGAGATTCCCTTTAGCTATAGAACAGGACAGGATGAGCTCTGACCGAGAAACTGGGATACCCTGTTTCTTCGTGAAACCTCTTTTTCCCTCTCACAGCCATGCCTGCCGTGAGTATAAGGCTGACAACCACAGTGTTTTTAAGGGATCTTCAAGGCGCAGAAGAGGAGCTTTCAAGGTGGGAAAACAAGGCCAGTCCCATCAGGCACCATCTCCAGGATGACACTCAGAGTAAGTGTCTCAGGGTACTGGCAGGTCAAAAGAGACCTAGCTACCTCCCTGGCTCTTCCCTGATTCAACTTTTCTACACAGGGTGTTCTGCGTGTAGTGAACTGCCTAGACGAAAGAGGGCCCTAGGTCTCTGAGGGTCCGGTGCCTCTCCCAAAAGCCTGAAGTGTTCCACAGAAAACTGTGCTGTAGTGGAAGCTGCAATGCAAGCTGCCTTTCTCCTTGAGATACGGTGACTTAAGCTATGAGGTCCTAGAAGGACTTGTAAGCAGAGAGTTTTTCTCAGTACAGCTCAGACTAGGGCAACGAGGACGACTTCCACGGCATGCCTGACTTTCTAGAACCGTGTTCATGAAACCTTTCGGTAGTTGGGGATATCTAGCTCCCCGAGTAAAGCGTGCAGCGTGTTACCCTTCACTCGGCCTACCCAGGGGCATCCTGACGGGCCTACGGGTCTGACTGTGGCCCAGCAAGCCCAGGGAAGCCTTGGAGTACTCAGTGTCTTTGTATGGAAACGAGTGCTGCCGCGAGGCATTTAGGAGTCCTGAAAACCTTACTAGCGTTCATCTAACGCAGGAGAACTTCTAAGGCCTCATGGAAACTGTTGCACGCCTACCCCGCTACTTGGCATATCAGGGCCCACCTTCGAAGTGAGAGCTCCCTTTGAGTTTCCCTTTAGCTATGAAACAGGACAGGATGAGCTCTGACTCGGAAACTAAAATACCCTGTCTCTTCGTGTAACCTCTTTTTCCTCTAACAGTCATGCCTGCAATGAGTATAAGCCTGACAACAACAGGGTTTTTAAGGGAGCTTCAAGGCGCAGAAGAGGAGCTTTCAAGGTGGGAAAACAAGGCCAGTCCCATCAGGCACCATCTCCAGGTTGACACGCAGCGTAAGTGTCTCTGGCTTCTGGCAGGTCAAAAGAGACCTAGCTACCTCCCTGGCTCTTCCCTCATTCAACTTTTCTACACAGGGTGCTCTGCGTGTAGTGAACTGCCTAGACGAAAGAGTGCCCTAGGTCTCCTAGGGTCCTGTGCCTCTCCCAAAAGCCTGAATTGTTCCACAGAAAACAGTGTTGTAGTGGAAGTTGCAATGCAATCTGCCTTTAATCTTGAGATACGGTGACTTGTTATGAGGTCCTAGAAGGACTTGTAAGCAGAGAGTTTTTCTCAGTACAGCTGAGACTAGGGTAACGAGGACGATTTCCATGTTATGCTGGATTTTCTAGAACCGTGTTGATGAAACCTTTCTGTAGCTGGGGATACCTAGCTCCCCGAATGAAGCGTGCAGTGTGTTACCCTTTACTCCGCCTACCCATGGGCACCCTGACAGGCCTACGGGTCTGACTGTGGCCCAGCAAGCCCAGGGTAGCCTTGGAGTACTCAGTGTCCTTGTACGGAAACGAGTGCTGCCGCGAGGGCTCTACGAGTCCTGAATACCTTACTAGCGTTCAACTAAAGCAAGAGAGCGACTAAGGCCTCATGGAAGCCTTTGCACGCCTACTCCGCTACATGGCATATCAGGGCCCTCCTTCGAAGCGAGGGCTCACTTTGAGTTTCCCTTTAGCTATAAAACAGGACAGGATGAGCTCTGAATCAGAAACTGAAATACCCTGTCTCTTCGTGTATCCTCTTTTTCCCTCACACAGCCATGCCTGCAATGAATATAAGGCTGACAACCACAGTGTTTTTAAGGGAGCTTCAAGGCGCAGAAGAGGAGCTTTCAAGGTGGGAAAACAAGGCCAGTCCCATCAGGCACCATCTCCAGGTTGACACGCAGCGTAAGTGTCTCTGGCTTCTGGCAGGTCCAAAGAGACCTAGCTACCTCCCTGGCTCTTCCCTCATTCAACTTTTCTACACAGGGTGCTCTGCGTGTAGCGAACTGCTTAGATGAAAGACTGCCCTAGGACTCCTAGGGTCCTGTGCCTCTCCCAAAAGCCTGAAGTGTTCCACACAAAACTGTGCTGTAGTGGAAGTTGCAATGCAAGCTGCCTTTCTCCTGGAGATACGGTGACTTCAGGTATGAGGTCCTAGAAGGACTTGTAAGCAGAGAGTTTTTCTCAGTACCGCTCAGAGTAGGGCAACGAGGACGAATTTCATGGTATGCTGGACTTGCTAGGACCGTGTTCATGAAGCCGTTGGTGAACTGGGGATATCTAGCTCGCCCAAGGAAGAGTGCAGCGTGTGACTCTTCACTCGACCTACGTAGGGCCACCCTGAATGGCCTACGGGTCTGAGTGTGACCCAGCAATCCCAGGGGAGCCTCGGGGTACTCAGGGTCGCTGTACGGAAACGAGTGCTGCCGCGAGGGCTCTACGAGTCCTGAAAAGCTTACTAGCGTTCAACTAAAGCAGAAGAGCGACTAAGGCCTCCTGGAAGCTGCTGCACGCCTACTCCACTGCATGGCGTATCAGGGCCCTCCTTCGAAGCTAGGCCTCACTTTGAGTTTCCCTTTAGCTAGAGAACAGGACAGGATGAGCTCTGAATCAGAAACTGGAATACGTGTTTCTTCGTGAAACCTCTTTTTCCCTCTCACAGCCATGCCTGTCGTGAGTATAAGCCCGACACCAACAGTGTTTTTCAGCTAGCTTCTAGGCGCGTAAAAGGAGCTTTCATGATGGGACAGCAAGGCTCGCCCCATCAGGTCCTGTTTCCAGATTGACACACAGCATAAGTAGCTGTGGTTTCTAAGAGGTCCAAAGAGACCTGGCTACCTACTTGGCTCTGCCCAGAATCAATTTTTCTGCACAGGGTGTTGTACGTGGAGTGAAGTGCCTAGACAATAGACTGCCCTAGGTCTCTAAGAGCCCTGTGCATGTCCCAAAGCCTGAAGTGTTACACGGAACACTGTGCTTTAGTGGAAGTTGGAATGCAAGCCGTCTTTCTCCTTGAGATACGGTGACTTCAGGTACGAGGTGGTCCTCGAAGGACTTCAAAGCAGAGAGTTTTACTCAGTACAGCTCAGAATCGGCTGATGAGGCAGACTTCCATGGTTTGCTGGCCTTGCTAGAACCGTGTTCCTGAGGCTGATGGTGAGCTGAGGAAATCTAGCTTTCCCAAGAAAGAGTGCAGTTTGTTATCTTTCACTCGGCCTAAAAAGGGGCACACTGAAGGGCCTACGGGTCTGAGTGTGGCCCAGCAAGCCCAGGGGAGTCCTGGGGTACTCAGAGTTCTTGTACGCAAATGGGTACTGACACGAGTGGGCCTGGAGTCCTGAGAAGGAGTAGTACCTTTAAACTAATGCAGGACTGCGACTAAGGCCTCAAGGAAAATGCTGCACAACTACCCTTCTGGAGGGCAAATCAGAGCCTTAGGTCGAGGGTAGGGCGCACGTTGAGATTCCCCTTAGCTCTAGTGCAGGGCAGGATATGCTCCCCACCAGGGCCTGGAAGCACCCTCTTTCTTTCGAGAAAACTCATTTTCTTCCAGAGCCATGCCTGGAGTGAGGACAAGTCCGACAACCACAGTGTTTTTCAGGTAGCTTCAAGGCCGCATGAATGGAGCTTTCAAGACGGGAAAACAAGGCTTGTCTCCTAAGGCCGCCATTTCCAGGCTGACACGCAGAAGAAGCATCTGTGGTTTCTAGCAGGTCAAAAGAGACCTAGCTCCTCACTGGGTCCTTGGAGAATCAACTTTTCTCTGCAGGGTGTTCTGCGTGTAGCGAACTGCCTAAATGAAAGAATTCCCTAGGTGTCCTGGGCTCCTGGGCATCTTCCAAAAGCCTGCGGCGTTACACCAGAAAGTGTGCTCTAGTTGCACTTGGACCACAAGCCGACTCTCTCCTAGAGGTTGGTTGACTTCAGCTAGGAGCTGGTAGAAGGAACTGTAAGCAAAGAGTTTCCCTCAGTACAGCTCGGACTACTGTAAGCAGGCAGACTGGCATGGCATGCTGCACCTACTACAACCGTGTTCCTGAGGCTGTTGGTGAGCTGAGGAAATCGAGCTCCCCCGAGGGAGCGTGCATCATGCTGCCCTTCACTCGGCACAGACACGGGGACTGCGAAGGGCCTACGTGTCTGAATGTTGATCTTCAACTCAGGGGAGCCTGGGGGTTACTCAGTGTCTTTGTACGGAAACGGGTGCAGACGCAAGGGAGCAGGAGTCCTGAGAAGATTAGTACCGTGAAACTAATGCAGAAGTGCGACTAAGGCCTCGTGGAAGCTGCGCACTCCTACCCTGCTGCATGGCATATCAGGGCCCTCCTTCGAAGTTAGGCCTCACTTTGAGATTCCCTTTAGCTATAGAACAGGACAGGATGAGCTCTGACCGAGAAACTGGGATACCCTGTTTCTTCGTGAAACCTCTTTTTCCCTCTCACAGCCATGCCTGCCGTGAGTATAAGGCTGACAACCACAGTGTTTTTAAGGGATCTTCAAGGCGCAGAAGAGGAGCTTTCAAGGTGGGAAAACAAGGCCAGTCCCATCAGGCACCATCTCCAGGATGACACTCAGAGTAAGTGTCTCAGGGTACTGGCAGGTCAAAAGAGACCTAGCTACCTCCCTGGCTCTTCCCTGATTCAACTTTTCTACACAGGGTGTTCTGCGTGTAGTGAACTGCCTAGACGAAAGAGGGCCCTAGGTCTCTGAGGGTCCGGTGCCTCTCCCAAAAGCCTGAAGTGTTCCACAGAAAACTGTGCTGTAGTGGAAGCTGCAATGCAAGCTGCCTTTCTCCTTGAGATACGGTGACTTAAGCTATGAGGTCCTAGAAGGACTTGTAAGCAGAGAGTTTTTCTCAGTACAGCTCAGACTAGGGCAACGAGGACGACTTCCACGGCATGCCTGACTTTCTAGAACCGTGTTCATGAAACCTTTCGGTAGTTGGGGATATCTAGCTCCCCGAGTAAAGCGTGCAGCGTGTTACCCTTCACTCGGCCTACCCAGGGGCATCCTGACGGGCCTACGGGTCTGACTGTGGCCCAGCAAGCCCAGGGAAGCCTTGGAGTACTCAGTGTCTTTGTATGGAAACGAGTGCTGCCGCGAGGCATTTAGGAGTCCTGAAAACCTTACTAGCGTTCATCTAACGCAGGAGAACTTCTAAGGCCTCATGGAAACTGTTGCACGCCTACCCCGCTACTTGGCATATCAGGGCCCACCTTCGAAGTGAGAGCTCCCTTTGAGTTTCCCTTTAGCTATGAAACAGGACAGGATGAGCTCTGACTCGGAAACTAAAATACCCTGTCTCTTCGTGTAACCTCTTTTTCCTCTAACAGTCATGCCTGCAATGAGTATAAGCCTGACAACAACAGGGTTTTTAAGGGAGCTTCAAGGCGCAGAAGAGGAGCTTTCAAGGTGGGAAAACAAGGCCAGTCCCATCAGGCACCATCTCCAGGTTGACACGCAGCGTAAGTGTCTCTGGCTTCTGGCAGGTCAAAAGAGACCTAGCTACCTCCCTGGCTCTTCCCTCATTCAACTTTTCTACACAGGGTGCTCTGCGTGTAGTGAACTGCCTAGACGAAAGAGTGCCCTAGGTCTCCTAGGGTCCTGTGCCTCTCCCAAAAGCCTGAATTGTTCCACAGAAAACAGTGTTGTAGTGGAAGTTGCAATGCAATCTGCCTTTAATCTTGAGATACGGTGACTTGTTATGAGGTCCTAGAAGGACTTGTAAGCAGAGAGTTTTTCTCAGTACAGCTGAGACTAGGGTAACGAGGACGATTTCCATGTTATGCTGGATTTTCTAGAACCGTGTTGATGAAACCTTTCTGTAGCTGGGGATACCTAGCTCCCCGAATGAAGCGTGCAGTGTGTTACCCTTTACTCCGCCTACCCATGGGCACCCTGACAGGCCTACGGGTCTGACTGTGGCCCAGCAAGCCCAGGGTAGCCTTGGAGTACTCAGTGTCCTTGTACGGAAACGAGTGCTGCCGCGAGGGCTCTACGAGTCCTGAATACCTTACTAGCGTTCAACTAAAGCAAGAGAGCGACTAAGGCCTCATGGAAGCCTTTGCACGCCTACTCCGCTACATGGCATATCAGGGCCCTCCTTCGAAGCGAGGGCTCACTTTGAGTTTCCCTTTAGCTATAAAACAGGACAGGATGAGCTCTGAATCAGAAACTGAAATACCCTGTCTCTTCGTGTATCCTCTTTTTCCCTCACACAGCCATGCCTGCAATGAATATAAGGCTGACAACCACAGTGTTTTTAAGGGAGCTTCAAGGCGCAGAAGAGGAGCTTTCAAGGTGGGAAAACAAGGCCAGTCCCATCAGGCACCATCTCCAGGTTGACACGCAGCGTAAGTGTCTCTGGCTTCTGGCAGGTCCAAAGAGACCTAGCTACCTCCCTGGCTCTTCCCTCATTCAACTTTTCTACACAGGGTGCTCTGCGTGTAGCGAACTGCTTAGATGAAAGACTGCCCTAGGACTCCTAGGGTCCTGTGCCTCTCCCAAAAGCCTGAAGTGTTCCACACAAAACTGTGCTGTAGTGGAAGTTGCAATGCAAGCTGCCTTTCTCCTGGAGATACGGTGACTTCAGGTATGAGGTCCTAGAAGGACTTGTAAGCAGAGAGTTTTTCTCAGTACCGCTCAGAGTAGGGCAACGAGGACGAATTTCATGGTATGCTGGACTTGCTAGGACCGTGTTCATGAAGCCGTTGGTGAACTGGGGATATCTAGCTCGCCCAAGGAAGAGTGCAGCGTGTGACTCTTCACTCGACCTACGTAGGGCCACCCTGAATGGCCTACGGGTCTGAGTGTGACCCAGCAATCCCAGGGGAGCCTCGGGGTACTCAGGGTCGCTGTACGGAAACGAGTGCTGCCGCGAGGGCTCTACGAGTCCTGAAAAGCTTACTAGCGTTCAACTAAAGCAGAAGAGCGACTAAGGCCTCCTGGAAGCTGCTGCACGCCTACTCCACTGCATGGCGTATCAGGGCCCTCCTTCGAAGCTAGGCCTCACTTTGAGTTTCCCTTTAGCTAGAGAACAGGACAGGATGAGCTCTGAATCAGAAACTGGAATACGTGTTTCTTCGTGAAACCTCTTTTTCCCTCTCACAGCCATGCCTGTCGTGAGTATAAGCCCGACACCAACAGTGTTTTTCAGCTAGCTTCTAGGCGCGTAAAAGGAGCTTTCATGATGGGACAGCAAGGCTCGCCCCATCAGGTCCTGTTTCCAGATTGACACACAGCATAAGTAGCTGTGGTTTCTAAGAGGTCCAAAGAGACCTGGCTACCTACTTGGCTCTGCCCAGAATCAATTTTTCTGCACAGGGTGTTGTACGTGGAGTGAAGTGCCTAGACAATAGACTGCCCTAGGTCTCTAAGAGCCCTGTGCATGTCCCAAAGCCTGAAGTGTTACACGGAACACTGTGCTTTAGTGGAAGTTGGAATGCAAGCCGTCTTTCTCCTTGAGATACGGTGACTTCAGGTACGAGGTGGTCCTCGAAGGACTTCAAAGCAGAGAGTTTTACTCAGTACAGCTCAGAATCGGCTGATGAGGCAGACTTCCATGGTTTGCTGGCCTTGCTAGAACCGTGTTCCTGAGGCTGATGGTGAGCTGAGGAAATCTAGCTTTCCCAAGAAAGAGTGCAGTTTGTTATCTTTCACTCGGCCTAAAAAGGGGCACACTGAAGGGCCTACGGGTCTGAGTGTGGCCCAGCAAGCCCAGGGGAGTCCTGGGGTACTCAGAGTTCTTGTACGCAAATGGGTACTGACACGAGTGGGCCTGGAGTCCTGAGAAGGAGTAGTACCTTTAAACTAATGCAGGACTGCGACTAAGGCCTCAAGGAAAATGCTGCACAACTACCCTTCTGGAGGGCAAATCAGAGCCTTAGGTCGAGGGTAGGGCGCACGTTGAGATTCCCCTTAGCTCTAGTGCAGGGCAGGATATGCTCCCCACCAGGGCCTGGAAGCACCCTCTTTCTTTCGAGAAAACTCATTTTCTTCCAGAGCCATGCCTGGAGTGAGGACAAGTCCGACAACCACAGTGTTTTTCAGGTAGCTTCAAGGCCGCATGAATGGAGCTTTCAAGACGGGAAAACAAGGCTTGTCTCCTAAGGCCGCCATTTCCAGGCTGACACGCAGAAGAAGCATCTGTGGTTTCTAGCAGGTCAAAAGAGACCTAGCTCCTCACTGGGTCCTTGGAGAATCAACTTTTCTCTGCAGGGTGTTCTGCGTGTAGCGAACTGCCTAAATGAAAGAATTCCCTAGGTGTCCTGGGCTCCTGGGCATCTTCCAAAAGCCTGCGGCGTTACACCAGAAAGTGTGCTCTAGTTGCACTTGGACCACAAGCCGACTCTCTCCTAGAGGTTGGTTGACTTCAGCTAGGAGCTGGTAGAAGGAACTGTAAGCAAAGAGTTTCCCTCAGTACAGCTCGGACTACTGTAAGCAGGCAGACTGGCATGGCATGCTGCACCTACTACAACCGTGTTCCTGAGGCTGTTGGTGAGCTGAGGAAATCGAGCTCCCCCGAGGGAGCGTGCATCATGCTGCCCTTCACTCGGCACAGACACGGGGACTCCGAAGGGCCTACGTGTCTGAATGTTGATCTTCAACTCAGGGGAGCCTGGGGGTTACTCAGTGTCTTTGTACGGAAACGGGTGCAGACGCAAGGGAGCAGGAGTCCTGAGAAGATTAGTACCGTGAAACTAATGCAGAAGTGCGACTAAGGCCTCGTGGAAGCTGCGCACTCCTACCCTGCTGCATGGCATATCAGGGCCCTCCTTCGAAGTTAGGCCTCACTTTGAGATTCCCTTTAGCTATAGAACAGGACAGGATGAGCTCTGACCGAGAAACTGGGATACCCTGTTTCTTCGTGAAACCTCTTTTTCCCTCTCACAGCCATGCCTGCCGTGAGTATAAGGCTGACAACCACAGTGTTTTTAAGGGATCTTCAAGGCGCAGAAGAGGAGCTTTCAAGGTGGGAAAACAAGGCCAGTCCCATCAGGCACCATCTCCAGGATGACACTCAGAGTAAGTGTCTCAGGGTACTGGCAGGTCAAAAGAGACCTAGCTACCTCCCTGGCTCTTCCCTGATTCAACTTTTCTACACAGGGTGTTCTGCGTGTAGTGAACTGCCTAGACGAAAGAGGGCCCTAGGTCTCTGAGGGTCCGGTGCCTCTCCCAAAAGCCTGAAGTGTTCCACAGAAAACTGTGCTGTAGTGGAAGTTGCAATGCAAGCTGCCTTTCTCCTTGAGATACGGTGACTTAAGCTATGAGGTCCTAGAAGGACTTGTAAGCAGAGAGTTTTTCTCAGTACAGCTCAGACTAGGGCAACGAGGACGACTTCCACGGCATGCCTGACTTTCTAGAACCGTGTTCATGAAACCTTTCGGTAGTTGGGGATATCTAGCTCCCCGAGTAAAGCGTGCAGCGTGTTACCCTTCACTCGGCCTACCCAGGGGCATCCTGACGGGCCTACGGGTCTGACTGTGGCCCAGCAAGCCCAGGGAAGCCTTGGAGTACTCAGTGTCTTTGTATGGAAACGAGTGCTGCCGCGAGGCATTTAGGAGTCCTGAAAACCTTACTAGCGTTCATCTAACGCAGGAGAACTTCTAAGGCCTCATGGAAACTGTTGCACGCCTACCCCGCTACTTGGCATATCAGGGCCCACCTTCGAAGTGAGAGCTCCCTTTGAGTTTCCCTTTAGCTATGAAACAGGACAGGATGAGCTCTGACTCGGAAACTAAAATACCCTGTCTCTTCGTGTAACCTCTTTTTCCTCTAACAGTCATGCCTGCAATGAGTATAAGCCTGACAACAACAGGGTTTTTAAGGGAGCTTCAAGGCGCAGAAGAGGAGCTTTCAAGGTGGGAAAACAAGGCCAGTCCCATCAGGCACCATCTCCAGGTTGACACGCAGCGTAAGTGTCTCTGGCTTCTGGCAGGTCAAAAGAGACCTAGCTACCTCCCTGGCTCTTCCCTCATTCAACTTTTCTACACAGGGTGCTCTGCGTGTAGTGAACTGCCTAGACGAAAGAGTGCCCTAGGTCTCCTAGGGTCCTGTGCCTCTCCCAAAAGCCTGAATTGTTCCACAGAAAACAGTGTTGTAGTGGAAGTTGCAATGCAATCTGCCTTTAATCTTGAGATACGGTGACTTGTTATGAGGTCCTAGAAGGACTTGTAAGCAGAGAGTTTTTCTCAGTACAGCTGAGACTAGGGTAACGAGGACGATTTCCATGTTATGCTGGATTTTCTAGAACCGTGTTGATGAAACCTTTCTGTAGCTGGGGATACCTAGCTCCCCGAATGAAGCGTGCAGTGTGTTACCCTTTACTCCGCCTACCCATGGGCACCCTGACAGGCCTACGGGTCTGACTGTGGCCCAGCAAGCCCAGGGTAGCCTTGGAGTACTCAGTGTCCTTGTACGGAAACGAGTGCTGCCGCGAGGGCTCTACGAGTCCTGAATACCTTACTAGCGTTCAACTAAAGCAAGAGAGCGACTAAGGCCTCATGGAAGCCTTTGCACGCCTACTCCGCTACATGGCATATCAGGGCCCTCCTTCGAAGCGAGGGCTCACTTTGAGTTTCCCTTTAGCTATAAAACAGGACAGGATGAGCTCTGAATCAGAAACTGAAATACCCTGTCTCTTCGTGTATCCTCTTTTTCCCTCACACAGCCATGCCTGCAATGAATATAAGGCTGACAACCACAGTGTTTTTAAGGGAGCTTCAAGGCGCAGAAGAGGAGCTTTCAAGGTGGGAAAACAAGGCCAGTCCCATCAGGCACCATCTCCAGGTTGACACGCAGCGTAAGTGTCTCTGGCTTCTGGCAGGTCCAAAGAGACCTAGCTACCTCCCTGGCTCTTCCCTCATTCAACTTTTCTACACAGGGTGCTCTGCGTGTAGCGAACTGCTTAGATGAAAGACTGCCCTAGGACTCCTAGGGTCCTGTGCCTCTCCCAAAAGCCTGAAGTGTTCCACACAAAACTGTGCTGTAGTGGAAGTTGCAATGCAAGCTGCCTTTCTCCTGGAGATACGGTGACTTCAGGTATGAGGTCCTAGAAGGACTTGTAAGCAGAGAGTTTTTCTCAGTACCGCTCAGAGTAGGGCAACGAGGACGAATTTCATGGTATGCTGGACTTGCTAGGACCGTGTTCATGAAGCCGTTGGTGAACTGGGGATATCTAGCTCGCCCAAGGAAGAGTGCAGCGTGTGACTCTTCACTCGACCTACGTAGGGCCACCCTGAATGGCCTACGGGTCTGAGTGTGACCCAGCAATCCCAGGGGAGCCTCGGGGTACTCAGGGTCGCTGTACGGAAACGAGTGCTGCCGCGAGGGCTCTACGAGTCCTGAAAAGCTTACTAGCGTTCAACTAAAGCAGAAGAGCGACTAAGGCCTCCTGGAAGCTGCTGCACGCCTACTCCACTGCATGGCGTATCAGGGCCCTCCTTCGAAGCTAGGCCTCACTTTGAGTTTCCCTTTAGCTAGAGAACAGGACAGGATGAGCTCTGAATCAGAAACTGGAATACGTGTTTCTTCGTGAAACCTCTTTTTCCCTCTCACAGCCATGCCTGTCGTGAGTATAAGCCCGACACCAACAGTGTTTTTCAGCTAGCTTCTAGGCGCGTAAAAGGAGCTTTCATGATGGGACAGCAAGGCTCGCCCCATCAGGTCCTGTTTCCAGATTGACACACAGCATAAGTAGCTGTGGTTTCTAAGAGGTCCAAAGAGACCTGGCTACCTACTTGGCTCTGCCCAGAATCAATTTTTCTGCACAGGGTGTTGTACGTGGAGTGAAGTGCCTAGACAATAGACTGCCCTAGGTCTCTAAGAGCCCTGTGCATGTCCCAAAGCCTGAAGTGTTACACGGAACACTGTGCTTTAGTGGAAGTTGGAATGCAAGCCGTCTTTCTCCTTGAGATACGGTGACTTCAGGTACGAGGTGGTCCTCGAAGGACTTCAAAGCAGAGAGTTTTACTCAGTACAGCTCAGAATCGGCTGATGAGGCAGACTTCCATGGTTTGCTGGCCTTGCTAGAACCGTGTTCCTGAGGCTGATGGTGAGCTGAGGAAATCTAGCTTTCCCAAGAAAGAGTGCAGTTTGTTATCTTTCACTCGGCCTAAAAAGGGGCACACTGAAGGGCCTACGGGTCTGAGTGTGGCCCAGCAAGCCCAGGGGAGTCCTGGGGTACTCAGAGTTCTTGTACGCAAATGGGTACTGACACGAGTGGGCCTGGAGTCCTGAGAAGGAGTAGTACCTTTAAACTAATGCAGGACTGCGACTAAGGCCTCAAGGAAAATGCTGCACAACTACCCTTCTGGAGGGCAAATCAGAGCCTTAGGTCGAGGGTAGGGCGCACGTTGAGATTCCCCTTAGCTCTAGTGCAGGGCAGGATATGCTCCCCACCAGGGCCTGGAAGCACCCTCTTTCTTTCGAGAAAACTCATTTTCTTCCAGAGCCATGCCTGGAGTGAGGACAAGTCCGACAACCACAGTGTTTTTCAGGTAGCTTCAAGGCCGCATGAATGGAGCTTTCAAGACGGGAAAACAAGGCTTGTCTCCTAAGGCCGCCATTTCCAGGCTGACACGCAGAAGAAGCATCTGTGGTTTCTAGCAGGTCAAAAGAGACCTAGCTCCTCACTGGGTCCTTGGAGAATCAACTTTTCTCTGCAGGGTGTTCTGCGTGTAGCGAACTGCCTAAATGAAAGAATTCCCTAGGTGTCCTGGGCTCCTGGGCATCTTCCAAAAGCCTGCGGCGTTACACCAGAAAGTGTGCTCTAGTTGCACTTGGACCACAAGCCGACTCTCTCCTAGAGGTTGGTTGACTTCAGCTAGGAGCTGGTAGAAGGAACTGTAAGCAAAGAGTTTCCCTCAGTACAGCTCGGACTACTGTAAGCAGGCAGACTGGCATGGCATGCTGCACCTACTACAACCGTGTTCCTGAGGCTGTTGGTGAGCTGAGGAAATCGAGCTCCCCCGAGGGAGCGTGCATCATGCTGCCCTTCACTCGGCACAGACACGGGGACTGCGAAGGGCCTACGTGTCTGAATGTTGATCTTCAACTCAGGGGAGCCTGGGGGTTACTCAGTGTCTTTGTACGGAAACGGGTGCAGACGCAAGGGAGCAGGAGTCCTGAGAAGATTAGTACCGTGAAACTAATGCAGAAGTGCGACTAAGGCCTCGTGGAAGCTGCGCACTCCTACCCTGCTGCATGGCATATCAGGGCCCTCCTTCGAAGTTAGGCCTCACTTTGAGATTCCCTTTAGCTATAGAACAGGACAGGATGAGCTCTGACCGAGAAACTGGGATACCCTGTTTCTTCGTGAAACCTCTTTTTCCCTCTCACAGCCATGCCTGCCGTGAGTATAAGGCTGACAACCACAGTGTTTTTAAGGGATCTTCAAGGCGCAGAAGAGGAGCTTTCAAGGTGGGAAAACAAGGCCAGTCCCATCAGGCACCATCTCCAGGATGACACTCAGAGTAAGTGTCTCAGGGTACTGGCAGGTCAAAAGAGACCTAGCTACCTCCCTGGCTCTTCCCTGATTCAACTTTTCTACACAGGGTGTTCTGCGTGTAGTGAACTGCCTAGACGAAAGAGGGCCCTAGGTCTCTGAGGGTCCGGTGCCTCTCCCAAAAGCCTGAAGTGTTCCACAGAAAACTGTGCTGTAGTGGAAGTTGCAATGCAAGCTGCCTTTCTCCTTGAGATACGGTGACTTAAGCTATGAGGTCCTAGAAGGACTTGTAAGCAGAGAGTTTTTCTCAGTACAGCTCAGACTAGGGCAACGAGGACGACTTCCACGGCATGCCTGACTTTCTAGAACCGTGTTCATGAAACCTTTCGGTAGTTGGGGATATCTAGCTCCCCGAGTAAAGCGTGCAGCGTGTTACCCTTCACTCGGCCTACCCAGGGGCATCCTGACGGGCCTACGGGTCTGACTGTGGCCCAGCAAGCCCAGGGAAGCCTTGGAGTACTCAGTGTCTTTGTATGGAAACGAGTGCTGCCGCGAGGCATTTAGGAGTCCTGAAAACCTTACTAGCGTTCATCTAACGCAGGAGAACTTCTAAGGCCTCATGGAAACTGTTGCACGCCTACCCCGCTACTTGGCATATCAGGGCCCACCTTCGAAGTGAGAGCTCCCTTTGAGTTTCCCTTTAGCTATGAAACAGGACAGGATGAGCTCTGACTCGGAAACTAAAATACCCTGTCTCTTCGTGTAACCTCTTTTTCCTCTAACAGTCATGCCTGCAATGAGTATAAGCCTGACAACAACAGGGTTTTTAAGGGAGCTTCAAGGCGCAGAAGAGGAGCTTTCAAGGTGGGAAAACAAGGCCAGTCCCATCAGGCACCATCTCCAGGTTGACACGCAGCGTAAGTGTCTCTGGCTTCTGGCAGGTCAAAAGAGACCTAGCTACCTCCCTGGCTCTTCCCTCATTCAACTTTTCTACACAGGGTGCTCTGCGTGTAGTGAACTGCCTAGACGAAAGAGTGCCCTAGGTCTCCTAGGGTCCTGTGCCTCTCCCAAAAGCCTGAATTGTTCCACAGAAAACAGTGTTGTAGTGGAAGTTGCAATGCAATCTGCCTTTAATCTTGAGATACGGTGACTTGTTATGAGGTCCTAGAAGGACTTGTAAGCAGAGAGTTTTTCTCAGTACAGCTGAGACTAGGGTAACGAGGACGATTTCCATGTTATGCTGGATTTTCTAGAACCGTGTTGATGAAACCTTTCTGTAGCTGGGGATACCTAGCTCCCCGAATGAAGCGTGCAGTGTGTTACCCTTTACTCCGCCTACCCATGGGCACCCTGACAGGCCTACGGGTCTGACTGTGGCCCAGCAAGCCCAGGGTAGCCTTGGAGTACTCAGTGTCCTTGTACGGAAACGAGTGCTGCCGCGAGGGCTCTACGAGTCCTGAATACCTTACTAGCGTTCAACTAAAGCAAGAGAGCGACTAAGGCCTCATGGAAGCCTTTGCACGCCTACTCCGCTACATGGCATATCAGGGCCCTCCTTCGAAGCGAGGGCTCACTTTGAGTTTCCCTTTAGCTATAAAACAGGACAGGATGAGCTCTGAATCAGAAACTGAAATACCCTGTCTCTTCGTGTATCCTCTTTTTCCCTCACACAGCCATGCCTGCAATGAATATAAGGCTGACAACCACAGTGTTTTTAAGGGAGCTTCAAGGCGCAGAAGAGGAGCTTTCAAGGTGGGAAAACAAGGCCAGTCCCATCAGGCACCATCTCCAGGTTGACACGCAGCGTAAGTGTCTCTGGCTTCTGGCAGGTCCAAAGAGACCTAGCTACCTCCCTGGCTCTTCCCTCATTCAACTTTTCTACACAGGGTGCTCTGCGTGTAGCGAACTGCTTAGATGAAAGACTGCCCTAGGACTCCTAGGGTCCTGTGCCTCTCCCAAAAGCCTGAAGTGTTCCACACAAAACTGTGCTGTAGTGGAAGTTGCAATGCAAGCTGCCTTTCTCCTGGAGATACGGTGACTTCAGGTATGAGGTCCTAGAAGGACTTGTAAGCAGAGAGTTTTTCTCAGTACCGCTCAGAGTAGGGCAACGAGGACGAATTTCATGGTATGCTGGACTTGCTAGGACCGTGTTCATGAAGCCGTTGGTGAACTGGGGATATCTAGCTCGCCCAAGGAAGAGTGCAGCGTGTGACTCTTCACTCGACCTACGTAGGGCCACCCTGAATGGCCTACGGGTCTGAGTGTGACCCAGCAATCCCAGGGGAGCCTCGGGGTACTCAGGGTCGCTGTACGGAAACGAGTGCTGCCGCGAGGGCTCTACGAGTCCTGAAAAGCTTACTAGCGTTCAACTAAAGCAGAAGAGCGACTAAGGCCTCCTGGAAGCTGCTGCACGCCTACTCCACTGCATGGCGTATCAGGGCCCTCCTTCGAAGCTAGGCCTCACTTTGAGTTTCCCTTTAGCTAGAGAACAGGACAGGATGAGCTCTGAATCAGAAACTGGAATACGTGTTTCTTCGTGAAACCTCTTTTTCCCTCTCACAGCCATGCCTGTCGTGAGTATAAGCCCGACACCAACAGTGTTTTTCAGCTAGCTTCTAGGCGCGTAAAAGGAGCTTTCATGATGGGACAGCAAGGCTCGCCCCATCAGGTCCTGTTTCCAGATTGACACACAGCATAAGTAGCTGTGGTTTCTAAGAGGTCCAAAGAGACCTGGCTACCTACTTGGCTCTGCCCAGAATCAATTTTTCTGCACAGGGTGTTGTACGTGGAGTGAAGTGCCTAGACAATAGACTGCCCTAGGTCTCTAAGAGCCCTGTGCATGTCCCAAAGCCTGAAGTGTTACACGGAACACTGTGCTTTAGTGGAAGTTGGAATGCAAGCCGTCTTTCTCCTTGAGATACGGTGACTTCAGGTACGAGGTGGTCCTCGAAGGACTTCAAAGCAGAGAGTTTTACTCAGTACAGCTCAGAATCGGCTGATGAGGCAGACTTCCATGGTTTGCTGGCCTTGCTAGAACCGTGTTCCTGAGGCTGATGGTGAGCTGAGGAAATCTAGCTTTCCCAAGAAAGAGTGCAGTTTGTTATCTTTCACTCGGCCTAAAAAGGGGCACACTGAAGGGCCTACGGGTCTGAGTGTGGCCCAGCAAGCCCAGGGGAGTCCTGGGGTACTCAGAGTTCTTGTACGCAAATGGGTACTGACACGAGTGGGCCTGGAGTCCTGAGAAGGAGTAGTACCTTTAAACTAATGCAGGACTGCGACTAAGGCCTCAAGGAAAATGCTGCACAACTACCCTTCTGGAGGGCAAATCAGAGCCTTAGGTCGAGGGTAGGGCGCACGTTGAGATTCCCCTTAGCTCTAGTGCAGGGCAGGATATGCTCCCCACCAGGGCCTGGAAGCACCCTCTTTCTTTCGAGAAAACTCATTTTCTTCCAGAGCCATGCCTGGAGTGAGGACAAGTCCGACAACCACAGTGTTTTTCAGGTAGCTTCAAGGCCGCATGAATGGAGCTTTCAAGACGGGAAAACAAGGCTTGTCTCCTAAGGCCGCCATTTCCAGGCTGACACGCAGAAGAAGCATCTGTGGTTTCTAGCAGGTCAAAAGAGACCTAGCTCCTCACTGGGTCCTTGGAGAATCAACTTTTCTCTGCAGGGTGTTCTGCGTGTAGCGAACTGCCTAAATGAAAGAATTCCCTAGGTGTCCTGGGCTCCTGGGCATCTTCCAAAAGCCTGCGGCGTTACACCAGAAAGTGTGCTCTAGTTGCACTTGGACCACAAGCCGACTCTCTCCTAGAGGTTGGTTGACTTCAGCTAGGAGCTGGTAGAAGGAACTGTAAGCAAAGAGTTTCCCTCAGTACAGCTCGGACTACTGTAAGCAGGCAGACTGGCATGGCATGCTGCACCTACTACAACCGTGTTCCTGAGGCTGTTGGTGAGCTGAGGAAATCGAGCTCCCCCGAGGGAGCGTGCATCATGCTGCCCTTCACTCGGCACAGACACGGGGACTGCGAAGGGCCTACGTGTCTGAATGTTGATCTTCAACTCAGGGGAGCCTGGGGGTTACTCAGTGTCTTTGTACGGAAACGGGTGCAGACGCAAGGGAGCAGGAGTCCTGAGAAGATTAGTACCGTGAAACTAATGCAGAAGTGCGACTAAGGCCTCGTGGAAGCTGCGCACTCCTACCCTGCTGCATGGCATATCAGGGCCCTCCTTCGAAGTTAGGCCTCACTTTGAGATTCCCTTTAGCTATAGAACAGGACAGGATGAGCTCTGACCGAGAAACTGGGATACCCTGTTTCTTCGTGAAACCTCTTTTTCCCTCTCACAGCCATGCCTGCCGTGAGTATAAGGCTGACAACCACAGTGTTTTTAAGGGATCTTCAAGGCGCAGAAGAGGAGCTTTCAAGGTGGGAAAACAAGGCCAGTCCCATCAGGCACCATCTCCAGGATGACACTCAGAGTAAGTGTCTCAGGGTACTGGCAGGTCAAAAGAGACCTAGCTACCTCCCTGGCTCTTCCCTGATTCAACTTTTCTACACAGGGTGTTCTGCGTGTAGTGAACTGCCTAGACGAAAGAGGGCCCTAGGTCTCTGAGGGTCCGGTGCCTCTCCCAAAAGCCTGAAGTGTTCCACAGAAAACTGTGCTGTAGTGGAAGCTGCAATGCAAGCTGCCTTTCTCCTTGAGATACGGTGACTTAAGCTATGAGGTCCTAGAAGGACTTGTAAGCAGAGAGTTTTTCTCAGTACAGCTCAGACTAGGGCAACGAGGACGACTTCCACGGCATGCCTGACTTTCTAGAACCGTGTTCATGAAACCTTTCGGTAGTTGGGGATATCTAGCTCCCCGAGTAAAGCGTGCAGCGTGTTACCCTTCACTCGGCCTACCCAGGGGCATCCTGACGGGCCTACGGGTCTGACTGTGGCCCAGCAAGCCCAGGGAAGCCTTGGAGTACTCAGTGTCTTTGTATGGAAACGAGTGCTGCCGCGAGGCATTTAGGAGTCCTGAAAACCTTACTAGCGTTCATCTAACGCAGGAGAACTTCTAAGGCCTCATGGAAACTGTTGCACGCCTACCCCGCTACTTGGCATATCAGGGCCCACCTTCGAAGTGAGAGCTCCCTTTGAGTTTCCCTTTAGCTATGAAACAGGACAGGATGAGCTCTGACTCGGAAACTAAAATACCCTGTCTCTTCGTGTAACCTCTTTTTCCTCTAACAGTCATGCCTGCAATGAGTATAAGCCTGACAACAACAGGGTTTTTAAGGGAGCTTCAAGGCGCAGAAGAGGAGCTTTCAAGGTGGGAAAACAAGGCCAGTCCCATCAGGCACCATCTCCAGGTTGACACGCAGCGTAAGTGTCTCTGGCTTCTGGCAGGTCAAAAGAGACCTAGCTACCTCCCTGGCTCTTCCCTCATTCAACTTTTCTACACAGGGTGCTCTGCGTGTAGTGAACTGCCTAGACGAAAGAGTGCCCTAGGTCTCCTAGGGTCCTGTGCCTCTCCCAAAAGCCTGAATTGTTCCACAGAAAACAGTGTTGTAGTGGAAGTTGCAATGCAATCTGCCTTTAATCTTGAGATACGGTGACTTGTTATGAGGTCCTAGAAGGACTTGTAAGCAGAGAGTTTTTCTCAGTACAGCTGAGACTAGGGTAACGAGGACGATTTCCATGTTATGCTGGATTTTCTAGAACCGTGTTGATGAAACCTTTCTGTAGCTGGGGATACCTAGCTCCCCGAATGAAGCGTGCAGTGTGTTACCCTTTACTCCGCCTACCCATGGGCACCCTGACAGGCCTACGGGTCTGACTGTGGCCCAGCAAGCCCAGGGTAGCCTTGGAGTACTCAGTGTCCTTGTACGGAAACGAGTGCTGCCGCGAGGGCTCTACGAGTCCTGAATACCTTACTAGCGTTCAACTAAAGCAAGAGAGCGACTAAGGCCTCATGGAAGCCTTTGCACGCCTACTCCGCTACATGGCATATCAGGGCCCTCCTTCGAAGCGAGGGCTCACTTTGAGTTTCCCTTTAGCTATAAAACAGGACAGGATGAGCTCTGAATCAGAAACTGAAATACCCTGTCTCTTCGTGTATCCTCTTTTTCCCTCACACAGCCATGCCTGCAATGAATATAAGGCTGACAACCACAGTGTTTTTAAGGGAGCTTCAAGGCGCAGAAGAGGAGCTTTCAAGGTGGGAAAACAAGGCCAGTCCCATCAGGCACCATCTCCAGGTTGACACGCAGCGTAAGTGTCTCTGGCTTCTGGCAGGTCCAAAGAGACCTAGCTACCTCCCTGGCTCTTCCCTCATTCAACTTTTCTACACAGGGTGCTCTGCGTGTAGCGAACTGCTTAGATGAAAGACTGCCCTAGGACTCCTAGGGTCCTGTGCCTCTCCCAAAAGCCTGAAGTGTTCCACACAAAACTGTGCTGTAGTGGAAGTTGCAATGCAAGCTGCCTTTCTCCTGGAGATACGGTGACTTCAGGTATGAGGTCCTAGAAGGACTTGTAAGCAGAGAGTTTTTCTCAGTACCGCTCAGAGTAGGGCAACGAGGACGAATTTCATGGTATGCTGGACTTGCTAGGACCGTGTTCATGAAGCCGTTGGTGAACTGGGGATATCTAGCTCGCCCAAGGAAGAGTGCAGCGTGTGACTCTTCACTCGACCTACGTAGGGCCACCCTGAATGGCCTACGGGTCTGAGTGTGACCCAGCAATCCCAGGGGAGCCTCGGGGTACTCAGGGTCGCTGTACGGAAACGAGTGCTGCCGCGAGGGCTCTACGAGTCCTGAAAAGCTTACTAGCGTTCAACTAAAGCAGAAGAGCGACTAAGGCCTCCTGGAAGCTGCTGCACGCCTACTCCACTGCATGGCGTATCAGGGCCCTCCTTCGAAGCTAGGCCTCACTTTGAGTTTCCCTTTAGCTAGAGAACAGGACAGGATGAGCTCTGAATCAGAAACTGGAATACGTGTTTCTTCGTGAAACCTCTTTTTCCCTCTCACAGCCATGCCTGTCGTGAGTATAAGCCCGACACCAACAGTGTTTTTCAGCTAGCTTCTAGGCGCGTAAAAGGAGCTTTCATGATGGGACAGCAAGGCTCGCCCCATCAGGTCCTGTTTCCAGATTGACACACAGCATAAGTAGCTGTGGTTTCTAAGAGGTCCAAAGAGACCTGGCTACCTACTTGGCTCTGCCCAGAATCAATTTTTCTGCACAGGGTGTTGTACGTGGAGTGAAGTGCCTAGACAATAGACTGCCCTAGGTCTCTAAGAGCCCTGTGCATGTCCCAAAGCCTGAAGTGTTACACGGAACACTGTGCTTTAGTGGAAGTTGGAATGCAAGCCGTCTTTCTCCTTGAGATACGGTGACTTCAGGTACGAGGTGGTCCTCGAAGGACTTCAAAGCAGAGAGTTTTACTCAGTACAGCTCAGAATCGGCTGATGAGGCAGACTTCCATGGTTTGCTGGCCTTGCTAGAACCGTGTTCCTGAGGCTGATGGTGAGCTGAGGAAATCTAGCTTTCCCAAGAAAGAGTGCAGTTTGTTATCTTTCACTCGGCCTAAAAAGGGGCACACTGAAGGGCCTACGGGTCTGAGTGTGGCCCAGCAAGCCCAGGGGAGTCCTGGGGTACTCAGAGTTCTTGTATGCAAATGGGTACTGACACGAGTGGGCCTGGAGTCCTGAGAAGGAGTAGTACCTTTAAACTAATGCAGGACTGCGACTAAGGCCTCAAGGAAAATGCTGCACAACTACCCTTCTGGAGGGCAAATCAGAGCCTTAGGTCGAGGGTAGGGCGCACGTTGAGATTCCCCTTAGCTCTAGTGCAGGGCAGGATATGCTCCCCACCAGGGCCTGGAAGCACCCTCTTTCTTTCGAGAAAACTCATTTTCTTCCAGAGCCATGCCTGGAGTGAGGACAAGTCCGACAACCACAGTGTTTTTCAGGTAGCTTCAAGGCCGCATGAATGGAGCTTTCAAGACGGGAAAACAAGGCTTGTCTCCTAAGGCCGCCATTTCCAGGCTGACACGCAGAAGAAGCATCTGTGGTTTCTAGCAGGTCAAAAGAGACCTAGCTCCTCACTGGGTCCTTGGAGAATCAACTTTTCTCTGCAGGGTGTTCTGCGTGTAGCGAACTGCCTAAATGAAAGAATTCCCTAGGTGTCCTGGGCTCCTGGGCATCTTCCAAAAGCCTGCGGCGTTACACCAGAAAGTGTGCTCTAGTTGCACTTGGACCACAAGCCGACTCTCTCCTAGAGGTTGGTTGACTTCAGCTAGGAGCTGGTAGAAGGAACTGTAAGCAAAGAGTTTCCCTCAGTACAGCTCGGACTACTGTAAGCAGGCAGACTGGCATGGCATGCTGCACCTACTACAACCGTGTTCCTGAGGCTGTTGGTGAGCTGAGGAAATCGAGCTCCCCCGAGGGAGCGTGCATCATGCTGCCCTTCACTCGGCACAGACACGGGGACTCCGAAGGGCCTACGTGTCTGAATGTTGATCTTCAACTCAGGGGAGCCTGGGGGTTACTCAGTGTCTTTGTACGGAAACGGGTGCAGACGCAAGGGAGCAGGAGTCCTGAGAAGATTAGTACCGTGAAACTAATGCAGAAGTGCGACTAAGGCCTCGTGGAAGCTGCGCACTCCTACCCTGCTGCATGGCATATCAGGGCCCTCCTTCGAAGTTAGGCCTCACTTTGAGATTCCCTTTAGCTATAGAACAGGACAGGATGAGCTCTGACCGAGAAACTGGGATACCCTGTTTCTTCGTGAAACCTCTTTTTCCCTCTCACAGCCATGCCTGCCGTGAGTATAAGGCTGACAACCACAGTGTTTTTAAGGGATCTTCAAGGCGCAGAAGAGGAGCTTTCAAGGTGGGAAAACAAGGCCAGTCCCATCAGGCACCATCTCCAGGATGACACTCAGAGTAAGTGTCTCAGGGTACTGGCAGGTCAAAAGAGACCTAGCTACCTCCCTGGCTCTTCCCTGATTCAACTTTTCTACACAGGGTGTTCTGCGTGTAGTGAACTGCCTAGACGAAAGAGGGCCCTAGGTCTCTGAGGGTCCGGTGCCTCTCCCAAAAGCCTGAAGTGTTCCACAGAAAACTGTGCTGTAGTGGAAGCTGCAATGCAAGCTGCCTTTCTCCTTGAGATACGGTGACTTAAGCTATGAGGTCCTAGAAGGACTTGTAAGCAGAGAGTTTTTCTCAGTACAGCTCAGACTAGGGCAACGAGGACGACTTCCACGGCATGCCTGACTTTCTAGAACCGTGTTCATGAAACCTTTCGGTAGTTGGGGATATCTAGCTCCCCGAGTAAAGCGTGCAGCGTGTTACCCTTCACTCGGCCTACCCAGGGGCATCCTGACGGGCCTACGGGTCTGACTGTGGCCCAGCAAGCCCAGGGAAGCCTTGGAGTACTCAGTGTCTTTGTATGGAAACGAGTGCTGCCGCGAGGCATTTAGGAGTCCTGAAAACCTTACTAGCGTTCATCTAACGCAGGAGAACTTCTAAGGCCTCATGGAAACTGTTGCACGCCTACCCCGCTACTTGGCATATCAGGGCCCACCTTCGAAGTGAGAGCTCCCTTTGAGTTTCCCTTTAGCTATGAAACAGGACAGGATGAGCTCTGACTCGGAAACTAAAATACCCTGTCTCTTCGTGTAACCTCTTTTTCCTCTAACAGTCATGCCTGCAATGAGTATAAGCCTGACAACAACAGGGTTTTTAAGGGAGCTTCAAGGCGCAGAAGAGGAGCTTTCAAGGTGGGAAAACAAGGCCAGTCCCATCAGGCACCATCTCCAGGTTGACACGCAGCGTAAGTGTCTCTGGCTTCTGGCAGGTCAAAAGAGACCTAGCTACCTCCCTGGCTCTTCCCTCATTCAACTTTTCTACACAGGGTGCTCTGCGTGTAGTGAACTGCCTAGACGAAAGAGTGCCCTAGGTCTCCTAGGGTCCTGTGCCTCTCCCAAAAGCCTGAATTGTTCCACAGAAAACAGTGTTGTAGTGGAAGTTGCAATGCAATCTGCCTTTAATCTTGAGATACGGTGACTTGTTATGAGGTCCTAGAAGGACTTGTAAGCAGAGAGTTTTTCTCAGTACAGCTGAGACTAGGGTAACGAGGACGATTTCCATGTTATGCTGGATTTTCTAGAACCGTGTTGATGAAACCTTTCTGTAGCTGGGGATACCTAGCTCCCCGAATGAAGCGTGCAGTGTGTTACCCTTTACTCCGCCTACCCATGGGCACCCTGACAGGCCTACGGGTCTGACTGTGGCCCAGCAAGCCCAGGGTAGCCTTGGAGTACTCAGTGTCCTTGTACGGAAACGAGTGCTGCCGCGAGGGCTCTACGAGTCCTGAATACCTTACTAGCGTTCAACTAAAGCAAGAGAGCGACTAAGGCCTCATGGAAGCCTTTGCACGCCTACTCCGCTACATGGCATATCAGGGCCCTCCTTCGAAGCGAGGGCTCACTTTGAGTTTCCCTTTAGCTATAAAACAGGACAGGATGAGCTCTGAATCAGAAACTGAAATACCCTGTCTCTTCGTGTATCCTCTTTTTCCCTCACACAGCCATGCCTGCAATGAATATAAGGCTGACAACCACAGTGTTTTTAAGGGAGCTTCAAGGCGCAGAAGAGGAGCTTTCAAGGTGGGAAAACAAGGCCAGTCCCATCAGGCACCATCTCCAGGTTGACACGCAGCGTAAGTGTCTCTGGCTTCTGGCAGGTCCAAAGAGACCTAGCTACCTCCCTGGCTCTTCCCTCATTCAACTTTTCTACACAGGGTGCTCTGCGTGTAGCGAACTGCTTAGATGAAAGACTGCCCTAGGACTCCTAGGGTCCTGTGCCTCTCCCAAAAGCCTGAAGTGTTCCACACAAAACTGTGCTGTAGTGGAAGTTGCAATGCAAGCTGCCTTTCTCCTGGAGATACGGTGACTTCAGGTATGAGGTCCTAGAAGGACTTGTAAGCAGAGAGTTTTTCTCAGTACCGCTCAGAGTAGGGCAACGAGGACGAATTTCATGGTATGCTGGACTTGCTAGGACCGTGTTCATGAAGCCGTTGGTGAACTGGGGATATCTAGCTCGCCCAAGGAAGAGTGCAGCGTGTGACTCTTCACTCGACCTACGTAGGGCCACCCTGAATGGCCTACGGGTCTGAGTGTGACCCAGCAATCCCAGGGGAGCCTCGGGGTACTCAGGGTCGCTGTACGGAAACGAGTGCTGCCGCGAGGGCTCTACGAGTCCTGAAAAGCTTACTAGCGTTCAACTAAAGCAGAAGAGCGACTAAGGCCTCCTGGAAGCTGCTGCACGCCTACTCCACTGCATGGCGTATCAGGGCCCTCCTTCGAAGCTAGGCCTCACTTTGAGTTTCCCTTTAGCTAGAGAACAGGACAGGATGAGCTCTGAATCAGAAACTGGAATACGTGTTTCTTCGTGAAACCTCTTTTTCCCTCTCACAGCCATGCCTGTCGTGAGTATAAGCCCGACACCAACAGTGTTTTTCAGCTAGCTTCTAGGCGCGTAAAAGGAGCTTTCATGATGGGACAGCAAGGCTCGCCCCATCAGGTCCTGTTTCCAGATTGACACACAGCATAAGTAGCTGTGGTTTCTAAGAGGTCCAAAGAGACCTGGCTACCTACTTGGCTCTGCCCAGAATCAATTTTTCTGCACAGGGTGTTGTACGTGGAGTGAAGTGCCTAGACAATAGACTGCCCTAGGTCTCTAAGAGCCCTGTGCATGTCCCAAAGCCTGAAGTGTTACACGGAACACTGTGCTTTAGTGGAAGTTGGAATGCAAGCCGTCTTTCTCCTTGAGATACGGTGACTTCAGGTACGAGGTGGTCCTCGAAGGACTTCAAAGCAGAGAGTTTTACTCAGTACAGCTCAGAATCGGCTGATGAGGCAGACTTCCATGGTTTGCTGGCCTTGCTAGAACCGTGTTCCTGAGGCTGATGGTGAGCTGAGGAAATCTAGCTTTCCCAAGAAAGAGTGCAGTTTGTTATCTTTCACTCGGCCTAAAAAGGGGCACACTGAAGGGCCTACGGGTCTGAGTGTGGCCCAGCAAGCCCAGGGGAGTCCTGGGGTACTCAGAGTTCTTGTATGCAAATGGGTACTGACACGAGTGGGCCTGGAGTCCTGAGAAGGAGTAGTACCTTTAAACTAATGCAGGACTGCGACTAAGGCCTCAAGGAAAATGCTGCACAACTACCCTTCTGGAGGGCAAATCAGAGCCTTAGGTCGAGGGTAGGGCGCACGTTGAGATTCCCCTTAGCTCTAGTGCAGGGCAGGATATGCTCCCCACCAGGGCCTGGAAGCACCCTCTTTCTTTCGAGAAAACTCATTTTCTTCCAGAGCCATGCCTGGAGTGAGGACAAGTCCGACAACCACAGTGTTTTTCAGGTAGCTTCAAGGCCGCATGAATGGAGCTTTCAAGACGGGAAAACAAGGCTTGTCTCCTAAGGCCGCCATTTCCAGGCTGACACGCAGAAGAAGCATCTGTGGTTTCTAGCAGGTCAAAAGAGACCTAGCTCCTCACTGGGTCCTTGGAGAATCAACTTTTCTCTGCAGGGTGTTCTGCGTGTAGCGAACTGCCTAAATGAAAGAATTCCCTAGGTGTCCTGGGCTCCTGGGCATCTTCCAAAAGCCTGCGGCGTTACACCAGAAAGTGTGCTCTAGTTGCACTTGGACCACAAGCCGACTCTCTCCTAGAGGTTGGTTGACTTCAGCTAGGAGCTGGTAGAAGGAACTGTAAGCAAAGAGTTTCCCTCAGTACAGCTCGGACTACTGTAAGCAGGCAGACTGGCATGGCATGCTGCACCTACTACAACCGTGTTCCTGAGGCTGTTGGTGAGCTGAGGAAATCGAGCTCCCCCGAGGGAGCGTGCATCATGCTGCCCTTCACTCGGCACAGACACGGGGACTCCGAAGGGCCTACGTGTCTGAATGTTGATCTTCAACTCAGGGGAGCCTGGGGGTTACTCAGTGTCTTTGTACGGAAACGGGTGCAGACGCAAGGGAGCAGGAGTCCTGAGAAGATTAGTACCGTGAAACTAATGCAGAAGTGCGACTAAGGCCTCGTGGAAGCTGCGCACTCCTACCCTGCTGCATGGCATATCAGGGCCCTCCTTCGAAGTTAGGCCTCACTTTGAGATTCCCTTTAGCTATAGAACAGGACAGGATGAGCTCTGACCGAGAAACTGGGATACCCTGTTTCTTCGTGAAACCTCTTTTTCCCTCTCACAGCCATGCCTGCCGTGAGTATAAGGCTGACAACCACAGTGTTTTTAAGGGATCTTCAAGGCGCAGAAGAGGAGCTTTCAAGGTGGGAAAACAAGGCCAGTCCCATCAGGCACCATCTCCAGGATGACACTCAGAGTAAGTGTCTCAGGGTACTGGCAGGTCAAAAGAGACCTAGCTACCTCCCTGGCTCTTCCCTGATTCAACTTTTCTACACAGGGTGTTCTGCGTGTAGTGAACTGCCTAGACGAAAGAGGGCCCTAGGTCTCTGAGGGTCCGGTGCCTCTCCCAAAAGCCTGAAGTGTTCCACAGAAAACTGTGCTGTAGTGGAAGTTGCAATGCAAGCTGCCTTTCTCCTTGAGATACGGTGACTTAAGCTATGAGGTCCTAGAAGGACTTGTAAGCAGAGAGTTTTTCTCAGTACAGCTCAGACTAGGGCAACGAGGACGACTTCCACGGCATGCCTGACTTTCTAGAACCGTGTTCATGAAACCTTTCGGTAGTTGGGGATATCTAGCTCCCCGAGTAAAGCGTGCAGCGTGTTACCCTTCACTCGGCCTACCCAGGGGCATCCTGACGGGCCTACGGGTCTGACTGTGGCCCAGCAAGCCCAGGGAAGCCTTGGAGTACTCAGTGTCTTTGTATGGAAACGAGTGCTGCCGCGAGGCATTTAGGAGTCCTGAAAACCTTACTAGCGTTCATCTAACGCAGGAGAACTTCTAAGGCCTCATGGAAACTGTTGCACGCCTACCCCGCTACTTGGCATATCAGGGCCCACCTTCGAAGTGAGAGCTCCCTTTGAGTTTCCCTTTAGCTATGAAACAGGACAGGATGAGCTCTGACTCGGAAACTAAAATACCCTGTCTCTTCGTGTAACCTCTTTTTCCTCTAACAGTCATGCCTGCAATGAGTATAAGCCTGACAACAACAGGGTTTTTAAGGGAGCTTCAAGGCGCAGAAGAGGAGCTTTCAAGGTGGGAAAACAAGGCCAGTCCCATCAGGCACCATCTCCAGGTTGACACGCAGCGTAAGTGTCTCTGGCTTCTGGCAGGTCCAAAGAGACCTAGCTACCTCCCTGGCTCTTCCCTCATTCAACTTTTCTACACAGGGTGCTCTGCGTGTAGTGAACTGCCTAGACGAAAGAGTGCCCTAGGTCTCCTAGGGTCCTGTGCCTCTCCCAAAAGCCTGAATTGTTCCACAGAAAACAGTGTTGTAGTGGAAGTTGCAATGCAATCTGCCTTTAATCTTGAGATACGGTGACTTGTTATGAGGTCCTAGAAGGACTTGTAAGCAGAGAGTTTTTCTCAGTACAGCTGAGACTAGGGTAACGAGGACGATTTCCATGTTATGCTGGATTTTCTAGAACCGTGTTGATGAAACCTTTCTGTAGCTGGGGATACCTAGCTCCCCGAATGAAGCGTGCAGTGTGTTACCCTTTACTCCGCCTACCCATGGGCACCCTGACAGGCCTACGGGTCTGACTGTGGCCCAGCAAGCCCAGGGTAGCCTTGGAGTACTCAGTGTCCTTGTACGGAAACGAGTGCTGCCGCGAGGGCTCTACGAGTCCTGAATACCTTACTAGCGTTCAACTAAAGCAAGAGAGCGACTAAGGCCTCATGGAAGCCTTTGCACGCCTACTCCGCTACATGGCATATCAGGGCCCTCCTTCGAAGCGAGGGCTCACTTTGAGTTTCCCTTTAGCTATAAAACAGGACAGGATGAGCTCTGAATCAGAAACTGAAATACCCTGTCTCTTCGTGTATCCTCTTTTTCCCTCACACAGCCATGCCTGCAATGAATATAAGGCTGACAACCACAGTGTTTTTAAGGGAGCTTCAAGGCGCAGAAGAGGAGCTTTCAAGGTGGGAAAACAAGGCCAGTCCCATCAGGCACCATCTCCAGGTTGACACGCAGCGTAAGTGTCTCTGGCTTCTGGCAGGTCCAAAGAGACCTAGCTACCTCCCTGGCTCTTCCCTCATTCAACTTTTCTACACAGGGTGCTCTGCGTGTAGCGAACTGCTTAGATGAAAGACTGCCCTAGGACTCCTAGGGTCCTGTGCCTCTCCCAAAAGCCTGAAGTGTTCCACACAAAACTGTGCTGTAGTGGAAGTTGCAATGCAAGCTGCCTTTCTCCTGGAGATACGGTGACTTCAGGTATGAGGTCCTAGAAGGACTTGTAAGCAGAGAGTTTTTCTCAGTACCGCTCAGAGTAGGGCAACGAGGACGAATTTCATGGTATGCTGGACTTGCTAGGACCGTGTTCATGAAGCCGTTGGTGAACTGGGGATATCTAGCTCGCCCAAGGAAGAGTGCAGCGTGTGACTCTTCACTCGACCTACGTAGGGCCACCCTGAATGGCCTACGGGTCTGAGTGTGACCCAGCAATCCCAGGGGAGCCTCGGGGTACTCAGGGTCGCTGTACGGAAACGAGTGCTGCCGCGAGGGCTCTACGAGTCCTGAAAAGCTTACTAGCGTTCAACTAAAGCAGAAGAGCGACTAAGGCCTCCTGGAAGCTGCTGCACGCCTACTCCACTGCATGGCGTATCAGGGCCCTCCTTCGAAGCTAGGCCTCACTTTGAGTTTCCCTTTAGCTAGAGAACAGGACAGGATGAGCTCTGAATCAGAAACTGGAATACGTGTTTCTTCGTGAAACCTCTTTTTCCCTCTCACAGCCATGCCTGTCGTGAGTATAAGCCCGACACCAACAGTGTTTTTCAGCTAGCTTCTAGGCGCGTAAAAGGAGCTTTCATGATGGGACAGCAAGGCTCGCCCCATCAGGTCCTGTTTCCAGATTGACACACAGCATAAGTAGCTGTGGTTTCTAAGAGGTCCAAAGAGACCTGGCTACCTACTTGGCTCTGCCCAGAATCAATTTTTCTGCACAGGGTGTTGTACGTGGAGTGAAGTGCCTAGACAATAGACTGCCCTAGGTCTCTAAGAGCCCTGTGCATGTCCCAAAGCCTGAAGTGTTACACGGAACACTGTGCTTTAGTGGAAGTTGGAATGCAAGCCGTCTTTCTCCTTGAGATACGGTGACTTCAGGTACGAGGTGGTCCTCGAAGGACTTCAAAGCAGAGAGTTTTACTCAGTACAGCTCAGAATCGGCTGATGAGGCAGACTTCCATGGTTTGCTGGCCTTGCTAGAACCGTGTTCCTGAGGCTGATGGTGAGCTGAGGAAATCTAGCTTTCCCAAGAAAGAGTGCAGTTTGTTATCTTTCACTCGGCCTAAAAAGGGGCACACTGAAGGGCCTACGGGTCTGAGTGTGGCCCAGCAAGCCCAGGGGAGTCCTGGGGTACTCAGAGTTCTTGTACGCAAATGGGTACTGACACGAGTGGGCCTGGAGTCCTGAGAAGGAGTAGTACCTTTAAACTAATGCAGGACTGCGACTAAGGCCTCAAGGAAAATGCTGCACAACTACCCTTCTGGAGGGCAAATCAGAGCCTTAGGTCGAGGGTAGGGCGCACGTTGAGATTCCCCTTAGCTCTAGTGCAGGGCAGGATATGCTCCCCACCAGGGCCTGGAAGCACCCTCTTTCTTTCGAGAAAACTCATTTTCTTCCAGAGCCATGCCTGGAGTGAGGACAAGTCCGACAACCACAGTGTTTTTCAGGTAGCTTCAAGGCCGCATGAATGGAGCTTTCAAGACGGGAAAACAAGGCTTGTCTCCTAAGGCCGCCATTTCCAGGCTGACACGCAGAAGAAGCATCTGTGGTTTCTAGCAGGTCAAAAGAGACCTAGCTCCTCACTGGGTCCTTGGAGAATCAACTTTTCTCTGCAGGGTGTTCTGCGTGTAGCGAACTGCCTAAATGAAAGAATTCCCTAGGTGTCCTGGGCTCCTGGGCATCTTCCAAAAGCCTGCGGCGTTACACCAGAAAGTGTGCTCTAGTTGCACTTGGACCACAAGCCGACTCTCTCCTAGAGGTTGGTTGACTTCAGCTAGGAGCTGGTAGAAGGAACTGTAAGCAAAGAGTTTCCCTCAGTACAGCTCGGACTACTGTAAGCAGGCAGACTGGCATGGCATGCTGCACCTACTACAACCGTGTTCCTGAGGCTGTTGGTGAGCTGAGGAAATCGAGCTCCCCCGAGGGAGCGTGCATCATGCTGCCCTTCACTCGGCACAGACACGGGGACTCCGAAGGGCCTACGTGTCTGAATGTTGATCTTCAACTCAGGGGAGCCTGGGGGTTACTCAGTGTCTTTGTACGGAAACGGGTGCAGACGCAAGGGAGCAGGAGTCCTGAGAAGATTAGTACCGTGAAACTAATGCAGAAGTGCGACTAAGGCCTCGTGGAAGCTGCGCACTCCTACCCTGCTGCATGGCATATCAGGGCCCTCCTTCGAAGTTAGGCCTCACTTTGAGATTCCCTTTAGCTATAGAACAGGACAGGATGAGCTCTGACCGAGAAACTGGGATACCCTGTTTCTTCGTGAAACCTCTTTTTCCCTCTCACAGCCATGCCTGCCGTGAGTATAAGGCTGACAACCACAGTGTTTTTAAGGGATCTTCAAGGCGCAGAAGAGGAGCTTTCAAGGTGGGAAAACAAGGCCAGTCCCATCAGGCACCATCTCCAGGATGACACTCAGAGTAAGTGTCTCTGGCTTCTGGCAGGTCAAAAGAGACCTAGCTACCTCCCTGGCTCTTCCCTCATTCAACTTTTCTACACAGGGTGCTCTGCGTGTAGTGAACTGCCTAGACGAAAGAGGGCCCTAGGTCTCCTAGGGTCCTGTGCCTCTCCCAAAAGCCTGAATTGTTCCACAGAAAACAGTGTTGTAGTGGAAGTTGCAATGCAATCTGCCTTTAATCTTGAGATACGGTGACTTGTTATGAGGTCCTAGAAGGACTTGTAAGCAGAGAGTTTTTCTCAGTACAGCTGAGACTAGGGTAACGAGGACGATTTCCATGTTATGCTGGATTTTCTAGAACCGTGTTGATGAAACCTTTCTGTAGCTGGGGATACCTAGCTCCCCGAATGAAGCGTGCAGTGTGTTACCCTTTACTCCGCCTACCCATGGGCACCCTGACAGGCCTACGGGTCTGACTGTGGCCCAGCAAGCCCAGGGTAGCCTTGGAGTACTCAGTGTCCTTGTACGGAAACGAGTGCTGCCGCGAGGGCTCTACGAGTCCTGAATACCTTACTAGCGTTCAACTAAAGCAAGAGAGCGACTAAGGCCTCATGGAAGCCTTTGCACGCCTACTCCGCTACATGGCATATCAGGGCCCTCCTTCGAAGCGAGGGCTCACTTTGAGTTTCCCTTTAGCTATAAAACAGGACAGGATGAGCTCTGAATCAGAAACTGAAATACCCTGTCTCTTCGTGTATCCTCTTTTTCCCTCACACAGCCATGCCTGCAATGAATATAAGGCTGACAACCACAGTGTTTTTAAGGGAGCTTCAAGGCGCAGAAGAGGAGCTTTCAAGGTGGGAAAACAAGGCCAGTCCCATCAGGCACCATCTCCAGGTTGACACGCAGCGTAAGTGTCTCTGGCTTCTGGCAGGTCCAAAGAGACCTAGCTACCTCCCTGGCTCTTCCCTCATTCAACTTTTCTACACAGGGTGCTCTGCGTGTAGCGAACTGCTTAGATGAAAGACTGCCCTAGGACTCCTAGGGTCCTGTGCCTCTCCCAAAAGCCTGAAGTGTTCCACACAAAACTGTGCTGTAGTGGAAGTTGCAATGCAAGCTGCCTTTCTCCTGGAGATACGGTGACTTCAGGTATGAGGTCCTAGAAGGACTTGTAAGCAGAGAGTTTTTCTCAGTACCGCTCAGAGTAGGGCAACGAGGACGAATTTCATGGTATGCTGGACTTGCTAGGACCGTGTTCATGAAGCCGTTGGTGAACTGGGGATATCTAGCTCGCCCAAGGAAGAGTGCAGCGTGTGACTCTTCACTCGACCTACGTAGGGCCACCCTGAATGGCCTACGGGTCTGAGTGTGACCCAGCAATCCCAGGGGAGCCTCGGGGTACTCAGGGTCGCTGTACGGAAACGAGTGCTGCCGCGAGGGCTCTACGAGTCCTGAAAAGCTTACTAGCGTTCAACTAAAGCAGAAGAGCGACTAAGGCCTCCTGGAAGCTGCTGCACGCCTACTCCACTGCATGGCGTATCAGGGCCCTCCTTCGAAGCTAGGCCTCACTTTGAGTTTCCCTTTAGCTAGAGAACAGGACAGGATGAGCTCTGAATCAGAAACTGGAATACGTGTTTCTTCGTGAAACCTCTTTTTCCCTCTCACAGCCATGCCTGTCGTGAGTATAAGCCCGACACCAACAGTGTTTTTCAGCTAGCTTCTAGGCGCGTAAAAGGAGCTTTCATGATGGGACAGCAAGGCTCGCCCCATCAGGTCCTGTTTCCAGATTGACACACAGCATAAGTAGCTGTGGTTTCTAAGAGGTCCAAAGAGACCTGGCTACCTACTTGGCTCTGCCCAGAATCAATTTTTCTGCACAGGGTGTTGTACGTGGAGTGAAGTGCCTAGACAATAGACTGCCCTAGGTCTCTAAGAGCCCTGTGCATGTCCCAAAGCCTGAAGTGTTACACGGAACACTGTGCTTTAGTGGAAGTTGGAATGCAAGCCGTCTTTCTCCTTGAGATACGGTGACTTCAGGTACGAGGTCCTCGAAGGACTTCAAAGCAGAGAGTTTTACTCAGTACAGCTCAGAATCGGCTGATGAGGCAGACTTCCATGGTTTGCTGGCCTTGCTAGAACCGTGTTCCTGAGGCTGATGGTGAGCTGAGGAAATCTAGCTTTCCCAAGAAAGAGTGCAGTTTGTTATCTTTCACTCGGCCTAAAAAGGGGCACACTGAAGGGCCTACGGGTCTGAGTGTGGCCCAGCAAGCCCAGGGGAGTCCTGGGGTACTCAGAGTTCTTGTACGCAAATGGGTACTGACACGAGTGGGCCTGGAGTCCTGAGAAGGAGTAGTACCTTTAAACTAATGCAGGACTGCGACTAAGGCCTCAAGGAAAATGCTGCACAACTACCCTTCTGGAGGGCAAATCAGAGCCTTAGGTCGAGGGTAGGGCGCACCTTGAGATTCCCCTTAGCTCTAGTGCAGGGCAGGATATGCTCCCCACCAGGGCCTGGAAGCACCCTCTTTCTTTCGAGAAAACTCATTTTCTTCCAGAGCCATGCCTGGAGTGAGGACAAGTCCGACAACCACAGTGTTTTTCAGGTAGCTTCAAGGCCGCATGAATGGAGCTTTCAAGACGGGAAAACAAGGCTTGTCTCCTAAGGCCGCCATTTCCAGGCTGACACGCAGAAGAAGCATCTGTGGTTTCTAGCAGGTCAAAAGAGACCTAGCTCCTCACTGGGTCCTTGGAGAATCAACTTTTCTATGCAGGGTGTTCTGCGTGTAGCGAACTGCCTAAATGAAAGAATTCCCTAGGTGTCCTGGGCTCCTGGGCATCTTCCAAAAGCCTGCGGCGTTACACCAGAAAGTGTGCTCTAGTTGCACTTGGACCACAAGCCGACTCTCTCCTAGAGGTTGGTTGACTTCAGCTAGGAGCTGGTAGAAGGAACTGTAAGCAAAGAGTTTCCCTCAGTACAGCTCGGACTACTGTAAGCAGGCAGACTGGCATGGCATGCTGCACCTACTACAACCGTGTTCCTGAGGCTGTTGGTGAGCTGAGGAAATCGAGCTCCCCCGAGGGAGCGTGCATCATGCTGCCCTTCACTCGGCACAGACACGGGGACTCCGAAGGGCCTACGTGTCTGAATGTTGATCTTCAACTCAGGGGAGCCTGGGGGTTACTCAGTGTCTTTGTACGGAAACGGGTGCAGACGCAAGGGAGCAGGAGTCCTGAGAAGATTAGTACCGTGAAACTAATGCAGAAGTGCGACTAAGGCCTCGTGGAAGCTGCGCACTCCTACCCTGCTGCATGGCATATCAGGGCCCTCCTTCGAAGTTAGGCCTCACTTTGAGATTCCCTTTAGCTATAGAACAGGACAGGATGAGCTCTGACCGAGAAACTGGGATACCCTGTTTCTTCGTGAAACCTCTTTTTCCCTCTCACAGCCATGCCTGCCGTGAGTATAAGGCTGACAACCACAGTGTTTTTAAGGGATCTTCAAGGCGCAGAAGAGGAGCTTTCAAGGTGGGAAAACAAGGCCAGTCCCATCAGGCACCATCTCCAGGATGACACTCAGAGTAAGTGTCTCAGGGTACTGGCAGGTCAAAAGAGACCTAGCTACCTCCCTGGCTCTTCCCTGATTCAACTTTTCTACACAGGGTGTTCTGCGTGTAGTGAACTGCCTAGACGAAAGAGGGCCCTAGGTCTCTGAGGGTCCGGTGCCTCTCCCAAAAGCCTGAAGTGTTCCACAGAAAACTGTGCTGTAGTGGAAGCTGCAATGCAAGCTGCCTTTCTCCTTGAGATACGGTGACTTAAGCTATGAGGTCCTAGAAGGACTTGTAAGCAGAGAGTTTTTCTCAGTACAGCTCAGACTAGGGCAACGAGGACGACTTCCACGGCATGCCTGACTTTCTAGAACCGTGTTCATGAAACCTTTCGGTAGTTGGGGATATCTAGCTCCCCGAGTAAAGCGTGCAGCGTGTTACCCTTCACTCGGCCTACCCAGGGGCATCCTGACGGGCCTACGGGTCTGACTGTGGCCCAGCAAGCCCAGGGAAGCCTTGGAGTACTCAGTGTCTTTGTATGGAAACGAGTGCTGCCGCGAGGCATTTAGGAGTCCTGAAAACCTTACTAGCGTTCATCTAACGCAGGAGAACTTCTAAGGCCTCATGGAAACTGTTGCACGCCTACCCCGCTACTTGGCATATCAGGGCCCACCTTCGAAGTGAGAGCTCCCTTTGAGTTTCCCTTTAGCTATGAAACAGGACAGGATGAGCTCTGACTCGGAAACTAAAATACCCTGTCTCTTCGTGTAACCTCTTTTTCCTCTAACAGTCATGCCTGCAATGAGTATAAGCCTGACAACAACAGGGTTTTTAAGGGAGCTTCAAGGCGCAGAAGAGGAGCTTTCAAGGTGGGAAAACAAGGCCAGTCCCATCAGGCACCATCTCCAGGTTGACACGCAGCGTAAGTGTCTCTGGCTTCTGGCAGGTCAAAAGAGACCTAGCTACCTCCCTGGCTCTTCCCTCATTCAACTTTTCTACACAGGGTGCTCTGCGTGTAGTGAACTGCCTAGACGAAAGAGTGCCCTAGGTCTCCTAGGGTCCTGTGCCTCTCCCAAAAGCCTGAATTGTTCCACAGAAAACAGTGTTGTAGTGGAAGTTGCAATGCAATCTGCCTTTAATCTTGAGATACGGTGACTTGTTATGAGGTCCTAGAAGGACTTGTAAGCAGAGAGTTTTTCTCAGTACAGCTGAGACTAGGGTAACGAGGACGATTTCCATGTTATGCTGGATTTTCTAGAACCGTGTTGATGAAACCTTTCTGTAGCTGGGGATACCTAGCTCCCCGAATGAAGCGTGCAGTGTGTTACCCTTTACTCCGCCTACCCATGGGCACCCTGACAGGCCTACGGGTCTGACTGTGGCCCAGCAAGCCCAGGGTAGCCTTGGAGTACTCAGTGTCCTTGTACGGAAACGAGTGCTGCCGCGAGGGCTCTACGAGTCCTGAATACCTTACTAGCGTTCAACTAAAGCAAGAGAGCGACTAAGGCCTCATGGAAGCCTTTGCACGCCTACTCCGCTACATGGCATATCAGGGCCCTCCTTCGAAGCGAGGGCTCACTTTGAGTTTCCCTTTAGCTATAAAACAGGACAGGATGAGCTCTGAATCAGAAACTGAAATACCCTGTCTCTTCGTGTATCCTCTTTTTCCCTCACACAGCCATGCCTGCAATGAATATAAGGCTGACAACCACAGTGTTTTTAAGGGAGCTTCAAGGCGCAGAAGAGGAGCTTTCAAGGTGGGAAAACAAGGCCAGTCCCATCAGGCACCATCTCCAGGTTGACACGCAGCGTAAGTGTCTCTGGCTTCTGGCAGGTCCAAAGAGACCTAGCTACCTCCCTGGCTCTTCCCTCATTCAACTTTTCTACACAGGGTGCTCTGCGTGTAGCGAACTGCTTAGATGAAAGACTGCCCTAGGACTCCTAGGGTCCTGTGCCTCTCCCAAAAGCCTGAAGTGTTCCACACAAAACTGTGCTGTAGTGGAAGTTGCAATGCAAGCTGCCTTTCTCCTGGAGATACGGTGACTTCAGGTATGAGGTCCTAGAAGGACTTGTAAGCAGAGAGTTTTTCTCAGTACCGCTCAGAGTAGGGCAACGAGGACGAATTTCATGGTATGCTGGACTTGCTAGGACCGTGTTCATGAAGCCGTTGGTGAACTGGGGATATCTAGCTCGCCCAAGGAAGAGTGCAGCGTGTGACTCTTCACTCGACCTACGTAGGGCCACCCTGAATGGCCTACGGGTCTGAGTGTGACCCAGCAATCCCAGGGGAGCCTCGGGGTACTCAGGGTCGCTGTACGGAAACGAGTGCTGCCGCGAGGGCTCTACGAGTCCTGAAAAGCTTACTAGCGTTCAACTAAAGCAGAAGAGCGACTAAGGCCTCCTGGAAGCTGCTGCACGCCTACTCCACTGCATGGCGTATCAGGGCCCTCCTTCGAAGCTAGGCCTCACTTTGAGTTTCCCTTTAGCTAGAGAACAGGACAGGATGAGCTCTGAATCAGAAACTGGAATACGTGTTTCTTCGTGAAACCTCTTTTTCCCTCTCACAGCCATGCCTGTCGTGAGTATAAGCCCGACACCAACAGTGTTTTTCAGCTAGCTTCTAGGCGCATAAAAGGAGCTTTCATGATGGGACAGCAAGGCTCGCCCCATCAGGTCCTGTTTCCAGATTGACACACAGCATAAGTAGCTGTGGTTTCTAAGAGGTCCAAAGAGACCTGGCTACCTACTTGGCTCTGCCCAGAATCAATTTTTCTGCACAGGGTGTTGTACGTGGAGTGAAGTGCCTAGACAATAGACTGCCCTAGGTCTCTAAGAGCCCTGTGCATGTCCCAAAGCCTGAAGTGTTACACGGAACACTGTGCTTTAGTGGAAGTTGGAATGCAAGCCGTCTTTCTCCTTGAGATACGGTGACTTCAGGTACGAGGTGGTCCTCGAAGGACTTCAAAGCAGAGAGTTTTACTCAGTACAGCTCAGAATCGGCTGATGAGGCAGACTTCCATGGTTTGCTGGCCTTGCTAGAACCGTGTTCCTGAGGCTGATGGTGAGCTGAGGAAATCTAGCTTTCCCAAGAAAGAGTGCAGTTTGTTATCTTTCACTCGGCCTAAAAAGGGGCACACTGAAGGGCCTACGGGTCTGAGTGTGGCCCAGCAAGCCCAGGGGAGTCCTGGGGTACTCAGAGTTCTTGTACGCAAATGGGTACTGACACGAGTGGGCCTGGAGTCCTGAGAAGGAGTAGTACCTTTAAACTAATGCAGGACTGCGACTAAGGCCTCAAGGAAAATGCTGCACAACTACCCTTCTGGAGGGCAAATCAGAGCCTTAGGTCGAGGGTAGGGCGCACGTTGAGATTCCCCTTAGCTCTAGTGCAGGGCAGGATATGCTCCCCACCAGGGCCTGGAAGCACCCTCTTTCTTTCGAGAAAACTCATTTTCTTCCAGAGCCATGCCTGGAGTGAGGACAAGTCCGACAACCACAGTGTTTTTCAGGTAGCTTCAAGGCCGCATGAATGGAGCTTTCAAGACGGGAAAACAAGGCTTGTCTCCTAAGGCCGCCATTTCCAGGCTGACACGCAGAAGAAGCATCTGTGGTTTCTAGCAGGTCAAAAGAGACCTAGCTCCTCACTGGGTCCTTGGAGAATCAACTTTTCTCTGCAGGGTGTTCTGCGTGTAGCGAACTGCCTAAATGAAAGAATTCCCTAGGTGTCCTGGGCTCCTGGGCATCTTCCAAAAGCCTGCGGCGTTACACCAGAAAGTGTGCTCTAGTTGCACTTGGACCACAAGCCGACTCTCTCCTAGAGGTTGGTTGACTTCAGCTAGGAGCTGGTAGAAGGAACTGTAAGCAAAGAGTTTCCCTCAGTACAGCTCGGACTACTGTAAGCAGGCAGACTGGCATGGCATGCTGCACCTACTACAACCGTGTTCCTGAGGCTGTTGGTGAGCTGAGGAAATCGAGCTCCCCCGAGGGAGCGTGCATCATGCTGCCCTTCACTCGGCACAGACACGGGGACTGCGAAGGGCCTACGTGTCTGAATGCTGATCTTCAACTCAGGGGAGCCTGGGGGTTACTCAGTGTCTTTGTACGGAAACGGGTGCAGACGCAAGGGAGCAGGAGTCCTGAGAAGATTAGTACCGTGAAACTAATGCAGAAGTGCGACTAAGGCCTCGTGGAAGCTGCGCACTCCTACCCTGCTGCATGGCATATCAGGGCCCTCCTTCGAAGTTAGGCCTCACTTTGAGATTCCCTTTAGCTATAGAACAGGACAGGATGAGCTCTGACCGAGAAACTGGGATACCCTGTTTCTTCGTGAAACCTCTTTTTCCCTCTCACAGCCATGCCTGCCGTGAGTATAAGGCTGACAACCACAGTGTTTTTAAGGGATCTTCAAGGCGCAGAAGAGGAGCTTTCAAGGTGGGAAAACAAGGCCAGTCCCATCAGGCACCATCTCCAGGATGACACTCAGAGTAAGTGTCTCAGGGTACTGGCAGGTCAAAAGAGACCTAGCTACCTCCCTGGCTCTTCCCTGATTCAACTTTTCTACACAGGGTGTTCTGCGTGTAGTGAACTGCCTAGACGAAAGAGGGCCCTAGGTCTCTGAGGGTCCGGTGCCTCTCCCAAAAGCCTGAAGTGTTCCACAGAAAACTGTGCTGTAGTGGAAGTTGCAATGCAAGCTGCCTTTCTCCTTGAGATACGGTGACTTAAGCTATGAGGTCCTAGAAGGACTTGTAAGCAGAGAGTTTTTCTCAGTACAGCTCAGACTAGGGCAACGAGGACGACTTCCACGGCATGCCTGACTTTCTAGAACCGTGTTCATGAAACCTTTCGGTAGTTGGGGATATCTAGCTCCCCGAGTAAAGCGTGCAGCGTGTTACCCTTCACTCGGCCTACCCAGGGGCATCCTGACGGGCCTACGGGTCTGACTGTGGCCCAGCAAGCCCAGGGAAGCCTTGGAGTACTCAGTGTCTTTGTATGGAAACGAGTGCTGCCGCGAGGCATTTAGGAGTCCTGAAAACCTTACTAGCGTTCATCTAACGCAGGAGAACTTCTAAGGCCTCATGGAAACTGTTGCACGCCTACCCCGCTACTTGGCATATCAGGGCCCACCTTCGAAGTGAGAGCTCCCTTTGAGTTTCCCTTTAGCTATGAAACAGGACAGGATGAGCTCTGACTCGGAAACTAAAATACCCTGTCTCTTCGTGTAACCTCTTTTTCCTCTAACAGTCATGCCTGCAATGAGTATAAGCCTGACAACAACAGGGTTTTTAAGGGAGCTTCAAGGCGCAGAAGAGGAGCTTTCAAGGTGGGAAAACAAGGCCAGTCCCATCAGGCACCATCTCCAGGTTGACACGCAGCGTAAGTGTCTCTGGCTTCTGGCAGGTCAAAAGAGACCTAGCTACCTCCCTGGCTCTTCCCTCATTCAACTTTTCTACACAGGGTGCTCTGCGTGTAGTGAACTGCCTAGACGAAAGAGTGCCCTAGGTCTCCTAGGGTCCTGTGCCTCTCCCAAAAGCCTGAATTGTTCCACAGAAAACAGTGTTGTAGTGGAAGTTGCAATGCAATCTGCCTTTAATCTTGAGATACGGTGACTTGTTATGAGGTCCTAGAAGGACTTGTAAGCAGAGAGTTTTTCTCAGTACAGCTGAGACTAGGGTAACGAGGACGATTTCCATGTTATGCTGGATTTTCTAGAACCGTGTTGATGAAACCTTTCTGTAGCTGGGGATACCTAGCTCCCCGAATGAAGCGTGCAGTGTGTTACCCTTTACTCCGCCTACCCATGGGCACCCTGACAGGCCTACGGGTCTGACTGTGGCCCAGCAAGCCCAGGGTAGCCTTGGAGTACTCAGTGTCCTTGTACGGAAACGAGTGCTGCCGCGAGGGCTCTACGAGTCCTGAATACCTTACTAGCGTTCAACTAAAGCAAGAGAGCGACTAAGGCCTCATGGAAGCCTTTGCACGCCTACTCCGCTACATGGCATATCAGGGCCCTCCTTCGAAGCGAGGGCTCACTTTGAGTTTCCCTTTAGCTATAAAACAGGACAGGATGAGCTCTGAATCAGAAACTGAAATACCCTGTCTCTTCGTGTATCCTCTTTTTCCCTCACACAGCCATGCCTGCAATGAATATAAGGCTGACAACCACAGTGTTTTTAAGGGAGCTTCAAGGCGCAGAAGAGGAGCTTTCAAGGTGGGAAAACAAGGCCAGTCCCATCAGGCACCATCTCCAGGTTGACACGCAGCGTAAGTGTCTCTGGCTTCTGGCAGGTCCAAAGAGACCTAGCTACCTCCCTGGCTCTTCCCTCATTCAACTTTTCTACACAGGGTGCTCTGCGTGTAGCGAACTGCTTAGATGAAAGACTGCCCTAGGACTCCTAGGGTCCTGTGCCTCTCCCCAAAGCCTGAAGTGTTCCACACAAAACTGTGCTGTAGTGGAAGTTGCAATGCAAGCTGCCTTTCTCCTGGAGATACGGTGACTTCAGGTATGAGGTCCTAGAAGGACTTGTAAGCAGAGAGTTTTTCTCAGTACCGCTCAGAGTAGGGCAACGAGGACGAATTTCATGGTATGCTGGACTTGCTAGGACCGTGTTCATGAAGCCGTTGGTGAACTGGGGATATCTAGCTCGCCCAAGGAAGAGTGCAGCGTGTGACTCTTCACTCGACCTACGTAGGGCCACCCTGAATGGCCTACGGGTCTGAGTGTGACCCAGCAATCCCAGGGGAGCCTCGGGGTACTCAGGGTCGCTGTACGGAAACGAGTGCTGCCGCGAGGGCTCTACGAGTCCTGAAAAGCTTACTAGCGTTCAACTAAAGCAGAAGAGCGACTAAGGCCTCCTGGAAGCTGCTGCACGCCTACTCCACTGCATGGCGTATCAGGGCCCTCCTTCGAAGCTAGGCCTCACTTTGAGTTTCCCTTTAGCTAGAGAACAGGACAGGATGAGCTCTGAATCAGAAACTGGAATACGTGTTTCTTCGTGAAACCTCTTTTTCCCTCTCACAGCCATGCCTGTCGTGAGTATAAGCCCGACACCAACAGTGTTTTTCAGCTAGCTTCTAGGCGCGTAAAAGGAGCTTTCATGATGGGACAGCAAGGCTCGCCCCATCAGGTCCTGTTTCCAGATTGACACACAGCATAAGTAGCTGTGGTTTCTAAGAGGTCCAAAGAGACCTGGCTACCTACTTGGCTCTGCCCAGAATCAATTTTTCTGCACAGGGTGTTGTACGTGGAGTGAAGTGCCTAGACAATAGACTGCCCTAGGTCTCTAAGAGCCCTGTGCATGTCCCAAAGCCTGAAGTGTTACACAGAACACTGTGCTTTAGTGGAAGTTGGAATGCAAGCCGTCTTTCTCCTTGAGATACGGTGACTTCAGGTACGAGGTCCTCGAAGGACTTCAAAGCAGAGAGTTTTACTCAGTACAGCTCAGAATCGGCTGATGAGGCAGACTTCCATGGTTTGCTGGCCTTGCTAGAACCGTGTTCCTGAGGCTGATGGTGAGCTGAGGAAATCTAGCTTTCCCAAGAAAGAGTGCAGTTTGTTATCTTTCACTCGGCCTAAAAAGGGGCACACTGAAGGGCCTACGGGTCTGAGTGTGGCCCAGCAAGCCCAGGGGAGTCCTGGGGTACTCAGAGTTCTTGTACGCAAATGGGTACTGACACGAGTGGGCCTGGAGTCCTGAGAAGGAGTAGTACCTTTAAACTAATGCAGGACTGCGACTAAGGCCTCAAGGAAAATGCTGCACAACTACCCTTCTGGAGGGCAAATCAGAGCCTTAGGTCGAGGGTAGGGCGCACCTTGAGATTCCCCTTAGCTCTAGTGCAGGGCAGGATATGCTCCCCACCAGGGCCTGGAAGCACCCTCTTTCTTTCGAGAAAACTCATTTTCTTCCAGAGCCATGCCTGGAGTGAGGACAAGTCCGACAACCACAGTGTTTTTCAGGTAGCTTCAAGGCCGCATGAATGGAGCTTTCAAGACGGGAAAACAAGGCTTGTCTCCTAAGGCCGCCATTTCCAGGCTGACACGCAGAAGAAGCATCTGTGGTTTCTAGCAGGTCAAAAGAGACCTAGCTCCTCACTGGGTCCTTGGAGAATCAACTTTTCTATGCAGGGTGTTCTGCGTGTAGCGAACTGCCTAAATGAAAGAATTCCCTAGGTGTCCTGGGCTCCTGGGCATCTTCCAAAAGCCTGCGGCGTTACACCAGAAAGTGTGCTCTAGTTGCACTTGGACCACAAGCCGACTCTCTCCTAGAGGTTGGTTGACTTCAGCTAGGAGCTGGTAGAAGGAACTGTAAGCAAAGAGTTTCCCTCAGTACAGCTCGGACTACTGTAAGCAGGCAGACTGGCATGGCATGCTGCACCTACTACAACCGTGTTCCTGAGGCTGTTGGTGAGCTGAGGAAATCGAGCTCCCCCGAGGGAGCGTGCATCATGCTGCCCTTCACTCGGCACAGACACGGGGACTGCGAAGGGCCTACGTGTCTGAATGTTGATCTTCAACTCAGGGGAGCCTGGGGGTTACTCAGTGTCTTTGTACGGAAACGGGTGCAGACGCAAGGGAGCAGGAGTCCTGAGAAGATTAGTACCGTGAAACTAATGCAGAAGTGCGACTAAGGCCTCGTGGAAGCTGCGCACTCCTACCCTGCTGCATGGCATATCAGGGCCCTCCTTCGAAGTTAGGCCTCACTTTGAGATTCCCTTTAGCTATAGAACAGGACAGGATGAGCTCTGACCGAGAAACTGGGATACCCTGTTTCTTCGTGAAACCTCTTTTTCCCTCTCACAGCCATGCCTGCCGTGAGTATAAGGCTGACAACCACAGTGTTTTTAAGGGATCTTCAAGGCGCAGAAGAGGAGCTTTCAAGGTGGGAAAACAAGGCCAGTCCCATCAGGCACCATCTCCAGGATGACACTCAGAGTAAGTGTCTCAGGGTACTGGCAGGTCAAAAGAGACCTAGCTACCTCCCTGGCTCTTCCCTGATTCAACTTTTCTACACAGGGTGTTCTGCGTGTAGTGAACTGCCTAGACGAAAGAGGGCCCTAGGTCTCTGAGGGTCCGGTGCCTCTCCCAAAAGCCTGAAGTGTTCCACAGAAAACTGTGCTGTAGTGGAAGTTGCAATGCAAGCTGCCTTTCTCCTTGAGATACGGTGACTTAAGCTATGAGGTCCTAGAAGGACTTGTAAGCAGAGAGTTTTTCTCAGTACAGCTCAGACTAGGGCAACGAGGACGACTTCCACGGCATGCCTGACTTTCTAGAACCGTGTTCATGAAACCTTTCGGTAGTTGGGGATATCTAGCTCCCCGAGTAAAGCGTGCAGCGTGTTACCCTTCACTCGGCCTACCCAGGGGCATCCTGACGGGCCTACGGGTCTGACTGTGGCCCAGCAAGCCCAGGGAAGCCTTGGAGTACTCAGTGTCTTTGTATGGAAACGAGTGCTGCCGCGAGGCATTTAGGAGTCCTGAAAACCTTACTAGCGTTCATCTAACGCAGGAGAACTTCTAAGGCCTCATGGAAACTGTTGCACGCCTACCCCGCTACTTGGCATATCAGGGCCCACCTTCGAAGTGAGAGCTCCCTTTGAGTTTCCCTTTAGCTATGAAACAGGACAGGATGAGCTCTGACTCGGAAACTAAAATACCCTGTCTCTTCGTGTAACCTCTTTTTCCTCTAACAGTCATGCCTGCAATGAGTATAAGCCTGACAACAACAGGGTTTTTAAGGGAGCTTCAAGGCGCAGAAGAGGAGCTTTCAAGGTGGGAAAACAAGGCCAGTCCCATCAGGCACCATCTCCAGGTTGACACGCAGCGTAAGTGTCTCTGGCTTCTGGCAGGTCAAAAGAGACCTAGCTACCTCCCTGGCTCTTCCCTCATTCAACTTTTCTACACAGGGTGCTCTGCGTGTAGTGAACTGCCTAGACGAAAGAGTGCCCTAGGTCTCCTAGGGTCCTGTGCCTCTCCCAAAAGCCTGAATTGTTCCACAGAAAACAGTGTTGTAGTGGAAGTTGCAATGCAATCTGCCTTTAATCTTGAGATACGGTGACTTGTTATGAGGTCCTAGAAGGACTTGTAAGCAGAGAGTTTTTCTCAGTACAGCTGAGACTAGGGTAACGAGGACGATTTCCATGTTATGCTGGATTTTCTAGAACCGTGTTGATGAAACCTTTCTGTAGCTGGGGATACCTAGCTCCCCGAATGAAGCGTGCAGTGTGTTACCCTTTACTCCGCCTACCCATGGGCACCCTGACAGGCCTACGGGTCTGACTGTGGCCCAGCAAGCCCAGGGTAGCCTTGGAGTACTCAGTGTCCTTGTACGGAAACGAGTGCTGCCGCGAGGGCTCTACGAGTCCTGAATACCTTACTAGCGTTCAACTAAAGCAAGAGAGCGACTAAGGCCTCATGGAAGCCTTTGCACGCCTACTCCGCTACATGGCATATCAGGGCCCTCCTTCGAAGCGAGGGCTCACTTTGAGTTTCCCTTTAGCTATAAAACAGGACAGGATGAGCTCTGAATCAGAAACTGAAATACCCTGTCTCTTCGTGTATCCTCTTTTTCCCTCACACAGCCATGCCTGCAATGAATATAAGGCTGACAACCACAGTGTTTTTAAGGGAGCTTCAAGGCGCAGAAGAGGAGCTTTCAAGGTGGGAAAACAAGGCCAGTCCCATCAGGCACCATCTCCAGGTTGACACGCAGCGTAAGTGTCTCTGGCTTCTGGCAGGTCCAAAGAGACCTAGCTACCTCCCTGGCTCTTCCCTCATTCAACTTTTCTACACAGGGTGCTCTGCGTGTAGCGAACTGCTTAGATGAAAGACTGCCCTAGGACTCCTAGGGTCCTGTGCCTCTCCCCAAAGCCTGAAGTGTTCCACACAAAACTGTGCTGTAGTGGAAGTTGCAATGCAAGCTGCCTTTCTCCTGGAGATACGGTGACTTCAGGTATGAGGTCCTAGAAGGACTTGTAAGCAGAGAGTTTTTCTCAGTACCGCTCAGAGTAGGGCAACGAGGACGAATTTCATGGTATGCTGGACTTGCTAGGACCGTGTTCATGAAGCCGTTGGTGAACTGGGGATATCTAGCTCGCCCAAGGAAGAGTGCAGCGTGTGACTCTTCACTCGACCTACGTAGGGCCACCCTGAATGGCCTACGGGTCTGAGTGTGACCCAGCAATCCCAGGGGAGCCTCGGGGTACTCAGGGTCGCTGTACGGAAACGAGTGCTGCCGCGAGGGCTCTACGAGTCCTGAAAAGCTTACTAGCGTTCAACTAAAGCAGAAGAGCGACTAAGGCCTCCTGGAAGCTGCTGCACGCCTACTCCACTGCATGGCGTATCAGGGCCCTCCTTCGAAGCTAGGCCTCACTTTGAGTTTCCCTTTAGCTAGAGAACAGGACAGGATGAGCTCTGAATCAGAAACTGGAATACGTGTTTCTTCGTGAAACCTCTTTTTCCCTCTCACAGCCATGCCTGTCGTGAGTATAAGCCCGACACCAACAGTGTTTTTCAGCTAGCTTCTAGGCGCGTAAAAGGAGCTTTCATGATGGGACAGCAAGGCTCGCCCCATCAGGTCCTGTTTCCAGATTGACACACAGCATAAGTAGCTGTGGTTTCTAAGAGGTCCAAAGAGACCTGGCTACCTACTTGGCTCTGCCCAGAATCAATTTTTCTGCACAGGGTGTTGTACGTGGAGTGAAGTGCCTAGACAATAGACTGCCCTAGGTCTCTAAGAGCCCTGTGCATGTCCCAAAGCCTGAAGTGTTACACGGAACACTGTGCTTTAGTGGAAGTTGGAATGCAAGCCGTCTTTCTCCTTGAGATACGGTGACTTCAGGTACGAGGTCCTCGAAGGACTTCAAAGCAGAGAGTTTTACTCAGTACAGCTCAGAATCGGCTGATGAGGCAGACTTCCATGGTTTGCTGGCCTTGCTAGAACCGTGTTCCTGAGGCTGATGGTGAGCTGAGGAAATCTAGCTTTCCCAAGAAAGAGTGCAGTTCGTTATCTTTCACTCGGCCTAAAAAGGGGCACACTGAAGGGCCTACGGGTCTGAGTGTGGCCCAGCAAGCCCAGGGGAGTCCTGGGGTACTCAGAGTTCTTGTACGCAAATGGGTACTGACACGAGTGGGCCTGGAGTCCTGAGAAGGAGTAGTACCTTTAAACTAATGCAGGACTGCGACTAAGGCCTCAAGGAAAATGCTGCACAACTACCCTTCTGGAGGGCAAATCAGAGCCTTAGGTCGAGGGTAGGGCGCACGTTGAGATTCCCCTTAGCTCTAGTGCAGGGCAGGATATGCTCCCCACCAGGGCCTGGAAGCACCCTCTTTCTTTCGAGAAAACTCATTTTCTTCCAGAGCCATGCCTGGAGTGAGGACAAGTCCGACAACCACAGTGTTTTTCAGGTAGCTTCAAGGCCGCATGAATGGAGCTTTCAAGACGGGAAAACAAGGCTTGTCTCCTAAGGCCGCCATTTCCAGGCTGACACGCAGAAGAAGCATCTGTGGTTTCTAGCAGGTCAAAAGAGACCTAGCTCCTCACTGGGTCCTTGGAGAATCAACTTTTCTCTGCAGGGTGTTCTGCGTGTAGCGAACTGCCTAAATGAAAGAATTCCCTAGGTGTCCTGGGCTCCTGGGCATCTTCCAAAAGCCTGCGGCGTTACACCAGAAAGTGTGCTCTAGTTGCACTTGGACCACAAGCCGACTCTCTCCTAGAGGTTGGTTGACTTCAGCTAGGAGCTGGTAGAAGGAACTGTAAGCAAAGAGTTTCCCTCAGTACAGCTCGGACTACTGTAAGCAGGCAGACTGGCATGGCATGCTGCACCTACTACAACCGTGTTCCTGAGGCTGTTGGTGAGCTGAGGAAATCGAGCTCCCCCGAGGGAGCGTGCATCATGCTGCCCTTCACTCGGCACAGACACGGGGACTCCGAAGGGCCTACGTGTCTGAATGTTGATCTTCAACTCAGGGGAGCCTGGGGGTTACTCAGTGTCTTTGTACGGAAACGGGTGCAGACGCAAGGGAGCAGGAGTCCTGAGAAGATTAGTACCGTGAAACTAATGCAGAAGTGCGACTAAGGCCTCGTGGAAGCTGCGCACTCCTACCCTGCTGCATGGCATATCAGGGCCCTCCTTCGAAGTTAGGCCTCACTTTGAGATTCCCTTTAGCTATAGAACAGGACAGGATGAGCTCTGACCGAGAAACTGGGATACCCTGTTTCTTCGTGAAACCTCTTTTTCCCTCTCACAGCCATGCCTGCCGTGAGTATAAGGCTGACAACCACAGTGTTTTTAAGGGATCTTCAAGGCGCAGAAGAGGAGCTTTCAAGGTGGGAAAACAAGGCCAGTCCCATCAGGCACCATCTCCAGGATGACACTCAGAGTAAGTGTCTCAGGGTACTGGCAGGTCAAAAGAGACCTAGCTACCTCCCTGGCTCTTCCCTGATTCAACTTTTCTACACAGGGTGTTCTGCGTGTAGTGAACTGCCTAGACGAAAGAGGGCCCTAGGTCTCTGAGGGTCCGGTGCCTCTCCCAAAAGCCTGAAGTGTTCCACAGAAAACTGTGCTGTAGTGGAAGCTGCAATGCAAGCTGCCTTTCTCCTTGAGATACGGTGACTTAAGCTATGAGGTCCTAGAAGGACTTGTAAGCAGAGAGTTTTTCTCAGTACAGCTCAGACTAGGGCAACGAGGACGACTTCCACGGCATGCCTGACTTTCTAGAACCGTGTTCATGAAACCTTTCGGTAGTTGGGGATATCTAGCTCCCCGAGTAAAGCGTGCAGCGTGTTACCCTTCACTCGGCCTACCCAGGGGCATCCTGACGGGCCTACGGGTCTGACTGTGGCCCAGCAAGCCCAGGGAAGCCTTGGAGTACTCAGTGTCTTTGTATGGAAACGAGTGCTGCCGCGAGGCATTTAGGAGTCCTGAAAACCTTACTAGCGTTCATCTAACGCAGGAGAACTTCTAAGGCCTCATGGAAACTGTTGCACGCCTACCCCGCTACTTGGCATATCAGGGCCCACCTTCGAAGTGAGAGCTCCCTTTGAGTTTCCCTTTAGCTATGAAACAGGACAGGATGAGCTCTGACTCGGAAACTAAAATACCCTGTCTCTTCGTGTAACCTCTTTTTCCTCTAACAGTCATGCCTGCAATGAGTATAAGCCTGACAACAACAGGGTTTTTAAGGGAGCTTCAAGGCGCAGAAGAGGAGCTTTCAAGGTGGGAAAACAAGGCCAGTCCCATCAGGCACCATCTCCAGGTTGACACGCAGCGTAAGTGTCTCTGGCTTCTGGCAGGTCAAAAGAGACCTAGCTACCTCCCTGGCTCTTCCCTCATTCAACTTTTCTACACAGGGTGCTCTGCGTGTAGTGAACTGCCTAGACGAAAGAGTGCCCTAGGTCTCCTAGGGTCCTGTGCCTCTCCCAAAAGCCTGAATTGTTCCACAGAAAACAGTGTTGTAGTGGAAGTTGCAATGCAATCTGCCTTTAATCTTGAGATACGGTGACTTGTTATGAGGTCCTAGAAGGACTTGTAAGCAGAGAGTTTTTCTCAGTACAGCTGAGACTAGGGTAACGAGGACGATTTCCATGTTATGCTGGATTTTCTAGAACCGTGTTGATGAAACCTTTCTGTAGCTGGGGATACCTAGCTCCCCGAATGAAGCGTGCAGTGTGTTACCCTTTACTCCGCCTACCCATGGGCACCCTGACAGGCCTACGGGTCTGACTGTGGCCCAGCAAGCCCAGGGTAGCCTTGGAGTACTCAGTGTCCTTGTACGGAAACGAGTGCTGCCGCGAGGGCTCTACGAGTCCTGAATACCTTACTAGCGTTCAACTAAAGCAAGAGAGCGACTAAGGCCTCATGGAAGCCTTTGCACGCCTACTCCGCTACATGGCATATCAGGGCCCTCCTTCGAAGCGAGGGCTCACTTTGAGTTTCCCTTTAGCTATAAAACAGGACAGGATGAGCTCTGAATCAGAAACTGAAATACCCTGTCTCTTCGTGTATCCTCTTTTTCCCTCACACAGCCATGCCTGCAATGAATATAAGGCTGACAACCACAGTGTTTTTAAGGGAGCTTCAAGGCGCAGAAGAGGAGCTTTCAAGGTGGGAAAACAAGGCCAGTCCCATCAGGCACCATCTCCAGGTTGACACGCAGCGTAAGTGTCTCTGGCTTCTGGCAGGTCCAAAGAGACCTAGCTACCTCCCTGGCTCTTCCCTCATTCAACTTTTCTACACAGGGTGCTCTGCGTGTAGCGAACTGCTTAGATGAAAGACTGCCCTAGGACTCCTAGGGTCCTGTGCCTCTCCCAAAAGCCTGAAGTGTTCCACACAAAACTGTGCTGTAGTGGAAGTTGCAATGCAAGCTGCCTTTCTCCTGGAGATACGGTGACTTCAGGTATGAGGTCCTAGAAGGACTTGTAAGCAGAGAGTTTTTCTCAGTACCGCTCAGAGTAGGGCAACGAGGACGAATTTCATGGTATGCTGGACTTGCTAGGACCGTGTTCATGAAGCCGTTGGTGAACTGGGGATATCTAGCTCGCCCAAGGAAGAGTGCAGCGTGTGACTCTTCACTCGACCTACGTAGGGCCACCCTGAATGGCCTACGGGTCTGAGTGTGACCCAGCAATCCCAGGGGAGCCTCGGGGTACTCAGGGTCGCTGTACGGAAACGAGTGCTGCCGCGAGGGCTCTACGAGTCCTGAAAAGCTTACTAGCGTTCAACTAAAGCAGAAGAGCGACTAAGGCCTCCTGGAAGCTGCTGCACGCCTACTCCACTGCATGGCGTATCAGGGCCCTCCTTCGAAGCTAGGCCTCACTTTGAGTTTCCCTTTAGCTAGAGAACAGGACAGGATGAGCTCTGAATCAGAAACTGGAATACGTGTTTCTTCGTGAAACCTCTTTTTCCCTCTCACAGCCATGCCTGTCGTGAGTATAAGCCCGACACCAACAGTGTTTTTCAGCTAGCTTCTAGGCGCATAAAAGGAGCTTTCATGATGGGACAGCAAGGCTCGCCCCATCAGGTCCTGTTTCCAGATTGACACACAGCATAAGTAGCTGTGGTTTCTAAGAGGTCCAAAGAGACCTGGCTACCTACTTGGCTCTGCCCAGAATCAATTTTTCTGCACAGGGTGTTGTACGTGGAGTGAAGTGCCTAGACAATAGACTGCCCTAGGTCTCTAAGAGCCCTGTGCATGTCCCAAAGCCTGAAGTGTTACACGGAACACTGTGCTTTAGTGGAAGTTGGAATGCAAGCCGTCTTTCTCCTTGAGATACGGTGACTTCAGGTACGAGGTCCTCGAAGGACTTCAAAGCAGAGAGTTTTACTCAGTACAGCTCAGAATCGGCTGATGAGGCAGACTTCCATGGTTTGCTGGCCTTGCTAGAACCGTGTTCCTGAGGCTGATGGTGAGCTGAGGAAATCTAGCTTTCCCAAGAAAGAGTGCAGTTTGTTATCTTTCACTCGGCCTAAAAAGGGGCACACTGAAGGGCCTACGGGTCTGAGTGTGGCCCAGCAAGCCCAGGGGAGTCCTGGGGTACTCAGAGTTCTTGTACGCAAATGGGTACTGACACGAGTGGGCCTGGAGTCCTGAGAAGGAGTAGTACCTTTAAACTAATGCAGGACTGCGACTAAGGCCTCAAGGAAAATGCTGCACAACTACCCTTCTGGAGGGCAAATCAGAGCCTTAGGTCGAGGGTAGGGCGCACGTTGAGATTCCCCTTAGCTCTAGTGCAGGGCAGGATATGCTCCCCACCAGGGCCTGGAAGCACCCTCTTTCTTTCGAGAAAACTCATTTTCTTCCAGAGCCATGCCTGGAGTGAGGACAAGTCCGACAACCACAGTGTTTTTCAGGTAGCTTCAAGGCCGCATGAATGGAGCTTTCAAGACGGGAAAACAAGGCTTGTCTCCTAAGGCCGCCATTTCCAGGCTGACACGCAGAAGAAGCATCTGTGGTTTCTAGCAGGTCAAAAGAGACCTAGCTCCTCACTGGGTCCTTGGAGAATCAACTTTTCTCTGCAGGGTGTTCTGCGTGTAGCGAACTGCCTAAATGAAAGAATTCCCTAGGTGTCCTGGGCTCCTGGGCATCTTCCAAAAGCCTGCGGCGTTACACCAGAAAGTGTGCTCTAGTTGCACTTGGACCACAAGCCGACTCTCTCCTAGAGGTTGGTTGACTTCAGCTAGGAGCTGGTAGAAGGAACTGTAAGCAAAGAGTTTCCCTCAGTACAGCTCGGACTACTGTAAGCAGGCAGACTGGCATGGCATGCTGCACCTACTACAACCGTGTTCCTGAGGCTGTTGGTGAGCTGAGGAAATCGAGCTCCCCCGAGGGAGCGTGCATCATGCTGCCCTTCACTCGGCACAGACACGGGGACTGCGAAGGGCCTACGTGTCTGAATGTTGATCTTCAACTCAGGGGAGCCTGGGGGTTACTCAGTGTCTTTGTACGGAAACGGGTGCAGACGCAAGGGAGCAGGAGTCCTGAGAAGATTAGTACCGTGAAACTAATGCAGAAGTGCGACTAAGGCCTCGTGGAAGCTGCGCACTCCTACCCTGCTGCATGGCATATCAGGGCCCTCCTTCGAAGTTAGGCCTCACTTTGAGATTCCCTTTAGCTATAGAACAGGACAGGATGAGCTCTGACCGAGAAACTGGGATACCCTGTTTCTTCGTGAAACCTCTTTTTCCCTCTCACAGCCATGCCTGCCGTGAGTATAAGGCTGACAACCACAGTGTTTTTAAGGGATCTTCAAGGCGCAGAAGAGGAGCTTTCAAGGTGGGAAAACAAGGCCAGTCCCATCAGGCACCATCTCCAGGATGACACTCAGAGTAAGTGTCTCAGGGTACTGGCAGGTCAAAAGAGACCTAGCTACCTCCCTGGCTCTTCCCTGATTCAACTTTTCTACACAGGGTGTTCTGCGTGTAGTGAACTGCCTAGACGAAAGAGGGCCCTAGGTCTCTGAGGGTCCGGTGCCTCTCCCAAAAGCCTGAAGTGTTCCACAGAAAACTGTGCTGTAGTGGAAGTTGCAATGCAAGCTGCCTTTCTCCTTGAGATACGGTGACTTAAGCTATGAGGTCCTAGAAGGACTTGTAAGCAGAGAGTTTTTCTCAGTACAGCTCAGACTAGGGCAACGAGGACGACTTCCACGGCATGCCTGACTTTCTAGAACCGTGTTCATGAAACCTTTCGGTAGTTGGGGATATCTAGCTCCCCGAGTAAAGCGTGCAGCGTGTTACCCTTCACTCGGCCTACCCAGGGGCATCCTGACGGGCCTACGGGTCTGACTGTGGCCCAGCAAGCCCAGGGAAGCCTTGGAGTACTCAGTGTCTTTGTATGGAAACGAGTGCTGCCGCGAGGCATTTAGGAGTCCTGAAAACCTTACTAGCGTTCATCTAACGCAGGAGAACTTCTAAGGCCTCATGGAAACTGTTGCACGCCTACCCCGCTACTTGGCATATCAGGGCCCACCTTCGAAGTGAGAGCTCCCTTTGAGTTTCCCTTTAGCTATGAAACAGGACAGGATGAGCTCTGACTCGGAAACTAAAATACCCTGTCTCTTCGTGTAACCTCTTTTTCCTCTAACAGTCATGCCTGCAATGAGTATAAGCCTGACAACAACAGGGTTTTTAAGGGAGCTTCAAGGCGCAGAAGAGGAGCTTTCAAGGTGGGAAAACAAGGCCAGTCCCATCAGGCACCATCTCCAGGTTGACACGCAGCGTAAGTGTCTCTGGCTTCTGGCAGGTCAAAAGAGACCTAGCTACCTCCCTGGCTCTTCCCTCATTCAACTTTTCTACACAGGGTGCTCTGCGTGTAGTGAACTGCCTAGACGAAAGAGTGCCCTAGGTCTCCTAGGGTCCTGTGCCTCTCCCAAAAGCCTGAATTGTTCCACAGAAAACAGTGTTGTAGTGGAAGTTGCAATGCAATCTGCCTTTAATCTTGAGATACGGTGACTTGTTATGAGGTCCTAGAAGGACTTGTAAGCAGAGAGTTTTTCTCAGTACAGCTGAGACTAGGGTAACGAGGACGATTTCCATGTTATGCTGGATTTTCTAGAACCGTGTTGATGAAACCTTTCTGTAGCTGGGGATACCTAGCTCCCCGAATGAAGCGTGCAGTGTGTTACCCTTTACTCCGCCTACCCATGGGCACCCTGACAGGCCTACGGGTCTGACTGTGGCCCAGCAAGCCCAGGGTAGCCTTGGAGTACTCAGTGTCCTTGTACGGAAACGAGTGCTGCCGCGAGGGCTCTACGAGTCCTGAATACCTTACTAGCGTTCAACTAAAGCAAGAGAGCGACTAAGGCCTCATGGAAGCCTTTGCACGCCTACTCCGCTACATGGCATATCAGGGCCCTCCTTCGAAGCGAGGGCTCACTTTGAGTTTCCCTTTAGCTATAAAACAGGACAGGATGAGCTCTGAATCAGAAACTGAAATACCCTGTCTCTTCGTGTATCCTCTTTTTCCCTCACACAGCCATGCCTGCAATGAATATAAGGCTGACAACCACAGTGTTTTTAAGGGAGCTTCAAGGCGCAGAAGAGGAGCTTTCAAGGTGGGAAAACAAGGCCAGTCCCATCAGGCACCATCTCCAGGTTGACACGCAGCGTAAGTGTCTCTGGCTTCTGGCAGGTCCAAAGAGACCTAGCTACCTCCCTGGCTCTTCCCTCATTCAACTTTTCTACACAGGGTGCTCTGCGTGTAGCGAACTGCTTAGATGAAAGACTGCCCTAGGACTCCTAGGGTCCTGTGCCTCTCCCAAAAGCCTGAAGTGTTCCACACAAAACTGTGCTGTAGTGGAAGTTGCAATGCAAGCTGCCTTTCTCCTGGAGATACGGTGACTTCAGGTATGAGGTCCTAGAAGGACTTGTAAGCAGAGAGTTTTTCTCAGTACCGCTCAGAGTAGGGCAACGAGGACGAATTTCATGGTATGCTGGACTTGCTAGGACCGTGTTCATGAAGCCGTTGGTGAACTGGGGATATCTAGCTCGCCCAAGGAAGAGTGCAGCGTGTGACTCTTCACTCGACCTACGTAGGGCCACCCTGAATGGCCTACGGGTCTGAGTGTGACCCAGCAATCCCAGGGGAGCCTCGGGGTACTCAGGGTCGCTGTACGGAAACGAGTGCTGCCGCGAGGGCTCTACGAGTCCTGAAAAGCTTACTAGCGTTCAACTAAAGCAGAAGAGCGACTAAGGCCTCCTGGAAGCTGCTGCACGCCTACTCCACTGCATGGCGTATCAGGGCCCTCCTTCGAAGCTAGGCCTCACTTTGAGTTTCCCTTTAGCTAGAGAACAGGACAGGATGAGCTCTGAATCAGAAACTGGAATACGTGTTTCTTCGTGAAACCTCTTTTTCCCTCTCACAGCCATGCCTGTCGTGAGTATAAGCCCGACACCAACAGTGTTTTTCAGCTAGCTTCTAGGCGCGTAAAAGGAGCTTTCATGATGGGACAGCAAGGCTCGCCCCATCAGGTCCTGTTTCCAGATTGACACACAGCATAAGTAGCTGTGGTTTCTAAGAGGTCCAAAGAGACCTGGCTACCTACTTGGCTCTGCCCAGAATCAATTTTTCTGCACAGGGTGTTGTACGTGGAGTGAAGTGCCTAGACAATAGACTGCCCTAGGTCTCTAAGAGCCCTGTGCATGTCCCAAAGCCTGAAGTGTTACACGGAACACTGTGCTTTAGTGGAAGTTGGAATGCAAGCCGTCTTTCTCCTTGAGATACGGTGACTTCAGGTACGAGGTGGTCCTCGAAGGACTTCAAAGCAGAGAGTTTTACTCAGTACAGCTCAGAATCGGCTGATGAGGCAGACTTCCATGGTTTGCTGGCCTTGCTAGAACCGTGTTCCTGAGGCTGATGGTGAGCTGAGGAAATCTAGCTTTCCCAAGAAAGAGTGCAGTTTGTTATCTTTCACTCGGCCTAAAAAGGGGCACACTGAAGGGCCTACGGGTCTGAGTGTGGCCCAGCAAGCCCAGGGGAGTCCTGGGGTACTCAGAGTTCTTGTACGCAAATGGGTACTGACACGAGTGGGCCTGGAGTCCTGAGAAGGAGTAGTACCTTTAAACTAATGCAGGACTGCGACTAAGGCCTCAAGGAAAATGCTGCACAACTACCCTTCTGGAGGGCAAATCAGAGCCTTAGGTCGAGGGTAGGGCGCACCTTGAGATTCCCCTTAGCTCTAGTGCAGGGCAGGATATGCTCCCCACCAGGGCCTGGAAGCACCCTCTTTCTTTCGAGAAAACTCATTTTCTTCCAGAGCCATGCCTGGAGTGAGGACAAGTCCGACAACCACAGTGTTTTTCAGGTAGCTTCAAGGCCGCATGAATGGAGCTTTCAAGACGGGAAAACAAGGCTTGTCTCCTAAGGCCGCCATTTCCAGGCTGACACGCAGAAGAAGCATCTGTGGTTTCTAGCAGGTCAAAAGAGACCTAGCTCCTCACTGGGTCCTTGGAGAATCAACTTTTCTATGCAGGGTGTTCTGCGTGTAGCGAACTGCCTAAATGAAAGAATTCCCTAGGTGTCCTGGGCTCCTGGGCATCTTCCAAAAGCCTGCGGCGTTACACCAGAAAGTGTGCTCTAGTTGCACTTGGACCACAAGCCGACTCTCTCCTAGAGGTTGGTTGACTTCAGCTAGGAGCTGGTAGAAGGAACTGTAAGCAAAGAGTTTCCCTCAGTACAGCTCGGACTACTGTAAGCAGGCAGACTGGCATGGCATGCTGCACCTACTACAACCGTGTTCCTGAGGCTGTTGGTGAGCTGAGGAAATCGAGCTCCCCCGAGGGAGCGTGCATCATGCTGCCCTTCACTCGGCACAGACACGGGGACTGCGAAGGGCCTACGTGTCTGAATGTTGATCTTCAACTCAGGGGAGCCTGGGGGTTACTCAGTGTCTTTGTACGGAAACGGGTGCAGACGCAAGGGAGCAGGAGTCCTGAGAAGATTAGTACCGTGAAACTAATGCAGAAGTGCGACTAAGGCCTCGTGGAAGCTGCGCACTCCTACCCTGCTGCATGGCATATCAGGGCCCTCCTTCGAAGTTAGGCCTCACTTTGAGATTCCCTTTAGCTATAGAACAGGACAGGATGAGCTCTGACCGAGAAACTGGGATACCCTGTTTCTTCGTGAAACCTCTTTTTCCCTCTCACAGCCATGCCTGCCGTGAGTATAAGGCTGACAACCACAGTGTTTTTAAGGGATCTTCAAGGCGCAGAAGAGGAGCTTTCAAGGTGGGAAAACAAGGCCAGTCCCATCAGGCACCATCTCCAGGATGACACTCAGAGTAAGTGTCTCAGGGTACTGGCAGGTCAAAAGAGACCTAGCTACCTCCCTGGCTCTTCCCTGATTCAACTTTTCTACACAGGGTGTTCTGCGTGTAGTGAACTGCCTAGACGAAAGAGGGCCCTAGGTCTCTGAGGGTCCGGTGCCTCTCCCAAAAGCCTGAAGTGTTCCACAGAAAACTGTGCTGTAGTGGAAGTTGCAATGCAAGCTGCCTTTCTCCTTGAGATACGGTGACTTAAGCTATGAGGTCCTAGAAGGACTTGTAAGCAGAGAGTTTTTCTCAGTACAGCTCAGACTAGGGCAACGAGGACGACTTCCACGGCATGCCTGACTTTCTAGAACCGTGTTCATGAAACCTTTCGGTAGTTGGGGATATCTAGCTCCCCGAGTAAAGCGTGCAGCGTGTTACCCTTCACTCGGCCTACCCAGGGGCATCCTGACGGGCCTACGGGTCTGACTGTGGCCCAGCAAGCCCAGGGAAGCCTTGGAGTACTCAGTGTCTTTGTATGGAAACGAGTGCTGCCGCGAGGCATTTAGGAGTCCTGAAAACCTTACTAGCGTTCATCTAACGCAGGAGAACTTCTAAGGCCTCATGGAAACTGTTGCACGCCTACCCCGCTACTTGGCATATCAGGGCCCACCTTCGAAGTGAGAGCTCCCTTTGAGTTTCCCTTTAGCTATGAAACAGGACAGGATGAGCTCTGACTCGGAAACTAAAATACCCTGTCTCTTCGTGTAACCTCTTTTTCCTCTAACAGTCATGCCTGCAATGAGTATAAGCCTGACAACAACAGGGTTTTTAAGGGAGCTTCAAGGCGCAGAAGAGGAGCTTTCAAGGTGGGAAAACAAGGCCAGTCCCATCAGGCACCATCTCCAGGTTGACACGCAGCGTAAGTGTCTCTGGCTTCTGGCAGGTCAAAAGAGACCTAGCTACCTCCCTGGCTCTTCCCTCATTCAACTTTTCTACACAGGGTGCTCTGCGTGTAGTGAACTGCCTAGACGAAAGAGTGCCCTAGGTCTCCTAGGGTCCTGTGCCTCTCCCAAAAGCCTGAATTGTTCCACAGAAAACAGTGTTGTAGTGGAAGTTGCAATGCAATCTGCCTTTAATCTTGAGATACGGTGACTTGTTATGAGGTCCTAGAAGGACTTGTAAGCAGAGAGTTTTTCTCAGTACAGCTGAGACTAGGGTAACGAGGACGATTTCCATGTTATGCTGGATTTTCTAGAACCGTGTTGATGAAACCTTTCTGTAGCTGGGGATACCTAGCTCCCCGAATGAAGCGTGCAGTGTGTTACCCTTTACTCCGCCTACCCATGGGCACCCTGACAGGCCTACGGGTCTGACTGTGGCCCAGCAAGCCCAGGGTAGCCTTGGAGTACTCAGTGTCCTTGTACGGAAACGAGTGCTGCCGCGAGGGCTCTACGAGTCCTGAATACCTTACTAGCGTTCAACTAAAGCAAGAGAGCGACTAAGGCCTCATGGAAGCCTTTGCACGCCTACTCCGCTACATGGCATATCAGGGCCCTCCTTCGAAGCGAGGGCTCACTTTGAGTTTCCCTTTAGCTATAAAACAGGACAGGATGAGCTCTGAATCAGAAACTGAAATACCCTGTCTCTTCGTGTATCCTCTTTTTCCCTCACACAGCCATGCCTGCAATGAATATAAGGCTGACAACCACAGTGTTTTTAAGGGAGCTTCAAGGCGCAGAAGAGGAGCTTTCAAGGTGGGAAAACAAGGCCAGTCCCATCAGGCACCATCTCCAGGTTGACACGCAGCGTAAGTGTCTCTGGCTTCTGGCAGGTCCAAAGAGACCTAGCTACCTCCCTGGCTCTTCCCTCATTCAACTTTTCTACACAGGGTGCTCTGCGTGTAGCGAACTGCTTAGATGAAAGACTGCCCTAGGACTCCTAGGGTCCTGTGCCTCTCCCAAAAGCCTGAAGTGTTCCACACAAAACTGTGCTGTAGTGGAAGTTGCAATGCAAGCTGCCTTTCTCCTGGAGATACGGTGACTTCAGGTATGAGGTCCTAGAAGGACTTGTAAGCAGAGAGTTTTTCTCAGTACAGCTCAGAGTAGGGCAACGAGGACGAATTTCATGGTATGCTGGACTTGCTAGGACCGTGTTCATGAAGCCGTTGGTGAACTGGGGATATCTAGCTCGCCCAAGGAAGAGTGCAGCGTGTGACTCTTCACTCGACCTACGTAGGGCCACCCTGAATGGCCTACGGGTCTGAGTGTGACCCAGCAATCCCAGGGGAGCCTCGGGGTACTCAGGGTCGCTGTACGGAAACGAGTGCTGCCGCGAGGGCTCTACGAGTCCTGAAAAGCTTACTAGCGTTCAACTAAAGCAGAAGAGCGACTAAGGCCTCATGGAAGCTGCTGCACGCCTACTCCACTGCATGGCGTATCAGGGCCCTCCTTCGAAGCTAGGCCTCACTTTGAGTTTCCCTTTAGCTAGAGAACAGGACAGGATGAGCTCTGAATCAGAAACTGGAATACGTGTTTCTTCGTGAAACCTCTTTTTCCCTCTCACAGCCATGCCTGTCGTGAGTATAAGCCCGACACCAACAGTGTTTTTCAGCTAGCTTCTAGGCGCGTAAAAGGAGCTTTCATGATGGGACAGCAAGGCTCGCCCCATCAGGTCCTGTTTCCAGATTGACACACAGCATAAGTAGCTGTGGTTTCTAAGAGGTCCAAAGAGACCTGGCTACCTACTTGGCTCTGCCCAGAATCAATTTTTCTGCACAGGGTGTTGTACGTGGAGTGAAGTGCCTAGACAATAGACTGCCCTAGGTCTCTAAGAGCCCTGTGCATGTCCCAAAGCCTGAAGTGTTACACGGAACACTGTGCTTTAGTGGAAGTTGGAATGCAAGCCGTCTTTCTCCTTGAGATACGGTGACTTCAGGTACGAGGTCCTCGAAGGACTTCAAAGCAGAGAGTTTTACTCAGTACAGCTCAGAATCGGCTGATGAGGCAGACTTCCATGGTTTGCTGGCCTTGCTAGAACCGTGTTCCTGAGGCTGATGGTGAGCTGAGGAAATCTAGCTTTCCCAAGAAAGAGTGCAGTTTGTTATCTTTCACTCGGCCTAAAAAGGGGCACACTGAAGGGCCTACGGGTCTGAGTGTGGCCCAGCAAGCCCAGGGGAGTCCTGGGGTACTCAGAGTTCTTGTACGCAAATGGGTACTGACACGAGTGGGCCTGGAGTCCTGAGAAGGAGTAGTACCTTTAAACTAATGCAGGACTGCGACTAAGGCCTCAAGGAAAATGCTGCACAACTACCCTTCTGGAGGGCAAATCAGAGCCTTAGGTCGAGGGTAGGGCGCACGTTGAGATTCCCCTTAGCTCTAGTGCAGGGCAGGATATGCTCCCCACCAGGGCCTGGAAGCACCCTCTTTCTTTCGAGAAAACTCATTTTCTTCCAGAGCCATGCCTGGAGTGAGGACAAGTCCGACAACCACAGTGTTTTTCAGGTAGCTTCAAGGCCGCATGAATGGAGCTTTCAAGACGGGAAAACAAGGCTTGTCTCCTAAGGCCGCCATTTCCAGGCTGACACGCAGAAGAAGCATCTGTGGTTTCTAGCAGGTCAAAAGAGACCTAGCTCCTCACTGGGTCCTTGGAGAATCAACTTTTCTCTGCAGGGTGTTCTGCGTGTAGCGAACTGCCTAAATGAAAGAATTCCCTAGGTGTCCTGGGCTCCTGGGCATCTTCCAAAAGCCTGCGGCGTTACACCAGAAAGTGTGCTCTAGTTGCACTTGGACCACAAGCCGACTCTCTCCTAGAGGTTGGTTGACTTCAGCTAGGAGCTGGTAGAAGGAACTGTAAGCAAAGAGTTTCCCTCAGTACAGCTCGGACTACTGTAAGCAGGCAGACTGGCATGGCATGCTGCACCTACTACAACCGTGTTCCTGAGGCTGTTGGTGAGCTGAGGAAATCGAGCTCCCCCGAGGGAGCGTGCATCATGCTGCCCTTCACTCGGCACAGACACGGGGACTGCGAAGGGCCTACGTGTCTGAATGTTGATCTTCAACTCAGGGGAGCCTGGGGGTTACTCAGTGTCTTTGTACGGAAACGGGTGCAGACGCAAGGGAGCAGGAGTCCTGAGAAGATTAGTACCGTGAAACTAATGCAGAAGTGCGACTAAGGCCTCGTGGAAGCTGCGCACTCCTACCCTGCTGCATGGCATATCAGGGCCCTCCTTCGAAGTTAGGCCTCACTTTGAGATTCCCTTTAGCTATAGAACAGGACAGGATGAGCTCTGACCGAGAAACTGGGATACCCTGTTTCTTCGTGAAACCTCTTTTTCCCTCTCACAGCCATGCCTGCCGTGAGTATAAGGCTGACAACCACAGTGTTTTTAAGGGATCTTCAAGGCGCAGAAGAGGAGCTTTCAAGGTGGGAAAACAAGGCCAGTCCCATCAGGCACCATCTCCAGGATGACACTCAGAGTAAGTGTCTCAGGGTACTGGCAGGTCAAAAGAGACCTAGCTACCTCCCTGGCTCTTCCCTGATTCAACTTTTCTACACAGGGTGTTCTGCGTGTAGTGAACTGCCTAGACGAAAGAGGGCCCTAGGTCTCTGAGGGTCCGGTGCCTCTCCCAAAAGCCTGAAGTGTTCCACAGAAAACTGTGCTGTAGTGGAAGCTGCAATGCAAGCTGCCTTTCTCCTTGAGATACGGTGACTTAAGCTATGAGGTCCTAGAAGGACTTGTAAGCAGAGAGTTTTTCTCAGTACAGCTCAGACTAGGGCAACGAGGACGACTTCCACGGCATGCCTGACTTTCTAGAACCGTGTTCATGAAACCTTTCGGTAGTTGGGGATATCTAGCTCCCCGAGTAAAGCGTGCAGCGTGTTACCCTTCACTCGGCCTACCCAGGGGCATCCTGACGGGCCTACGGGTCTGACTGTGGCCCAGCAAGCCCAGGGAAGCCTTGGAGTACTCAGTGTCTTTGTATGGAAACGAGTGCTGCCGCGAGGCATTTAGGAGTCCTGAAAACCTTACTAGCGTTCATCTAACGCAGGAGAACTTCTAAGGCCTCATGGAAACTGTTGCACGCCTACCCCGCTACTTGGCATATCAGGGCCCACCTTCGAAGTGAGAGCTCCCTTTGAGTTTCCCTTTAGCTATGAAACAGGACAGGATGAGCTCTGACTCGGAAACTAAAATACCCTGTCTCTTCGTGTAACCTCTTTTTCCTCTAACAGTCATGCCTGCAATGAGTATAAGCCTGACAACAACAGGGTTTTTAAGGGAGCTTCAAGGCGCAGAAGAGGAGCTTTCAAGGTGGGAAAACAAGGCCAGTCCCATCAGGCACCATCTCCAGGTTGACACGCAGCGTAAGTGTCTCTGGCTTCTGGCAGGTCAAAAGAGACCTAGCTACCTCCCTGGCTCTTCCCTCATTCAACTTTTCTACACAGGGTGCTCTGCGTGTAGTGAACTGCCTAGACGAAAGAGTGCCCTAGGTCTCCTAGGGTCCTGTGCCTCTCCCAAAAGCCTGAATTGTTCCACAGAAAACAGTGTTGTAGTGGAAGTTGCAATGCAATCTGCCTTTAATCTTGAGATACGGTGACTTGTTATGAGGTCCTAGAAGGACTTGTAAGCAGAGAGTTTTTCTCAGTACAGCTGAGACTAGGGTAACGAGGACGATTTCCATGTTATGCTGGATTTTCTAGAACCGTGTTGATGAAACCTTTCTGTAGCTGGGGATACCTAGCTCCCCGAATGAAGCGTGCAGTGTGTTACCCTTTACTCCGCCTACCCATGGGCACCCTGACAGGCCTACGGGTCTGACTGTGGCCCAGCAAGCCCAGGGTAGCCTTGGAGTACTCAGTGTCCTTGTACGGAAACGAGTGCTGCCGCGAGGGCTCTACGAGTCCTGAATACCTTACTAGCGTTCAACTAAAGCAAGAGAGCGACTAAGGCCTCATGGAAGCCTTTGCACGCCTACTCCGCTACATGGCATATCAGGGCCCTCCTTCGAAGCGAGGGCTCACTTTGAGTTTCCCTTTAGCTATAAAACAGGACAGGATGAGCTCTGAATCAGAAACTGAAATACCCTGTCTCTTCGTGTATCCTCTTTTTCCCTCACACAGCCATGCCTGCAATGAATATAAGGCTGACAACCACAGTGTTTTTAAGGGAGCTTCAAGGCGCAGAAGAGGAGCTTTCAAGGTGGGAAAACAAGGCCAGTCCCATCAGGCACCATCTCCAGGTTGACACGCAGCGTAAGTGTCTCTGGCTTCTGGCAGGTCCAAAGAGACCTAGCTACCTCCCTGGCTCTTCCCTCATTCAACTTTTCTACACAGGGTGCTCTGCGTGTAGCGAACTGCTTAGATGAAAGACTGCCCTAGGACTCCTAGGGTCCTGTGCCTCTCCCAAAAGCCTGAAGTGTTCCACACAAAACTGTGCTGTAGTGGAAGTTGCAATGCAAGCTGCCTTTCTCCTGGAGATACGGTGACTTCAGGTATGAGGTCCTAGAAGGACTTGTAAGCAGAGAGTTTTTCTCAGTACCGCTCAGAGTAGGGCAACGAGGACGAATTTCATGGTATGCTGGACTTGCTAGGACCGTGTTCATGAAGCCGTTGGTGAACTGGGGATATCTAGCTCGCCCAAGGAAGAGTGCAGCGTGTGACTCTTCACTCGACCTACGTAGGGCCACCCTGAATGGCCTACGGGTCTGAGTGTGACCCAGCAATCCCAGGGGAGCCTCGGGGTACTCAGGGTCGCTGTACGGAAACGAGTGCTGCCGCGAGGGCTCTACGAGTCCTGAAAAGCTTACTAGCGTTCAACTAAAGCAGAAGAGCGACTAAGGCCTCCTGGAAGCTGCTGCACGCCTACTCCACTGCATGGCGTATCAGGGCCCTCCTTCGAAGCTAGGCCTCACTTTGAGTTTCCCTTTAGCTAGAGAACAGGACAGGATGAGCTCTGAATCAGAAACTGGAATACGTGTTTCTTCGTGAAACCTCTTTTTCCCTCTCACAGCCATGCCTGTCGTGAGTATAAGCCCGACACCAACAGTGTTTTTCAGCTAGCTTCTAGGCGCGTAAAAGGAGCTTTCATGATGGGACAGCAAGGCTCGCCCCATCAGGTCCTGTTTCCAGATTGACACACAGCATAAGTAGCTGTGGTTTCTAAGAGGTCCAAAGAGACCTGGCTACCTACTTGGCTCTGCCCAGAATCAATTTTTCTGCACAGGGTGTTGTACGTGGAGTGAAGTGCCTAGACAATAGACTGCCCTAGGTCTCTAAGAGCCCTGTGCATGTCCCAAAGCCTGAAGTGTTACACAGAACACTGTGCTTTAGTGGAAGTTGGAATGCAAGCCGTCTTTCTCCTTGAGATACGGTGACTTCAGGTACGAGGTCCTCGAAGGACTTCAAAGCAGAGAGTTTTACTCAGTACAGCTCAGAATCGGCTGATGAGGCAGACTTCCATGGTTTGCTGGCCTTGCTAGAACCGTGTTCCTGAGGCTGATGGTGAGCTGAGGAAATCTAGCTTTCCCAAGAAAGAGTGCAGTTTGTTATCTTTCACTCGGCCTAAAAAGGGGCACACTGAAGGGCCTACGGGTCTGAGTGTGGCCCAGCAAGCCCAGGGGAGTCCTGGGGTACTCAGAGTTCTTGTACGCAAATGGGTACTGACACGAGTGGGCCTGGAGTCCTGAGAAGGAGTAGTACCTTTAAACTAATGCAGGACTGCGACTAAGGCCTCAAGGAAAATGCTGCACAACTACCCTTCTGGAGGGCAAATCAGAGCCTTAGGTCGAGGGTAGGGCGCACCTTGAGATTCCCCTTAGCTCTAGTGCAGGGCAGGATATGCTCCCCACCAGGGCCTGGAAGCACCCTCTTTCTTTCGAGAAAACTCATTTTCTTCCAGAGCCATGCCTGGAGTGAGGACAAGTCCGACAACCACAGTGTTTTTCAGGTAGCTTCAAGGCCGCATGAATGGAGCTTTCAAGACGGGAAAACAAGGCTTGTCTCCTAAGGCCGCCATTTCCAGGCTGACACGCAGAAGAAGCATCTGTGGTTTCTAGCAGGTCAAAAGAGACCTAGCTCCTCACTGGGTCCTTGGAGAATCAACTTTTCTATGCAGGGTGTTCTGCGTGTAGCGAACTGCCTAAATGAAAGAATTCCCTAGGTGTCCTGGGCTCCTGGGCATCTTCCAAAAGCCTGCGGCGTTACACCAGAAAGTGTGCTCTAGTTGCACTTGGACCACAAGCCGACTCTCTCCTAGAGGTTGGTTGACTTCAGCTAGGAGCTGGTAGAAGGAACTGTAAGCAAAGAGTTTCCCTCAGTACAGCTCGGACTACTGTAAGCAGGCAGACTGGCATGGCATGCTGCACCTACTACAACCGTGTTCCTGAGGCTGTTGGTGAGCTGAGGAAATCGAGCTCCCCCGAGGGAGCGTGCATCATGCTGCCCTTCACTCGGCACAGACACGGGGACTGCGAAGGGCCTACGTGTCTGAATGTTGATCTTCAACTCAGGGGAGCCTGGGGGTTACTCAGTGTCTTTGTACGGAAACGGGTGCAGACGCAAGGGAGCAGGAGTCCTGAGAAGATTAGTACCGTGAAACTAATGCAGAAGTGCGACTAAGGCCTCGTGGAAGCTGCGCACTCCTACCCTGCTGCATGGCATATCAGGGCCCTCCTTCGAAGTTAGGCCTCACTTTGAGATTCCCTTTAGCTATAGAACAGGACAGGATGAGCTCTGACCGAGAAACTGGGATACCCTGTTTCTTCGTGAAACCTCTTTTTCCCTCTCACAGCCATGCCTGCCGTGAGTATAAGGCTGACAACCACAGTGTTTTTAAGGGATCTTCAAGGCGCAGAAGAGGAGCTTTCAAGGTGGGAAAACAAGGCCAGTCCCATCAGGCACCATCTCCAGGATGACACTCAGAGTAAGTGTCTCAGGGTACTGGCAGGTCAAAAGAGACCTAGCTACCTCCCTGGCTCTTCCCTGATTCAACTTTTCTACACAGGGTGTTCTGCGTGTAGTGAACTGCCTAGACGAAAGAGGGCCCTAGGTCTCTGAGGGTCCGGTGCCTCTCCCAAAAGCCTGAAGTGTTCCACAGAAAACTGTGCTGTAGTGGAAGTTGCAATGCAAGCTGCCTTTCTCCTTGAGATACGGTGACTTAAGCTATGAGGTCCTAGAAGGACTTGTAAGCAGAGAGTTTTTCTCAGTACAGCTCAGACTAGGGCAACGAGGACGACTTCCACGGCATGCCTGACTTTCTAGAACCGTGTTCATGAAACCTTTCGGTAGTTGGGGATATCTAGCTCCCCGAGTAAAGCGTGCAGCGTGTTACCCTTCACTCGGCCTACCCAGGGGCATCCTGACGGGCCTACGGGTCTGACTGTGGCCCAGCAAGCCCAGGGAAGCCTTGGAGTACTCAGTGTCTTTGTATGGAAACGAGTGCTGCCGCGAGGCATTTAGGAGTCCTGAAAACCTTACTAGCGTTCATCTAACGCAGGAGAACTTCTAAGGCCTCATGGAAACTGTTGCACGCCTACCCCGCTACTTGGCATATCAGGGCCCACCTTCGAAGTGAGAGCTCCCTTTGAGTTTCCCTTTAGCTATGAAACAGGACAGGATGAGCTCTGACTCGGAAACTAAAATACCCTGTCTCTTCGTGTAACCTCTTTTTCCTCTAACAGTCATGCCTGCAATGAGTATAAGCCTGACAACAACAGGGTTTTTAAGGGAGCTTCAAGGCGCAGAAGAGGAGCTTTCAAGGTGGGAAAACAAGGCCAGTCCCATCAGGCACCATCTCCAGGTTGACACGCAGCGTAAGTGTCTCTGGCTTCTGGCAGGTCAAAAGAGACCTAGCTACCTCCCTGGCTCTTCCCTCATTCAACTTTTCTACACAGGGTGCTCTGCGTGTAGTGAACTGCCTAGACGAAAGAGTGCCCTAGGTCTCCTAGGGTCCTGTGCCTCTCCCAAAAGCCTGAATTGTTCCACAGAAAACAGTGTTGTAGTGGAAGTTGCAATGCAATCTGCCTTTAATCTTGAGATACGGTGACTTGTTATGAGGTCCTAGAAGGACTTGTAAGCAGAGAGTTTTTCTCAGTACAGCTGAGACTAGGGTAACGAGGACGATTTCCATGTTATGCTGGATTTTCTAGAACCGTGTTGATGAAACCTTTCTGTAGCTGGGGATACCTAGCTCCCCGAATGAAGCGTGCAGTGTGTTACCCTTTACTCCGCCTACCCATGGGCACCCTGACAGGCCTACGGGTCTGACTGTGGCCCAGCAAGCCCAGGGTAGCCTTGGAGTACTCAGTGTCCTTGTACGGAAACGAGTGCTGCCGCGAGGGCTCTACGAGTCCTGAATACCTTACTAGCGTTCAACTAAAGCAAGAGAGCGACTAAGGCCTCATGGAAGCCTTTGCACGCCTACTCCGCTACATGGCATATCAGGGCCCTCCTTCGAAGCGAGGGCTCACTTTGAGTTTCCCTTTAGCTATAAAACAGGACAGGATGAGCTCTGAATCAGAAACTGAAATACCCTGTCTCTTCGTGTATCCTCTTTTTCCCTCACACAGCCATGCCTGCAATGAATATAAGGCTGACAACCACAGTGTTTTTAAGGGAGCTTCAAGGCGCAGAAGAGGAGCTTTCAAGGTGGGAAAACAAGGCCAGTCCCATCAGGCACCATCTCCAGGTTGACACGCAGCGTAAGTGTCTCTGGCTTCTGGCAGGTCCAAAGAGACCTAGCTACCTCCCTGGCTCTTCCCTCATTCAACTTTTCTACACAGGGTGCTCTGCGTGTAGCGAACTGCTTAGATGAAAGACTGCCCTAGGACTCCTAGGGTCCTGTGCCTCTCCCAAAAGCCTGAAGTGTTCCACACAAAACTGTGCTGTAGTGGAAGTTGCAATGCAAGCTGCCTTTCTCCTGGAGATACGGTGACTTCAGGTATGAGGTCCTAGAAGGACTTGTAAGCAGAGAGTTTTTCTCAGTACAGCTCAGAGTAGGGCAACGAGGACGAATTTCATGGTATGCTGGACTTGCTAGGACCGTGTTCATGAAGCCGTTGGTGAACTGGGGATATCTAGCTCGCCCAAGGAAGAGTGCAGCGTGTGACTCTTCACTCGACCTACGTAGGGCCACCCTGAATGGCCTACGGGTCTGAGTGTGACCCAGCAATCCCAGGGGAGCCTCGGGGTACTCAGGGTCGCTGTACGGAAACGAGTGCTGCCGCGAGGGCTCTACGAGTCCTGAAAAGCTTACTAGCGTTCAACTAAAGCAGAAGAGCGACTAAGGCCTCCTGGAAGCTGCTGCACGCCTACTCCACTGCATGGCGTATCAGGGCCCTCCTTCGAAGCTAGGCCTCACTTTGAGTTTCCCTTTAGCTAGAGAACAGGACAGGATGAGCTCTGAATCAGAAACTGGAATACGTGTTTCTTCGTGAAACCTCTTTTTCCCTCTCACAGCCATGCCTGTCGTGAGTATAAGCCCGACACCAACAGTGTTTTTCAGCTAGCTTCTAGGCGCATAAAAGGAGCTTTCATGATGGGACAGCAAGGCTCGCCCCATCAGGTCCTGTTTCCAGATTGACACACAGCATAAGTAGCTGTGGTTTCTAAGAGGTCCAAAGAGACCTGGCTACCTACTTGGCTCTGCCCAGAATCAATTTTTCTGCACAGGGTGTTGTACGTGGAGTGAAGTGCCTAGACAATAGACTGCCCTAGGTCTCTAAGAGCCCTGTGCATGTCCCAAAGCCTGAAGTGTTACACGGAACACTGTGCTTTAGTGGAAGTTGGAATGCAAGCCGTCTTTCTCCTTGAGATACGGTGACTTCAGGTACGAGGTCCTCGAAGGACTTCAAAGCAGAGAGTTTTACTCAGTACAGCTCAGAATCGGCTGATGAGGCAGACTTCCATGGTTTGCTGGCCTTGCTAGAACCGTGTTCCTGAGGCTGATGGTGAGCTGAGGAAATCTAGCTTTCCCAAGAAAGAGTGCAGTTCGTTATCTTTCACTCGGCCTAAAAAGGGGCACACTGAAGGGCCTACGGGTCTGAGTGTGGCCCAGCAAGCCCAGGGGAGTCCTGGGGTACTCAGAGTTCTTGTACGCAAATGGGTACTGACACGAGTGGGCCTGGAGTCCTGAGAAGGAGTAGTACCTTTAAACTAATGCAGGACTGCGACTAAGGCCTCAAGGAAAATGCTGCACAACTACCCTTCTGGAGGGCAAATCAGAGCCTTAGGTCGAGGGTAGGGCGCACGTTGAGATTCCCCTTAGCTCTAGTGCAGGGCAGGATATGCTCCCCACCAGGGCCTGGAAGCACCCTCTTTCTTTCGAGAAAACTCATTTTCTTCCAGAGCCATGCCTGGAGTGAGGACAAGTCCGACAACCACAGTGTTTTTCAGGTAGCTTCAAGGCCGCATGAATGGAGCTTTCAAGACGGGAAAACAAGGCTTGTCTCCTAAGGCCGCCATTTCCAGGCTGACACGCAGAAGAAGCATCTGTGGTTTCTAGCAGGTCAAAAGAGACCTAGCTCCTCACTGGGTCCTTGGAGAATCAACTTTTCTCTGCAGGGTGTTCTGCGTGTAGCGAACTGCCTAAATGAAAGAATTCCCTAGGTGTCCTGGGCTCCTGGGCATCTTCCAAAAGCCTGCGGCGTTACACCAGAAAGTGTGCTCTAGTTGCACTTGGACCACAAGCCGACTCTCTCCTAGAGGTTGGTTGACTTCAGCTAGGAGCTGGTAGAAGGAACTGTAAGCAAAGAGTTTCCCTCAGTACAGCTCGGACTACTGTAAGCAGGCAGACTGGCATGGCATGCTGCACCTACTACAACCGTGTTCCTGAGGCTGTTGGTGAGCTGAGGAAATCGAGCTCCCCCGAGGGAGCGTGCATCATGCTGCCCTTCACTCGGCACAGACACGGGGACTGCGAAGGGCCTACGTGTCTGAATGTTGATCTTCAACTCAGGGGAGCCTGGGGGTTACTCAGTGTCTTTGTACGGAAACGGGTGCAGACGCAAGGGAGCAGGAGTCCTGAGAAGATTAGTACCGTGAAACTAATGCAGAAGTGCGACTAAGGCCTCGTGGAAGCTGCGCACTCCTACCCTGCTGCATGGCATATCAGGGCCCTCCTTCGAAGTTAGGCCTCACTTTGAGATTCCCTTTAGCTATAGAACAGGACAGGATGAGCTCTGACCGAGAAACTGGGATACCCTGTTTCTTCGTGAAACCTCTTTTTCCCTCTCACAGCCATGCCTGCCGTGAGTATAAGGCTGACAACCACAGTGTTTTTAAGGGATCTTCAAGGCGCAGAAGAGGAGCTTTCAAGGTGGGAAAACAAGGCCAGTCCCATCAGGCACCATCTCCAGGATGACACTCAGAGTAAGTGTCTCAGGGTACTGGCAGGTCAAAAGAGACCTAGCTACCTCCCTGGCTCTTCCCTGATTCAACTTTTCTACACAGGGTGTTCTGCGTGTAGTGAACTGCCTAGACGAAAGAGGGCCCTAGGTCTCTGAGGGTCCGGTGCCTCTCCCAAAAGCCTGAAGTGTTCCACAGAAAACTGTGCTGTAGTGGAAGTTGCAATGCAAGCTGCCTTTCTCCTTGAGATACGGTGACTTAAGCTATGAGGTCCTAGAAGGACTTGTAAGCAGAGAGTTTTTCTCAGTACAGCTCAGACTAGGGCAACGAGGACGACTTCCACGGCATGCCTGACTTTCTAGAACCGTGTTCATGAAACCTTTCGGTAGTTGGGGATATCTAGCTCCCCGAGTAAAGCGTGCAGCGTGTTACCCTTCACTCGGCCTACCCAGGGGCATCCTGACGGGCCTACGGGTCTGACTGTGGCCCAGCAAGCCCAGGGAAGCCTTGGAGTACTCAGTGTCTTTGTATGGAAACGAGTGCTGCCGCGAGGCATTTAGGAGTCCTGAAAACCTTACTAGCGTTCATCTAACGCAGGAGAACTTCTAAGGCCTCATGGAAACTGTTGCACGCCTACCCCGCTACTTGGCATATCAGGGCCCACCTTCGAAGTGAGAGCTCCCTTTGAGTTTCCCTTTAGCTATGAAACAGGACAGGATGAGCTCTGACTCGGAAACTAAAATACCCTGTCTCTTCGTGTAACCTCTTTTTCCTCTAACAGTCATGCCTGCAATGAGTATAAGCCTGACAACAACAGGGTTTTTAAGGGAGCTTCAAGGCGCAGAAGAGGAGCTTTCAAGGTGGGAAAACAAGGCCAGTCCCATCAGGCACCATCTCCAGGTTGACACGCAGCGTAAGTGTCTCTGGCTTCTGGCAGGTCAAAAGAGACCTAGCTACCTCCCTGGCTCTTCCCTCATTCAACTTTTCTACACAGGGTGCTCTGCGTGTAGTGAACTGCCTAGACGAAAGAGTGCCCTAGGTCTCCTAGGGTCCTGTGCCTCTCCCAAAAGCCTGAATTGTTCCACAGAAAACAGTGTTGTAGTGGAAGTTGCAACGCAATCTGCCTTTAATCTTGAGATACGGTGACTTGTTATGAGGTCCTAGAAGGACTTGTAAGCAGAGAGTTTTTCTCAGTACAGCTGAGACTAGGGTAACGAGGACGATTTCCATGTTATGCTGGATTTTCTAGAACCGTGTTGATGAAACCTTTCTGTAGCTGGGGATACCTAGCTCCCCGAATGAAGCGTGCAGTGTGTTACCCTTTACTCCGCCTACCCATGGGCACCCTGACAGGCCTACGGGTCTGACTGTGGCCCAGCAAGCCCAGGGTAGCCTTGGAGTACTCAGTGTCCTTGTACGGAAACGAGTGCTGCCGCGAGGGCTCTACGAGTCCTGAATACCTTACTAGCGTTCAACTAAAGCAAGAGAGCGACTAAGGCCTCATGGAAGCCTTTGCACGCCTACTCCGCTACATGGCATATCAGGGCCCTCCTTCGAAGCGAGGGCTCACTTTGAGTTTCCCTTTAGCTATAAAACAGGACAGGATGAGCTCTGAATCAGAAACTGAAATACCCTGTCTCTTCGTGTATCCTCTTTTTCCCTCACACAGCCATGCCTGCAATGAATATAAGGCTGACAACCACAGTGTTTTTAAGGGAGCTTCAAGGCGCAGAAGAGGAGCTTTCAAGGTGGGAAAACAAGGCCAGTCCCATCAGGCACCATCTCCAGGTTGACACGCAGCGTAAGTGTCTCTGGCTTCTGGCAGGTCCAAAGAGACCTAGCTACCTCCCTGGCTCTTCCCTCATTCAACTTTTCTACACAGGGTGCTCTGCGTGTAGCGAACTGCTTAGATGAAAGACTGCCCTAGGACTCCTAGGGTCCTGTGCCTCTCCCAAAAGCCTGAAGTGTTCCACACAAAACTGTGCTGTAGTGGAAGTTGCAATGCAAGCTGCCTTTCTCCTGGAGATACGGTGACTTCAGGTATGAGGTCCTAGAAGGACTTGTAAGCAGAGAGTTTTTCTCAGTACCGCTCAGAGTAGGGCAACGAGGACGAATTTCATGGTATGCTGGACTTGCTAGGACCGTGTTCATGAAGCCGTTGGTGAACTGGGGATATCTAGCTCGCCCAAGGAAGAGTGCAGCGTGTGACTCTTCACTCGACCTACGTAGGGCCACCCTGAATGGCCTACGGGTCTGAGTGTGACCCAGCAATCCCAGGGGAGCCTCGGGGTACTCAGGGTCGCTGTACGGAAACGAGTGCTGCCGCGAGGGCTCTACGAGTCCTGAAAAGCTTACTAGCGTTCAACTAAAGCAGAAGAGCGACTAAGGCCTCCTGGAAGCTGCTGCACGCCTACTCCACTGCATGGCGTATCAGGGCCCTCCTTCGAAGCTAGGCCTCACTTTGAGTTTCCCTTTAGCTAGAGAACAGGACAGGATGAGCTCTGAATCAGAAACTGGAATACGTGTTTCTTCGTGAAACCTCTTTTTCCCTCTCACAGCCATGCCTGTCGTGAGTATAAGCCCGACACCAACAGTGTTTTTCAGCTAGCTTCTAGGCGCATAAAAGGAGCTTTCATGATGGGACAGCAAGGCTCGCCCCATCAGGTCCTGTTTCCAGATTGACACACAGCATAAGTAGCTGTGGTTTCTAAGAGGTCCAAAGAGACCTGGCTACCTACTTGGCTCTGCCCAGAATCAATTTTTCTGCACAGGGTGTTGTACGTGGAGTGAAGTGCCTAGACAATAGACTGCCCTAGGTCTCTAAGAGCCCTGTGCATGTCCCAAAGCCTGAAGTGTTACACGGAACACTGTGCTTTAGTGGAAGTTGGAATGCAAGCCGTCTTTCTCCTTGAGATACGGTGACTTCAGGTACGAGGTCCTCGAAGGACTTCAAAGCAGAGAGTTTTACTCAGTACAGCTCAGAATCGGCTGATGAGGCAGACTTCCATGGTTTGCTGGCCTTGCTAGAACCGTGTTCCTGAGGCTGATGGTGAGCTGAGGAAATCTAGCTTTCCCAAGAAAGAGTGCAGTTCGTTATCTTTCACTCGGCCTAAAAAGGGGCACACTGAAGGGCCTACGGGTCTGAGTGTGGCCCAGCAAGCCCAGGGGAGTCCTGGGGTACTCAGAGTTCTTGTACGCAAATGGGTACTGACACGAGTGGGCCTGGAGTCCTGAGAAGGAGTAGTACCTTTAAACTAATGCAGGACTGCGACTAAGGCCTCAAGGAAAATGCTGCACAACTACCCTTCTGGAGGGCAAATCAGAGCCTTAGGTCGAGGGTAGGGCGCACGTTGAGATTCCCCTTAGCTCTAGTGCAGGGCAGGATATGCTCCCCACCAGGGCCTGGAAGCACCCTCTTTCTTTCGAGAAAACTCATTTTCTTCCAGAGCCATGCCTGGAGTGAGGACAAGTCCGACAACCACAGTGTTTTTCAGGTAGCTTCAAGGCCGCATGAATGGAGCTTTCAAGACGGGAAAACAAGGCTTGTCTCCTAAGGCCGCCATTTCCAGGCTGACACGCAGAAGAAGCATCTGTGGTTTCTAGCAGGTCAAAAGAGACCTAGCTCCTCACTGGGTCCTTGGAGAATCAACTTTTCTCTGCAGGGTGTTCTGCGTGTAGCGAACTGCCTAAATGAAAGAATTCCCTAGGTGTCCTGGGCTCCTGGGCATCTTCCAAAAGCCTGCGGCGTTACACCAGAAAGTGTGCTCTAGTTGCACTTGGACCACAAGCCGACTCTCTCCTAGAGGTTGGTTGACTTCAGCTAGGAGCTGGTAGAAGGAACTGTAAGCAAAGAGTTTCCCTCAGTACAGCTCGGACTACTGTAAGCAGGCAGACTGGCATGGCATGCTGCACCTACTACAACCGTGTTCCTGAGGCTGTTGGTGAGCTGAGGAAATCGAGCTCCCCCGAGGGAGCGTGCATCATGCTGCCCTTCACTCGGCACAGACACGGGGACTCCGAAGGGCCTACGTGTCTGAATGTTGATCTTCAACTCAGGGGAGCCTGGGGGTTACTCAGTGTCTTTGTACGGAAACGGGTGCAGACGCAAGGGAGCAGGAGTCCTGAGAAGATTAGTACCGTGAAACTAATGCAGAAGTGCGACTAAGGCCTCGTGGAAGCTGCGCACTCCTACCCTGCTGCATGGCATATCAGGGCCCTCCTTCGAAGTTAGGCCTCACTTTGAGATTCCCTTTAGCTATAGAACAGGACAGGATGAGCTCTGACCGAGAAACTGGGATACCCTGTTTCTTCGTGAAACCTCTTTTTCCCTCTCACAGCCATGCCTGCCGTGAGTATAAGGCTGACAACCACAGTGTTTTTAAGGGATCTTCAAGGCGCAGAAGAGGAGCTTTCAAGGTGGGAAAACAAGGCCAGTCCCATCAGGCACCATCTCCAGGATGACACTCAGAGTAAGTGTCTCAGGGTACTGGCAGGTCAAAAGAGACCTAGCTACCTCCCTGGCTCTTCCCTGATTCAACTTTTCTACACAGGGTGTTCTGCGTGTAGTGAACTGCCTAGACGAAAGAGGGCCCTAGGTCTCTGAGGGTCCGGTGCCTCTCCCAAAAGCCTGAAGTGTTCCACAGAAAACTGTGCTGTAGTGGAAGTTGCAATGCAAGCTGCCTTTCTCCTTGAGATACGGTGACTTAAGCTATGAGGTCCTAGAAGGACTTGTAAGCAGAGAGTTTTTCTCAGTACAGCTCAGACTAGGGCAACGAGGACGACTTCCACGGCATGCCTGACTTTCTAGAACCGTGTTCATGAAACCTTTCGGTAGTTGGGGATATCTAGCTCCCCGAGTAAAGCGTGCAGCGTGTTACCCTTCACTCGGCCTACCCAGGGGCATCCTGACGGGCCTACGGGTCTGACTGTGGCCCAGCAAGCCCAGGGAAGCCTTGGAGTACTCAGTGTCTTTGTATGGAAACGAGTGCTGCCGCGAGGCATTTAGGAGTCCTGAAAACCTTACTAGCGTTCATCTAACGCAGGAGAACTTCTAAGGCCTCATGGAAACTGTTGCACGCCTACCCCGCTACTTGGCATATCAGGGCCCACCTTCGAAGTGAGAGCTCCCTTTGAGTTTCCCTTTAGCTATGAAACAGGACAGGATGAGCTCTGACTCGGAAACTAAAATACCCTGTCTCTTCGTGTAACCTCTTTTTCCTCTAACAGTCATGCCTGCAATGAGTATAAGCCTGACAACAACAGGGTTTTTAAGGGAGCTTCAAGGCGCAGAAGAGGAGCTTTCAAGGTGGGAAAACAAGGCCAGTCCCGTCAGGCACCATCTCCAGGTTGACACGCAGCGTAAGTGTCTCTGGCTTCTGGCAGGTCAAAAGAGACCTAGCTACCTCCCTGGCTCTTCCCTCTTTCAACTTTTCTACACAGGGTGCTCTGCGTGTAGTGAACTGCCTAGACGAAAGAGTGCCCTAGGTCTCCTAGGGTCCTGTGCCTCTCCCAAAAGCCTGAATTGTTCCACAGAAAACAGTGTTGTAGTGGAAGTTGCAATGCAATCTGCCTTTAATCTTGAGATACGGTGACTTGTTATGAGGTCCTAGAAGGACCTGTAAGCAGAGAGTTTTTCTCAGTACAGCTGAGACTAGGGTAACGAGGACGATTTCCATGTTATGCTGGATTTTCTAGAACCGTGTTGATGAAACCTTTCTGTAGCTGGGGATACCTAGCTCCCCGAATGAAGCGTGCAGTGTGTTACCCTTTACTCCGCCTACCCATGGGCACCCTGACAGGCCTACGGGTCTGACTGTGGCCCAGCAAGCCCAGGGTAGCCTTGGAGTACTCAGTGTCCTTGTACGGAAACGAGTGCTGCCGCGAGGGCTCTACGAGTCCTGAATACCTTACTAGCGTTCAACTAAAGCAAGAGAGCGACTAAGGCCTCATGGAAGCCTTTGCACGCCTACTCCGCTACATGGCATATCAGGGCCCTCCTTCGAAGCGAGGGCTCACTTTGAGTTTCCCTTTAGCTATAAAACAGGACAGGATGAGCTCTGAATCAGAAACTGAAATACCCTGTCTCTTCGTGTATCCTCTTTTTCCCTCACACAGCCATGCCTGCAATGAATATAAGGCTGACAACCACAGTGTTTTTAAGGGAGCTTCAAGGCGCAGAAGAGGAGCTTTCAAGGTGGGAAAACAAGGCCAGTCCCATCAGGCACCATCTCCAGGTTGACACGCAGCGTAAGTGTCTCTGGCTTCTGGCAGGTCCAAAGAGACCTAGCTACCTCCCTGGCTCTTCCCTCATTCAACTTTTCTACACAGGGTGCTCTGCGTGTAGCGAACTGCTTAGATGAAAGACTGCCCTAGGACTCCTAGGGTCCTGTGCCTCTCCCAAAAGCCTGAAGTGTTCCACACAAAACTGTGCTGTAGTGGAAGTTGCAATGCAAGCTGCCTTTCTCCTGGAGATACGGTGACTTCAGGTATGAGGTCCTAGAAGGACTTGTAAGCAGAGAGTTTTTCTCAGTACCGCTCAGAGTAGGGCAACGAGGACGAATTTCATGGTATGCTGGACTTGCTAGGACCGTGTTCATGAAGCCGTTGGTGAACTGGGGATATCTAGCTCGCCCAAGGAAGAGTGCAGCGTGTGACTCTTCACTCGACCTACGTAGGGCCACCCTGAATGGCCTACGGGTCTGAGTGTGACCCAGCAATCCCAGGGGAGCCTCGGGGTACTCAGGGTCGCTGTACGGAAACGAGTGCTGCCGCGAGGGCTCTACGAGTCCTGAAAAGCTTACTAGCGTTCAACTAAAGCAGAAGAGCGACTAAGGCCTCCTGGAAGCTGCTGCACGCCTACTCCACTGCATGGCGTATCAGGGCCCTCCTTCGAAGCTAGGCCTCACTTTGAGTTTCCCTTTAGCTAGAGAACAGGACAGGATGAGCTCTGAATCAGAAACTGGAATACGTGTTTCTTCGTGAAACCTCTTTTTCCCTCTCACAGCCATGCCTGTCGTGAGTATAAGCCCGACACCAACAGTGTTTTTCAGCTAGCTTCTAGGCGCATAAAAGGAGCTTTCATGATGGGACAGCAAGGCTCGCCCCATCAGGTCCTGTTTCCAGATTGACACACAGCATAAGTAGCTGTGGTTTCTAAGAGGTCCAAAGAGACCTGGCTACCTACTTGGCTCTGCCCAGAATCAATTTTTCTGCACAGGGTGTTGTACGTGGAGTGAAGTGCCTAGACAATAGACTGCCCTAGGTCTCTAAGAGCCCTGTGCATGTCCCAAAGCCTGAAGTGTTACACGGAACACTGTGCTTTAGTGGAAGTTGGAATGCAAGCCGTCTTTCTCCTTGAGATACGGTGACTTCAGGTACGAGGTCCTCGAAGGACTTCAAAGCAGAGAGTTTTACTCAGTACAGCTCAGAATCGGCTGATGAGGCAGACTTCCATGGTTTGCTGGCCTTGCTAGAACCGTGTTCCTGAGGCTGATGGTGAGCTGAGGAAATCTAGCTTTCCCAAGAAAGAGTGCAGTTTGTTATCTTTCACTCGGCCTAAAAAGGGGCACACTGAAGGGCCTACGGGTCTGAGTGTGGCCCAGCAAGCCCAGGGGAGTCCTGGGGTACTCAGAGTTCTTGTACGCAAATGGGTACTGACACGAGTGGGCCTGGAGTCCTGAGAAGGAGTAGTACCTTTAAACTAATGCAGGACTGCGACTAAGGCCTCAAGGAAAATGCTGCACAACTACCCTTCTGGAGGGCAAATCAGAGCCTTAGGTCGAGGGTAGGGCGCACGTTGAGATTCCCCTTAGCTCTAGTGCAGGGCAGGATATGCTCCCCACCAGGGCCTGGAAGCACCCTCTTTCTTTCGAGAAAACTCATTTTCTTCCAGAGCCATGCCTGGAGTGAGGACAAGTCCGACAACCACAGTGTTTTTCAGGTAGCTTCAAGGCCGCATGAATGGAGCTTTCAAGACGGGAAAACAAGGCTTGTCTCCTAAGGCCGCCATTTCCAGGCTGACACGCAGAAGAAGCATCTGTGGTTTCTAGCAGGTCAAAAGAGACCTAGCTCCTCACTGGGTCCTTGGAGAATCAACTTTTCTCTGCAGGGTGTTCTGCGTGTAGCGAACTGCCTAAATGAAAGAATTCCCTAGGTGTCCTGGGCTCCTGGGCATCTTCCAAAAGCCTGCGGCGTTACACCAGAAAGTGTGCTCTAGTTGCACTTGGACCACAAGCCGACTCTCTCCTAGAGGTTGGTTGACTTCAGCTAGGAGCTGGTAGAAGGAACTGTAAGCAAAGAGTTTCCCTCAGTACAGCTCGGACTACTGTAAGCAGGCAGACTGGCATGGCATGCTGCACCTACTACAACCGTGTTCCTGAGGCTGTTGGTGAGCTGAGGAAATCGAGCTCCCCCGAGGGAGCGTGCATCATGCTGCCCTTCACTCGGCACAGACACGGGGACTGCGAAGGGCCTACGTGTCTGAATGTTGATCTTCAACTCAGGGGAGCCTGGGGGTTACTCAGTGTCTTTGTACGGAAACGGGTGCAGACGCAAGGGAGCAGGAGTCCTGAGAAGATTAGTACCGTGAAACTAATGCAGAAGTGCGACTAAGGCCTCGTGGAAGCTGCGCACTCCTACCCTGCTGCATGGCATATCAGGGCCCTCCTTCGAAGTTAGGCCTCACTTTGAGATTCCCTTTAGCTATAGAACAGGACAGGATGAGCTCTGACCGAGAAACTGGGATACCCTGTTTCTTCGTGAAACCTCTTTTTCCCTCTCACAGCCATGCCTGCCGTGAGTATAAGGCTGACAACCACAGTGTTTTTAAGGGATCTTCAAGGCGCAGAAGAGGAGCTTTCAAGGTGGGAAAACAAGGCCAGTCCCATCAGGCACCATCTCCAGGATGACACTCAGAGTAAGTGTCTCAGGGTACTGGCAGGTCAAAAGAGACCTAGCTACCTCCCTGGCTCTTCCCTGATTCAACTTTTCTACACAGGGTGTTCTGCGTGTAGTGAACTGCCTAGACGAAAGAGGGCCCTAGGTCTCTGAGGGTCCGGTGCCTCTCCCAAAAGCCTGAAGTGTTCCACAGAAAACTGTGCTGTAGTGGAAGTTGCAATGCAAGCTGCCTTTCTCCTTGAGATACGGTGACTTAAGCTATGAGGTCCTAGAAGGACTTGTAAGCAGAGAGTTTTTCTCAGTACAGCTCAGACTAGGGCAACGAGGACGACTTCCACGGCATGCCTGACTTTCTAGAACCGTGTTCATGAAACCTTTCGGTAGTTGGGGATATCTAGCTCCCCGAGTAAAGCGTGCAGCGTGTTACCCTTCACTCGGCCTACCCAGGGGCATCCTGACGGGCCTACGGGTCTGACTGTGGCCCAGCAAGCCCAGGGAAGCCTTGGAGTACTCAGTGTCTTTGTATGGAAACGAGTGCTGCCGCGAGGCATTTAGGAGTCCTGAAAACCTTACTAGCGTTCATCTAACGCAGGAGAACTTCTAAGGCCTCATGGAAACTGTTGCACGCCTACCCCGCTACTTGGCATATCAGGGCCCACCTTCGAAGTGAGAGCTCCCTTTGAGTTTCCCTTTAGCTATGAAACAGGACAGGATGAGCTCTGACTCGGAAACTAAAATACCCTGTCTCTTCGTGTAACCTCTTTTTCCTCTAACAGTCATGCCTGCAATGAGTATAAGCCTGACAACAACAGGGTTTTTAAGGGAGCTTCAAGGCGCAGAAGAGGAGCTTTCAAGGTGGGAAAACAAGGCCAGTCCCATCAGGCACCATCTCCAGGTTGACACGCAGCGTAAGTGTCTCTGGCTTCTGGCAGGTCAAAAGAGACCTAGCTACCTCCCTGGCTCTTCCCTCATTCAACTTTTCTACACAGGGTGCTCTGCGTGTAGTGAACTGCCTAGACGAAAGAGTGCCCTAGGTCTCCTAGGGTCCTGTGCCTCTCCCAAAAGCCTCAAGTGTTCCACAGAAAACAGTGTTGTAGTGGAAGTTGCAATGCAATCTGCCTTTAATCTTGAGATACGGTGACTTGTTATGAGGTCCTAGAAGGACTTGTAAGCAGAGAGTTTTTCTCAGTACAGCTGAGACTAGGGTAACGAGGACGATTTCCATGTTATGCTGGATTTTCTAGAACCGTGTTGATGAAACCTTTCTGTAGCTGGGGATACCTAGCTCCCCGAATGAAGCGTGCAGTGTGTTACCCTTTACTCCGCCTACCCATGGGCACCCTGACAGGCCTACGGGTCTGACTGTGGCCCAGCAAGCCCAGGGTAGCCTTGGAGTACTCAGTGTCCTTGTACGGAAACGAGTGCTGCCGCGAGGGCTCTACGAGTCCTGAATACCTTACTAGCGTTCAACTAAAGCAAGAGAGCGACTAAGGCCTCATGGAAGCCTTTGCACGCCTACTCCGCTACATGGCATATCAGGGCCCTCCTTCGAAGCGAGGGCTCACTTTGAGTTTCCCTTTAGCTATAAAACAGGACAGGATGAGCTCTGAATCAGAAACTGAAATACCCTGTCTCTTCGTGTATCCTCTTTTTCCCTCACACAGCCATGCCTGCAATGAATATAAGGCTGACAACCACAGTGTTTTTAAGGGAGCTTCAAGGCGCAGAAGAGGAGCTTTCAAGGTGGGAAAACAAGGCCAGTCCCATCAGGCACCATCTCCAGGTTGACACGCAGCGTAAGTGTCTCTGGCTTCTGGCAGGTCCAAAGAGACCTAGCTACCTCCCTGGCTCTTCCCTCATTCAACTTTTCTACACAGGGTGCTCTGCGTGTAGCGAACTGCTTAGATGAAAGACTGCCCTAGGACTCCTAGGGTCCTGTGCCTCTCCCCAAAGCCTGAAGTGTTCCACACAAAACTGTGCTGTAGTGGAAGTTGCAATGCAAGCTGCCTTTCTCCTGGAGATACGGTGACTTCAGGTATGAGGTCCTAGAAGGACTTGTAAGCAGAGAGTTTTTCTCAGTACCGCTCAGAGTAGGGCAACGAGGACGAATTTCATGGTATGCTGGACTTGCTAGGACCGTGTTCATGAAGCCGTTGGTGAACTGGGGATATCTAGCTCGCCCAAGGAAGAGTGCAGCGTGTGACTCTTCACTCGACCTACGTAGGGCCACCCTGAATGGCCTACGGGTCTGAGTGTGACCCAGCAATCCCAGGGGAGCCTCGGGGTACTCAGGGTCGCTGTACGGAAACGAGTGCTGCCGCGAGGGCTCTACGAGTCCTGAAAAGCTTACTAGCGTTCAACTAAAGCAGAAGAGCGACTAAGGCCTCCTGGAAGCTGCTGCACGCCTACTCCACTGCATGGCGTATCAGGGCCCTCCTTCGAAGCTAGGCCTCACTTTGAGTTTCCCTTTAGCTAGAGAACAGGACAGGATGAGCTCTGAATCAGAAACTGGAATACGTGTTTCTTCGTGAAACCTCTTTTTCCCTCTCACAGCCATGCCTGTCGTGAGTATAAGCCCGACACCAACAGTGTTTTTCAGCTAGCTTCTAGGCGCGTAAAAGGAGCTTTCATGATGGGACAGCAAGGCTCGCCCCATCAGGTCCTGTTTCCAGATTGACACACAGCATAAGTAGCTGTGGTTTCTAAGAGGTCCAAAGAGACCTGGCTACCTACTTGGCTCTGCCCAGAATCAATTTTTCTGCACAGGGTGTTGTACGTGGAGTGAAGTGCCTAGACAATAGACTGCCCTAGGTCTCTAAGAGCCCTGTGCATGTCCCAAAGCCTGAAGTGTTACACGGAACACTGTGCTTTAGTGGAAGTTGGAATGCAAGCCGTCTTTCTCCTTGAGATACGGTGACTTCAGGTACGAGGTCCTCGAAGGACTTCAAAGCAGAGAGTTTTACTCAGTACAGCTCAGAATCGGCTGATGAGGCAGACTTCCATGGTTTGCTGGCCTTGCTAGAACCGTGTTCCTGAGGCTGATGGTGAGCTGAGGAAATCTAGCTTTCCCAAGAAAGAGTGCAGTTCGTTATCTTTCACTCGGCCTAAAAAGGGGCACACTGAAGGGCCTACGGGTCTGAGTGTGGCCCAGCAAGCCCAGGGGAGTCCTGGGGTACTCAGAGTTCTTGTACGCAAATGGGTACTGACACGAGTGGGCCTGGAGTCCTGAGAAGGAGTAGTACCTTTAAACTAATGCAGGACTGCGACTAAGGCCTCAAGGAAAATGCTGCACAACTACCCTTCTGGAGGGCAAATCAGAGCCTTAGGTCGAGGGTAGGGCGCACGTTGAGATTCCCCTTAGCTCTAGTGCAGGGCAGGATATGCTCCCCACCAGGGCCTGGAAGCACCCTCTTTCTTTCGAGAAAACTCATTTTCTTCCAGAGCCATGCCTGGAGTGAGGACAAGTCCGACAACCACAGTGTTTTTCAGGTAGCTTCAAGGCCGCATGAATGGAGCTTTCAAGACGGGAAAACAAGGCTTGTCTCCTAAGGCCGCCATTTCCAGGCTGACACGCAGAAGAAGCATCTGTGGTTTCTAGCAGGTCAAAAGAGACCTAGCTCCTCACTGGGTCCTTGGAGAATCAACTTTTCTCTGCAGGGTGTTCTGCGTGTAGCGAACTGCCTAAATGAAAGAATTCCCTAGGTGTCCTGGGCTCCTGGGCATCTTCCAAAAGCCTGCGGCGTTACACCAGAAAGTGTGCTCTAGTTGCACTTGGACCACAAGCCGACTCTCTCCTAGAGGTTGGTTGACTTCAGCTAGGAGCTGGTAGAAGGAACTGTAAGCAAAGAGTTTCCCTCAGTACAGCTCGGACTACTGTAAGCAGGCAGACTGGCATGGCATGCTGCACCTACTACAACCGTGTTCCTGAGGCTGTTGGTGAGCTGAGGAAATCGAGCTCCCCCGAGGGAGCGTGCATCATGCTGCCCTTCACTCGGCACAGACACGGGGACTCCGAAGGGCCTACGTGTCTGAATGTTGATCTTCAACTCAGGGGAGCCTGGGGGTTACTCAGTGTCTTTGTACGGAAACGGGTGCAGACGCAAGGGAGCAGGAGTCCTGAGAAGATTAGTACCGTGAAACTAATGCAGAAGTGCGACTAAGGCCTCGTGGAAGCTGCGCACTCCTACCCTGCTGCATGGCATATCAGGGCCCTCCTTCGAAGTTAGGCCTCACTTTGAGATTCCCTTTAGCTATAGAACAGGACAGGATGAGCTCTGACCGAGAAACTGGGATACCCTGTTTCTTCGTGAAACCTCTTTTTCCCTCTCACAGCCATGCCTGCCGTGAGTATAAGGCTGACAACCACAGTGTTTTTAAGGGATCTTCAAGGCGCAGAAGAGGAGCTTTCAAGGTGGGAAAACAAGGCCAGTCCCATCAGGCACCATCTCCAGGATGACACTCAGAGTAAGTGTCTCAGGGTACTGGCAGGTCAAAAGAGACCTAGCTACCTCCCTGGCTCTTCCCTGATTCAACTTTTCTACACAGGGTGTTCTGCGTGTAGTGAACTGCCTAGACGAAAGAGGGCCCTAGGTCTCTGAGGGTCCGGTGCCTCTCCCAAAAGCCTGAAGTGTTCCACAGAAAACTGTGCTGTAGTGGAAGTTGCAATGCAAGCTGCCTTTCTCCTTGAGATACGGTGACTTAAGCTATGAGGTCCTAGAAGGACTTGTAAGCAGAGAGTTTTTCTCAGTACAGCTCAGACTAGGGCAACGAGGACGACTTCCACGGCATGCCTGACTTTCTAGAACCGTGTTCATGAAACCTTTCGGTAGTTGGGGATATCTAGCTCCCCGAGTAAAGCGTGCAGCGTGTTACCCTTCACTCGGCCTACCCAGGGGCATCCTGACGGGCCTACGGGTCTGACTGTGGCCCAGCAAGCCCAGGGAAGCCTTGGAGTACTCAGTGTCTTTGTATGGAAACGAGTGCTGCCGCGAGGCATTTAGGAGTCCTGAAAACCTTACTAGCGTTCATCTAACGCAGGAGAACTTCTAAGGCCTCATGGAAACTGTTGCACGCCTACCCCGCTACTTGGCATATCAGGGCCCACCTTCGAAGTGAGAGCTCCCTTTGAGTTTCCCTTTAGCTATGAAACAGGACAGGATGAGCTCTGACTCGGAAACTAAAATACCCTGTCTCTTCGTGTAACCTCTTTTTCCTCTAACAGTCATGCCTGCAATGAGTATAAGCCTGACAACAACAGGGTTTTTAAGGGAGCTTCAAGGCGCAGAAGAGGAGCTTTCAAGGTGGGAAAACAAGGCCAGTCCCGTCAGGCACCATCTCCAGGTTGACACGCAGCGTAAGTGTCTCTGGCTTCTGGCAGGTCAAAAGAGACCTAGCTACCTCCCTGGCTCTTCCCTCTTTCAACTTTTCTACACAGGGTGCTCTGCGTGTAGTGAACTGCCTAGACGAAAGAGTGCCCTAGGTCTCCTAGGGTCCTGTGCCTCTCCCAAAAGCCTGAATTGTTCCACAGAAAACAGTGTTGTAGTGGAAGTTGCAATGCAATCTGCCTTTAATCTTGAGATACGGTGACTTGTTATGAGGTCCTAGAAGGACCTGTAAGCAGAGAGTTTTTCTCAGTACAGCTGAGACTAGGGTAACGAGGACGATTTCCATGTTATGCTGGATTTTCTAGAACCGTGTTGATGAAACCTTTCTGTAGCTGGGGATACCTAGCTCCCCGAATGAAGCGTGCAGTGTGTTACCCTTTACTCCGCCTACCCATGGGCACCCTGACAGGCCTACGGGTCTGACTGTGGCCCAGCAAGCCCAGGGTAGCCTTGGAGTACTCAGTGTCCTTGTACGGAAACGAGTGCTGCCGCGAGGGCTCTACGAGTCCTGAATACCTTACTAGCGTTCAACTAAAGCAAGAGAGCGACTAAGGCCTCATGGAAGCCTTTGCACGCCTACTCCGCTACATGGCATATCAGGGCCCTCCTTCGAAGCGAGGGCTCACTTTGAGTTTCCCTTTAGCTATAAAACAGGACAGGATGAGCTCTGAATCAGAAACTGAAATACCCTGTCTCTTCGTGTATCCTCTTTTTCCCTCACACAGCCATGCCTGCAATGAATATAAGGCTGACAACCACAGTGTTTTTAAGGGAGCTTCAAGGCGCAGAAGAGGAGCTTTCAAGGTGGGAAAACAAGGCCAGTCCCATCAGGCACCATCTCCAGGTTGACACGCAGCGTAAGTGTCTCTGGCTTCTGGCAGGTCCAAAGAGACCTAGCTACCTCCCTGGCTCTTCCCTCATTCAACTTTTCTACACAGGGTGCTCTGCGTGTAGCGAACTGCTTAGATGAAAGACTGCCCTAGGACTCCTAGGGTCCTGTGCCTCTCCCAAAAGCCTGAAGTGTTCCACACAAAACTGTGCTGTAGTGGAAGTTGCAATGCAAGCTGCCTTTCTCCTGGAGATACGGTGACTTCAGGTATGAGGTCCTAGAAGGACTTGTAAGCAGAGAGTTTTTCTCAGTACCGCTCAGAGTAGGGCAACGAGGACGAATTTCATGGTATGCTGGACTTGCTAGGACCGTGTTCATGAAGCCGTTGGTGAACTGGGGATATCTAGCTCGCCCAAGGAAGAGTGCAGCGTGTGACTCTTCACTCGACCTACGTAGGGCCACCCTGAATGGCCTACGGGTCTGAGTGTGACCCAGCAATCCCAGGGGAGCCTCGGGGTACTCAGGGTCGCTGTACGGAAACGAGTGCTGCCGCGAGGGCTCTACGAGTCCTGAAAAGCTTACTAGCGTTCAACTAAAGCAGAAGAGCGACTAAGGCCTCCTGGAAGCTGCTGCACGCCTACTCCACTGCATGGCGTATCAGGGCCCTCCTTCGAAGCTAGGCCTCACTTTGAGTTTCCCTTTAGCTAGAGAACAGGACAGGATGAGCTCTGAATCAGAAACTGGAATACGTGTTTCTTCGTGAAACCTCTTTTTCCCTCTCACAGCCATGCCTGTCGTGAGTATAAGCCCGACACCAACAGTGTTTTTCAGCTAGCTTCTAGGCGCATAAAAGGAGCTTTCATGATGGGACAGCAAGGCTCGCCCCATCAGGTCCTGTTTCCAGATTGACACACAGCATAAGTAGCTGTGGTTTCTAAGAGGTCCAAAGAGACCTGGCTACCTACTTGGCTCTGCCCAGAATCAATTTTTCTGCACAGGGTGTTGTACGTGGAGTGAAGTGCCTAGACAATAGACTGCCCTAGGTCTCTAAGAGCCCTGTGCATGTCCCAAAGCCTGAAGTGTTACACGGAACACTGTGCTTTAGTGGAAGTTGGAATGCAAGCCGTCTTTCTCCTTGAGATACGGTGACTTCAGGTACGAGGTGGTCCTCGAAGGACTTCAAAGCAGAGAGTTTTACTCAGTACAGCTCAGAATCGGCTGATGAGGCAGACTTCCATGGTTTGCTGGCCTTGCTAGAACCGTGTTCCTGAGGCTGATGGTGAGCTGAGGAAATCTAGCTTTCCCAAGAAAGAGTGCAGTTTGTTATCTTTCACTCGGCCTAAAAAGGGGCACACTGAAGGGCCTACGGGTCTGAGTGTGGCCCAGCAAGCCCAGGGGAGTCCTGGGGTACTCAGAGTTCTTGTACGCAAATGGGTACTGACACGAGTGGGCCTGGAGTCCTGAGAAGGAGTAGTACCTTTAAACTAATGCAGGACTGCGACTAAGGCCTCAAGGAAAATGCTGCACAACTACCCTTCTGGAGGGCAAATCAGAGCCTTAGGTCGAGGGTAGGGCGCACGTTGAGATTCCCCTTAGCTCTAGTGCAGGGCAGGATATGCTCCCCACCAGGGCCTGGAAGCACCCTCTTTCTTTCGAGAAAACTCATTTTCTTCCAGAGCCATGCCTGGAGTGAGGACAAGTCCGACAACCACAGTGTTTTTCAGGTAGCTTCAAGGCCGCATGAATGGAGCTTTCAAGACGGGAAAACAAGGCTTGTCTCCTAAGGCCGCCATTTCCAGGCTGACACGCAGAAGAAGCATCTGTGGTTTCTAGCAGGTCAAAAGAGACCTAGCTCCTCACTGGGTCCTTGGAGAATCAACTTTTCTCTGCAGGGTGTTCTGCGTGTAGCGAACTGCCTAAATGAAAGAATTCCCTAGGTGTCCTGGGCTCCTGGGCATCTTCCAAAAGCCTGCGGCGTTACACCAGAAAGTGTGCTCTAGTTGCACTTGGACCACAAGCCGACTCTCTCCTAGAGGTTGGTTGACTTCAGCTAGGAGCTGGTAGAAGGAACTGTAAGCAAAGAGTTTCCCTCAGTACAGCTCGGACTACTGTAAGCAGGCAGACTGGCATGGCATGCTGCACCTACTACAACCGTGTTCCTGAGGCTGTTGGTGAGCTGAGGAAATCGAGCTCCCCCGAGGGAGCGTGCATCATGCTGCCCTTCACTCGGCACAGACACGGGGACTCCGAAGGGCCTACGTGTCTGAATGTTGATCTTCAACTCAGGGGAGCCTGGGGGTTACTCAGTGTCTTTGTACGGAAACGGGTGCAGACGCAAGGGAGCAGGAGTCCTGAGAAGATTAGTACCGTGAAACTAATGCAGAAGTGCGACTAAGGCCTCGTGGAAGCTGCGCACTCCTACCCTGCTGCATGGCATATCAGGGCCCTCCTTCGAAGTTAGGCCTCACTTTGAGATTCCCTTTAGCTATAGAACAGGACAGGATGAGCTCTGACCGAGAAACTGGGATACCCTGTTTCTTCGTGAAACCTCTTTTTCCCTCTCACAGCCATGCCTGCCGTGAGTATAAGGCTGACAACCACAGTGTTTTTAAGGGATCTTCAAGGCGCAGAAGAGGAGCTTTCAAGGTGGGAAAACAAGGCCAGTCCCATCAGGCACCATCTCCAGGATGACACTCAGAGTAAGTGTCTCAGGGTACTGGCAGGTCAAAAGAGACCTAGCTACCTCCCTGGCTCTTCCCTGATTCAACTTTTCTACACAGGGTGTTCTGCGTGTAGTGAACTGCCTAGACGAAAGAGGGCCCTAGGTCTCTGAGGGTCCGGTGCCTCTCCCAAAAGCCTGAAGTGTTCCACAGAAAACTGTGCTGTAGTGGAAGTTGCAATGCAAGCTGCCTTTCTCCTTGAGATACGGTGACTTAAGCTATGAGGTCCTAGAAGGACTTGTAAGCAGAGAGTTTTTCTCAGTACAGCTCAGACTAGGGCAACGAGGACGACTTCCACGGCATGCCTGACTTTCTAGAACCGTGTTCATGAAACCTTTCGGTAGTTGGGGATATCTAGCTCCCCGAGTAAAGCGTGCAGCGTGTTACCCTTCACTCGGCCTACCCAGGGGCATCCTGACGGGCCTACGGGTCTGACTGTGGCCCAGCAAGCCCAGGGAAGCCTTGGAGTACTCAGTGTCTTTGTATGGAAACGAGTGCTGCCGCGAGGCATTTAGGAGTCCTGAAAACCTTACTAGCGTTCATCTAACGCAGGAGAACTTCTAAGGCCTCATGGAAACTGTTGCACGCCTACCCCGCTACTTGGCATATCAGGGCCCACCTTCGAAGTGAGAGCTCCCTTTGAGTTTCCCTTTAGCTATGAAACAGGACAGGATGAGCTCTGACTCGGAAACTAAAATACCCTGTCTCTTCGTGTAACCTCTTTTTCCTCTAACAGTCATGCCTGCAATGAGTATAAGCCTGACAACAACAGGGTTTTTAAGGGAGCTTCAAGGCGCAGAAGAGGAGCTTTCAAGGTGGGAAAACAAGGCCAGTCCCATCAGGCACCATCTCCAGGTTGACACGCAGCGTAAGTGTCTCTGGCTTCTGGCAGGTCAAAAGAGACCTAGCTACCTCCCTGGCTCTTCCCTCATTCAACTTTTCTACACAGGGTGCTCTGCGTGTAGTGAACTGCCTAGACGAAAGAGTGCCCTAGGTCTCCTAGGGTCCTGTGCCTCTCCCAAAAGCCTGAATTGTTCCACAGAAAACAGTGTTGTAGTGGAAGTTGCAATGCAATCTGCCTTTAATCTTGAGATACGGTGACTTGTTATGAGGTCCTAGAAGGACTTGTAAGCAGAGAGTTTTTCTCAGTACAGCTGAGACTAGGGTAACGAGGACGATTTCCATGTTATGCTGGATTTTCTAGAACCGTGTTGATGAAACCTTTCTGTAGCTGGGGATACCTAGCTCCCCGAATGAAGCGTGCAGTGTGTTACCCTTTACTCCGCCTACCCATGGGCACCCTGACAGGCCTACGGGTCTGACTGTGGCCCAGCAAGCCCAGGGTAGCCTTGGAGTACTCAGTGTCCTTGTACGGAAACGAGTGCTGCCGCGAGGGCTCTACGAGTCCTGAATACCTTACTAGCGTTCAACTAAAGCAAGAGAGCGACTAAGGCCTCATGGAAGCCTTTGCACGCCTACTCCGCTACATGGCATATCAGGGCCCTCCTTCGAAGCGAGGGCTCACTTTGAGTTTCCCTTTAGCTATAAAACAGGACAGGATGAGCTCTGAATCAGAAACTGAAATACCCTGTCTCTTCGTGTATCCTCTTTTTCCCTCACACAGCCATGCCTGCAATGAATATAAGGCTGACAACCACAGTGTTTTTAAGGGAGCTTCAAGGCGCAGAAGAGGAGCTTTCAAGGTGGGAAAACAAGGCCAGTCCCATCAGGCACCATCTCCAGGATGACACTCAGAGTAAGTGTCTCAGGGTACTGGCAGGTCAAAAGAGACCTAGCTACCTCCCTGGCTCTTCCCTGATTCAACTTTTCTACACAGGGTGTTCTGCGTGTAGTGAACTGCCTAGACGAAAGAGGGCCCTAGGTCTCTGAGGGTCCGGTGCCTCTCCCAAAAGCCTGAAGTGTTCCACAGAAAACTGTGCTGTAGTGGAAGTTGCAATGCAAGCTGCCTTTCTCCTTGAGATACGGTGACTTAAGCTATGAGGTCCTAGAAGGACTTGTAAGCAGAGAGTTTTTCTCAGTACAGCTCAGACTAGGGCAACGAGGACGACTTCCACGGCATGCCTGACTTTCTAGAACCGTGTTCATGAAACCTTTCGGTAGTTGGGGATATCTAGCTCCCCGAGTAAAGCGTGCAGCGTGTTACCCTTCACTCGGCCTACCCAGGGGCATCCTGACGGGCCTACGGGTCTGACTGTGGCCCAGCAAGCCCAGGGAAGCCTTGGAGTACTCAGTGTCTTTGTATGGAAACGAGTGCTGCCGCGAGGCATTTAGGAGTCCTGAAAACCTTACTAGCGTTCATCTAACGCAGGAGAACTTCTAAGGCCTCATGGAAACTGTTGCACGCCTACCCCGCTACTTGGCATATCAGGGCCCACCTTCGAAGTGAGAGCTCCCTTTGAGTTTCCCTTTAGCTATGAAACAGGACAGGATGAGCTCTGACTCGGAAACTAAAATACCCTGTCTCTTCGTGTAACCTCTTTTTCCTCTAACAGTCATGCCTGCAATGAGTATAAGCCTGACAACAACAGGGTTTTTAAGGGAGCTTCAAGGCGCAGAAGAGGAGCTTTCAAGGTGGGAAAACAAGGCCAGTCCCGTCAGGCACCATCTCCAGGTTGACACGCAGCGTAAGTGTCTCTGGCTTCTGGCAGGTCAAAAGAGACCTAGCTACCTCCCTGGCTCTTCCCTCTTTCAACTTTTCTACACAGGGTGCTCTGCGTGTAGTGAACTGCCTAGACGAAAGAGTGCCCTAGGTCTCCTAGGGTCCTGTGCCTCTCCCAAAAGCCTGAATTGTTCCACAGAAAACAGTGTTGTAGTGGAAGTTGCAATGCAATCTGCCTTTAATCTTGAGATACGGTGACTTGTTATGAGGTCCTAGAAGGACCTGTAAGCAGAGAGTTTTTCTCAGTACAGCTGAGACTAGGGTAACGAGGACGATTTCCATGTTATGCTGGATTTTCTAGAACCGTGTTGATGAAACCTTTCTGTAGCTGGGGATACCTAGCTCCCCGAATGAAGCGTGCAGTGTGTTACCCTTTACTCCGCCTACCCATGGGCACCCTGACAGGCCTACGGGTCTGACTGTGGCCCAGCAAGCCCAGGGTAGCCTTGGAGTACTCAGTGTCCTTGTACGGAAACGAGTGCTGCCGCGAGGGCTCTACGAGTCCTGAATACCTTACTAGCGTTCAACTAAAGCAAGAGAGCGACTAAGGCCTCATGGAAGCCTTTGCACGCCTACTCCGCTACATGGCATATCAGGGCCCTCCTTCGAAGCGAGGGCTCACTTTGAGTTTCCCTTTAGCTATAAAACAGGACAGGATGAGCTCTGAATCAGAAACTGAAATACCCTGTCTCTTCGTGTATCCTCTTTTTCCCTCACACAGCCATGCCTGCAATGAATATAAGGCTGACAACCACAGTGTTTTTAAGGGAGCTTCAAGGCGCAGAAGAGGAGCTTTCAAGGTGGGAAAACAAGGCCAGTCCCATCAGGCACCATCTCCAGGTTGACACGCAGCGTAAGTGTCTCTGGCTTCTGGCAGGTCCAAAGAGACCTAGCTACCTCCCTGGCTCTTCCCTCATTCAACTTTTCTACACAGGGTGCTCTGCGTGTAGCGAACTGCTTAGATGAAAGACTGCCCTAGGACTCCTAGGGTCCTGTGCCTCTCCCAAAAGCCTGAAGTGTTCCACACAAAACTGTGCTGTAGTGGAAGTTGCAATGCAAGCTGCCTTTCTCCTGGAGATACGGTGACTTCAGGTATGAGGTCCTAGAAGGACTTGTAAGCAGAGAGTTTTTCTCAGTACCGCTCAGAGTAGGGCAACGAGGACGAATTTCATGGTATGCTGGACTTGCTAGGACCGTGTTCATGAAGCCGTTGGTGAACTGGGGATATCTAGCTCGCCCAAGGAAGAGTGCAGCGTGTGACTCTTCACTCGACCTACGTAGGGCCACCCTGAATGGCCTACGGGTCTGAGTGTGACCCAGCAATCCCAGGGGAGCCTCGGGGTACTCAGGGTCGCTGTACGGAAACGAGTGCTGCCGCGAGGGCTCTACGAGTCCTGAAAAGCTTACTAGCGTTCAACTAAAGCAGAAGAGCGACTAAGGCCTCCTGGAAGCTGCTGCACGCCTACTCCACTGCATGGCGTATCAGGGCCCTCCTTCGAAGCTAGGCCTCACTTTGAGTTTCCCTTTAGCTAGAGAACAGGACAGGATGAGCTCTGAATCAGAAACTGGAATACGTGTTTCTTCGTGAAACCTCTTTTTCCCTCTCACAGCCATGCCTGTCGTGAGTATAAGCCCGACACCAACAGTGTTTTTCAGCTAGCTTCTAGGCGCATAAAAGGAGCTTTCATGATGGGACAGCAAGGCTCGCCCCATCAGGTCCTGTTTCCAGATTGACACACAGCATAAGTAGCTGTGGTTTCTAAGAGGTCCAAAGAGACCTGGCTACCTACTTGGCTCTGCCCAGAATCAATTTTTCTGCACAGGGTGTTGTACGTGGAGTGAAGTGCCTAGACAATAGACTGCCCTAGGTCTCTAAGAGCCCTGTGCATGTCCCAAAGCCTGAAGTGTTACACGGAACACTGTGCTTTAGTGGAAGTTGGAATGCAAGCCGTCTTTCTCCTTGAGATACGGTGACTTCAGGTACGAGGTGGTCCTCGAAGGACTTCAAAGCAGAGAGTTTTACTCAGTACAGCTCAGAATCGGCTGATGAGGCAGACTTCCATGGTTTGCTGGCCTTGCTAGAACCGTGTTCCTGAGGCTGATGGTGAGCTGAGGAAATCTAGCTTTCCCAAGAAAGAGTGCAGTTTGTTATCTTTCACTCGGCCTAAAAAGGGGCACACTGAAGGGCCTACGGGTCTGAGTGTGGCCCAGCAAGCCCAGGGGAGTCCTGGGGTACTCAGAGTTCTTGTACGCAAATGGGTACTGACACGAGTGGGCCTGGAGTCCTGAGAAGGAGTAGTACCTTTAAACTAATGCAGGACTGCGACTAAGGCCTCAAGGAAAATGCTGCACAACTACCCTTCTGGAGGGCAAATCAGAGCCTTAGGTCGAGGGTAGGGCGCACGTTGAGATTCCCCTTAGCTCTAGTGCAGGGCAGGATATGCTCCCCACCAGGGCCTGGAAGCACCCTCTTTCTTTCGAGAAAACTCATTTTCTTCCAGAGCCATGCCTGGAGTGAGGACAAGTCCGACAACCACAGTGTTTTTCAGGTAGCTTCAAGGCCGCATGAATGGAGCTTTCAAGACGGGAAAACAAGGCTTGTCTCCTAAGGCCGCCATTTCCAGGCTGACACGCAGAAGAAGCATCTGTGGTTTCTAGCAGGTCAAAAGAGACCTAGCTCCTCACTGGGTCCTTGGAGAATCAACTTTTCTCTGCAGGGTGTTCTGCGTGTAGCGAACTGCCTAAATGAAAGAATTCCCTAGGTGTCCTGGGCTCCTGGGCATCTTCCAAAAGCCTGCGGCGTTACACCAGAAAGTGTGCTCTAGTTGCACTTGGACCACAAGCCGACTCTCTCCTAGAGGTTGGTTGACTTCAGCTAGGAGCTGGTAGAAGGAACTGTAAGCAAAGAGTTTCCCTCAGTACAGCTCGGACTACTGTAAGCAGGCAGACTGGCATGGCATGCTGCACCTACTACAACCGTGTTCCTGAGGCTGTTGGTGAGCTGAGGAAATCGAGCTCCCCCGAGGGAGCGTGCATCATGCTGCCCTTCACTCGGCACAGACACGGGGACTCCGAAGGGCCTACGTGTCTGAATGTTGATCTTCAACTCAGGGGAGCCTGGGGGTTACTCAGTGTCTTTGTACGGAAACGGGTGCAGACGCAAGGGAGCAGGAGTCCTGAGAAGATTAGTACCGTGAAACTAATGCAGAAGTGCGACTAAGGCCTCGTGGAAGCTGCGCACTCCTACCCTGCTGCATGGCATATCAGGGCCCTCCTTCGAAGTTAGGCCTCACTTTGAGATTCCCTTTAGCTATAGAACAGGACAGGATGAGCTCTGACCGAGAAACTGGGATACCCTGTTTCTTCGTGAAACCTCTTTTTCCCTCTCACAGCCATGCCTGCCGTGAGTATAAGGCTGACAACCACAGTGTTTTTAAGGGATCTTCAAGGCGCAGAAGAGGAGCTTTCAAGGTGGGAAAACAAGGCCAGTCCCATCAGGCACCATCTCCAGGATGACACTCAGAGTAAGTGTCTCAGGGTACTGGCAGGTCAAAAGAGACCTAGCTACCTCCCTGGCTCTTCCCTGATTCAACTTTTCTACACAGGGTGTTCTGCGTGTAGTGAACTGCCTAGACGAAAGAGGGCCCTAGGTCTCTGAGGGTCCGGTGCCTCTCCCAAAAGCCTGAAGTGTTCCACAGAAAACTGTGCTGTAGTGGAAGTTGCAATGCAAGCTGCCTTTCTCCTTGAGATACGGTGACTTAAGCTATGAGGTCCTAGAAGGACTTGTAAGCAGAGAGTTTTTCTCAGTACAGCTCAGACTAGGGCAACGAGGACGACTTCCACGGCATGCCTGACTTTCTAGAACCGTGTTCATGAAACCTTTCGGTAGTTGGGGATATCTAGCTCCCCGAGTAAAGCGTGCAGCGTGTTACCCTTCACTCGGCCTACCCAGGGGCATCCTGACGGGCCTACGGGTCTGACTGTGGCCCAGCAAGCCCAGGGAAGCCTTGGAGTACTCAGTGTCTTTGTATGGAAACGAGTGCTGCCGCGAGGCATTTAGGAGTCCTGAAAACCTTACTAGCGTTCATCTAACGCAGGAGAACTTCTAAGGCCTCATGGAAACTGTTGCACGCCTACCCCGCTACTTGGCATATCAGGGCCCACCTTCGAAGTGAGAGCTCCCTTTGAGTTTCCCTTTAGCTATGAAACAGGACAGGATGAGCTCTGACTCGGAAACTAAAATACCCTGTCTCTTCGTGTAACCTCTTTTTCCTCTAACAGTCATGCCTGCAATGAGTATAAGCCTGACAACAACAGGGTTTTTAAGGGAGCTTCAAGGCGCAGAAGAGGAGCTTTCAAGGTGGGAAAACAAGGCCAGTCCCATCAGGCACCATCTCCAGGTTGACACGCAGCGTAAGTGTCTCTGGCTTCTGGCAGGTCAAAAGAGACCTAGCTACCTCCCTGGCTCTTCCCTCATTCAACTTTTCTACACAGGGTGCTCTGCGTGTAGTGAACTGCCTAGACGAAAGAGTGCCCTAGGTCTCCTAGGGTCCTGTGCCTCTCCCAAAAGCCTGAATTGTTCCACAGAAAACAGTGTTGTAGTGGAAGTTGCAATGCAATCTGCCTTTAATCTTGAGATACGGTGACTTGTTATGAGGTCCTAGAAGGACTTGTAAGCAGAGAGTTTTTCTCAGTACAGCTGAGACTAGGGTAACGAGGACGATTTCCATGTTATGCTGGATTTTCTAGAACCGTGTTGATGAAACCTTTCTGTAGCTGGGGATACCTAGCTCCCCGAATGAAGCGTGCAGTGTGTTACCCTTTACTCCGCCTACCCATGGGCACCCTGACAGGCCTACGGGTCTGACTGTGGCCCAGCAAGCCCAGGGTAGCCTTGGAGTACTCAGTGTCCTTGTACGGAAACGAGTGCTGCCGCGAGGGCTCTACGAGTCCTGAATACCTTACTAGCGTTCAACTAAAGCAAGAGAGCGACTAAGGCCTCATGGAAGCCTTTGCACGCCTACTCCGCTACATGGCATATCAGGGCCCTCCTTCGAAGCGAGGGCTCACTTTGAGTTTCCCTTTAGCTATAAAACAGGACAGGATGAGCTCTGAATCAGAAACTGAAATACCCTGTCTCTTCGTGTATCCTCTTTTTCCCTCACACAGCCATGCCTGCAATGAATATAAGGCTGACAACCACAGTGTTTTTAAGGGAGCTTCAAGGCGCAGAAGAGGAGCTTTCAAGGTGGGAAAACAAGGCCAGTCCCATCAGGCACCATCTCCAGGATGACACTCAGAGTAAGTGTCTCAGGGTACTGGCAGGTCAAAAGAGACCTAGCTACCTCCCTGGCTCTTCCCTGATTCAACTTTTCTACACAGGGTGTTCTGCGTGTAGTGAACTGCCTAGACGAAAGAGGGCCCTAGGTCTCTGAGGGTCCGGTGCCTCTCCCAAAAGCCTGAAGTGTTCCACAGAAAACTGTGCTGTAGTGGAAGTTGCAATGCAAGCTGCCTTTCTCCTTGAGATACGGTGACTTAAGCTATGAGGTCCTAGAAGGACTTGTAAGCAGAGAGTTTTTCTCAGTACAGCTCAGACTAGGGCAACGAGGACGACTTCCACGGCATGCCTGACTTTCTAGAACCGTGTTCATGAAACCTTTCGGTAGTTGGGGATATCTAGCTCCCCGAGTAAAGCGTGCAGCGTGTTACCCTTCACTCGGCCTACCCAGGGGCATCCTGACGGGCCTACGGGTCTGACTGTGGCCCAGCAAGCCCAGGGAAGCCTTGGAGTACTCAGTGTCTTTGTATGGAAACGAGTGCTGCCGCGAGGCATTTAGGAGTCCTGAAAACCTTACTAGCGTTCATCTAACGCAGGAGAACTTCTAAGGCCTCATGGAAACTGTTGCACGCCTACCCCGCTACTTGGCATATCAGGGCCCACCTTCGAAGTGAGAGCTCCCTTTGAGTTTCCCTTTAGCTATGAAACAGGACAGGATGAGCTCTGACTCGGAAACTAAAATACCCTGTCTCTTCGTGTAACCTCTTTTTCCTCTAACAGTCATGCCTGCAATGAGTATAAGCCTGACAACAACAGGGTTTTTAAGGGAGCTTCAAGGCGCAGAAGAGGAGCTTTCAAGGTGGGAAAACAAGGCCAGTCCCATCAGGCACCATCTCCAGGTTGACACGCAGCGTAAGTGTCTCTGGCTTCTGGCAGGTCAAAAGAGACCTAGCTACCTCCCTGGCTCTTCCCTCATTCAACTTTTCTACACAGGGTGCTCTGCGTGTAGTGAACTGCCTAGACGAAAGAGTGCCCTAGGTCTCCTAGGGTCCTGTGCCTCTCCCAAAAGCCTGAATTGTTCCACAGAAAACAGTGTTGTAGTGGAAGTTGCAACGCAATCTGCCTTTAATCTTGAGATACGGTGACTTGTTATGAGGTCCTAGAAGGACTTGTAAGCAGAGAGTTTTTCTCAGTACAGCTGAGACTAGGGTAACGAGGACGATTTCCATGTTATGCTGGATTTTCTAGAACCGTGTTGATGAAACCTTTCTGTAGCTGGGGATACCTAGCTCCCCGAATGAAGCGTGCAGTGTGTTACCCTTTACTCCGCCTACCCATGGGCACCCTGACAGGCCTACGGGTCTGACTGTGGCCCAGCAAGCCCAGGGTAGCCTTGGAGTACTCAGTGTCCTTGTACGGAAACGAGTGCTGCCGCGAGGGCTCTACGAGTCCTGAATACCTTACTAGCGTTCAACTAAAGCAAGAGAGCGACTAAGGCCTCATGGAAGCCTTTGCACGCCTACTCCGCTACATGGCATATCAGGGCCCTCCTTCGAAGCGAGGGCTCACTTTGAGTTTCCCTTTAGCTATAAAACAGGACAGGATGAGCTCTGAATCAGAAACTGAAATACCCTGTCTCTTCGTGTATCCTCTTTTTCCCTCACACAGCCATGCCTGCAATGAATATAAGGCTGACAACCACAGTGTTTTTAAGGGAGCTTCAAGGCGCAGAAGAGGAGCTTTCAAGGTGGGAAAACAAGGCCAGTCCCATCAGGCACCATCTCCAGGTTGACACGCAGCGTAAGTGTCTCTGGCTTCTGGCAGGTCCAAAGAGACCTAGCTACCTCCCTGGCTCTTCCCTCATTCAACTTTTCTACACAGGGTGCTCTGCGTGTAGCGAACTGCTTAGATGAAAGACTGCCCTAGGACTCCTAGGGTCCTGTGCCTCTCCCAAAAGCCTGAAGTGTTCCACACAAAACTGTGCTGTAGTGGAAGTTGCAATGCAAGCTGCCTTTCTCCTGGAGATACGGTGACTTCAGGTATGAGGTCCTAGAAGGACTTGTAAGCAGAGAGTTTTTCTCAGTACCGCTCAGAGTAGGGCAACGAGGACGAATTTCATGGTATGCTGGACTTGCTAGGACCGTGTTCATGAAGCCGTTGGTGAACTGGGGATATCTAGCTCGCCCAAGGAAGAGTGCAGCGTGTGACTCTTCACTCGACCTACGTAGGGCCACCCTGAATGGCCTACGGGTCTGAGTGTGACCCAGCAATCCCAGGGGAGCCTCGGGGTACTCAGGGTCGCTGTACGGAAACGAGTGCTGCCGCGAGGGCTCTACGAGTCCTGAAAAGCTTACTAGCGTTCAACTAAAGCAGAAGAGCGACTAAGGCCTCCTGGAAGCTGCTGCACGCCTACTCCACTGCATGGCGTATCAGGGCCCTCCTTCGAAGCTAGGCCTCACTTTGAGTTTCCCTTTAGCTAGAGAACAGGACAGGATGAGCTCTGAATCAGAAACTGGAATACGTGTTTCTTCGTGAAACCTCTTTTTCCCTCTCACAGCCATGCCTGTCGTGAGTATAAGCCCGACACCAACAGTGTTTTTCAGCTAGCTTCTAGGCGCATAAAAGGAGCTTTCATGATGGGACAGCAAGGCTCGCCCCATCAGGTCCTGTTTCCAGATTGACACACAGCATAAGTAGCTGTGGTTTCTAAGAGGTCCAAAGAGACCTGGCTACCTACTTGGCTCTGCCCAGAATCAATTTTTCTGCACAGGGTGTTGTACGTGGAGTGAAGTGCCTAGACAATAGACTGCCCTAGGTCTCTAAGAGCCCTGTGCATGTCCCAAAGCCTGAAGTGTTACACGGAACACTGTGCTTTAGTGGAAGTTGGAATGCAAGCCGTCTTTCTCCTTGAGATACGGTGACTTCAGGTACGAGGTGGTCCTCGAAGGACTTCAAAGCAGAGAGTTTTACTCAGTACAGCTCAGAATCGGCTGATGAGGCAGACTTCCATGGTTTGCTGGCCTTGCTAGAACCGTGTTCCTGAGGCTGATGGTGAGCTGAGGAAATCTAGCTTTCCCAAGAAAGAGTGCAGTTCGTTATCTTTCACTCGGCCTAAAAAGGGGCACACTGAAGGGCCTACGGGTCTGAGTGTGGCCCAGCAAGCCCAGGGGAGTCCTGGGGTACTCAGAGTTCTTGTACGCAAATGGGTACTGACACGAGTGGGCCTGGAGTCCTGAGAAGGAGTAGTACCTTTAAACTAATGCAGGACTGCGACTAAGGCCTCAAGGAAAATGCTGCACAACTACCCTTCTGGAGGGCAAATCAGAGCCTTAGGTCGAGGGTAGGGCGCACGTTGAGATTCCCCTTAGCTCTAGTGCAGGGCAGGATATGCTCCCCACCAGGGCCTGGAAGCACCCTCTTTCTTTCGAGAAAACTCATTTTCTTCCAGAGCCATGCCTGGAGTGAGGACAAGTCCGACAACCACAGTGTTTTTCAGGTAGCTTCAAGGCCGCATGAATGGAGCTTTCAAGACGGGAAAACAAGGCTTGTCTCCTAAGGCCGCCATTTCCAGGCTGACACGCAGAAGAAGCATCTGTGGTTTCTAGCAGGTCAAAAGAGACCTAGCTCCTCACTGGGTCCTTGGAGAATCAACTTTTCTCTGCAGGGTGTTCTGCGTGTAGCGAACTGCCTAAATGAAAGAATTCCCTAGGTGTCCTGGGCTCCTGGGCATCTTCCAAAAGCCTGCGGCGTTACACCAGAAAGTGTGCTCTAGTTGCACTTGGACCACAAGCCGACTCTCTCCTAGAGGTTGGTTGACTTCAGCTAGGAGCTGGTAGAAGGAACTGTAAGCAAAGAGTTTCCCTCAGTACAGCTCGGACTACTGTAAGCAGGCAGACTGGCATGGCATGCTGCACCTACTACAACCGTGTTCCTGAGGCTGTTGGTGAGCTGAGGAAATCGAGCTCCCCCGAGGGAGCGTGCATCATGCTGCCCTTCACTCGGCACAGACACGGGGACTCCGAAGGGCCTACGTGTCTGAATGTTGATCTTCAACTCAGGGGAGCCTGGGGGTTACTCAGTGTCTTTGTACGGAAACGGGTGCAGACGCAAGGGAGCAGGAGTCCTGAGAAGATTAGTACCGTGAAACTAATGCAGAAGTGCGACTAAGGCCTCGTGGAAGCTGCGCACTCCTACCCTGCTGCATGGCATATCAGGGCCCTCCTTCGAAGTTAGGCCTCACTTTGAGATTCCCTTTAGCTATAGAACAGGACAGGATGAGCTCTGACCGAGAAACTGGGATACCCTGTTTCTTCGTGAAACCTCTTTTTCCCTCTCACAGCCATGCCTGCCGTGAGTATAAGGCTGACAACCACAGTGTTTTTAAGGGATCTTCAAGGCGCAGAAGAGGAGCTTTCAAGGTGGGAAAACAAGGCCAGTCCCATCAGGCACCATCTCCAGGATGACACTCAGAGTAAGTGTCTCAGGGTACTGGCAGGTCAAAAGAGACCTAGCTACCTCCCTGGCTCTTCCCTGATTCAACTTTTCTACACAGGGTGTTCTGCGTGTAGTGAACTGCCTAGACGAAAGAGGGCCCTAGGTCTCTGAGGGTCCGGTGCCTCTCCCAAAAGCCTGAAGTGTTCCACAGAAAACTGTGCTGTAGTGGAAGTTGCAATGCAAGCTGCCTTTCTCCTTGAGATACGGTGACTTAAGCTATGAGGTCCTAGAAGGACTTGTAAGCAGAGAGTTTTTCTCAGTACAGCTCAGACTAGGGCAACGAGGACGACTTCCACGGCATGCCTGACTTTCTAGAACCGTGTTCATGAAACCTTTCGGTAGTTGGGGATATCTAGCTCCCCGAGTAAAGCGTGCAGCGTGTTACCCTTCACTCGGCCTACCCAGGGGCATCCTGACGGGCCTACGGGTCTGACTGTGGCCCAGCAAGCCCAGGGAAGCCTTGGAGTACTCAGTGTCTTTGTATGGAAACGAGTGCTGCCGCGAGGCATTTAGGAGTCCTGAAAACCTTACTAGCGTTCATCTAACGCAGGAGAACTTCTAAGGCCTCATGGAAACTGTTGCACGCCTACCCCGCTACTTGGCATATCAGGGCCCACCTTCGAAGTGAGAGCTCCCTTTGAGTTTCCCTTTAGCTATGAAACAGGACAGGATGAGCTCTGACTCGGAAACTAAAATACCCTGTCTCTTCGTGTAACCTCTTTTTCCTCTAACAGTCATGCCTGCAATGAGTATAAGCCTGACAACAACAGGGTTTTTAAGGGAGCTTCAAGGCGCAGAAGAGGAGCTTTCAAGGTGGGAAAACAAGGCCAGTCCCGTCAGGCACCATCTCCAGGTTGACACGCAGCGTAAGTGTCTCTGGCTTCTGGCAGGTCAAAAGAGACCTAGCTACCTCCCTGGCTCTTCCCTCTTTCAACTTTTCTACACAGGGTGCTCTGCGTGTAGTGAACTGCCTAGACGAAAGAGTGCCCTAGGTCTCCTAGGGTCCTGTGCCTCTCCCAAAAGCCTGAATTGTTCCACAGAAAACAGTGTTGTAGTGGAAGTTGCAATGCAATCTGCCTTTAATCTTGAGATACGGTGACTTGTTATGAGGTCCTAGAAGGACCTGTAAGCAGAGAGTTTTTCTCAGTACAGCTGAGACTAGGGTAACGAGGACGATTTCCATGTTATGCTGGATTTTCTAGAACCGTGTTGATGAAACCTTTCTGTAGCTGGGGATACCTAGCTCCCCGAATGAAGCGTGCAGTGTGTTACCCTTTACTCCGCCTACCCATGGGCACCCTGACAGGCCTACGGGTCTGACTGTGGCCCAGCAAGCCCAGGGTAGCCTTGGAGTACTCAGTGTCCTTGTACGGAAACGAGTGCTGCCGCGAGGGCTCTACGAGTCCTGAATACCTTACTAGCGTTCAACTAAAGCAAGAGAGCGACTAAGGCCTCATGGAAGCCTTTGCACGCCTACTCCGCTACATGGCATATCAGGGCCCTCCTTCGAAGCGAGGGCTCACTTTGAGTTTCCCTTTAGCTATAAAACAGGACAGGATGAGCTCTGAATCAGAAACTGAAATACCCTGTCTCTTCGTGTATCCTCTTTTTCCCTCACACAGCCATGCCTGCAATGAATATAAGGCTGACAACCACAGTGTTTTTAAGGGAGCTTCAAGGCGCAGAAGAGGAGCTTTCAAGGTGGGAAAACAAGGCCAGTCCCATCAGGCACCATCTCCAGGTTGACACGCAGCGTAAGTGTCTCTGGCTTCTGGCAGGTCCAAAGAGACCTAGCTACCTCCCTGGCTCTTCCCTCATTCAACTTTTCTACACAGGGTGCTCTGCGTGTAGCGAACTGCTTAGATGAAAGACTGCCCTAGGACTCCTAGGGTCCTGTGCCTCTCCCAAAAGCCTGAAGTGTTCCACACAAAACTGTGCTGTAGTGGAAGTTGCAATGCAAGCTGCCTTTCTCCTGGAGATACGGTGACTTCAGGTATGAGGTCCTAGAAGGACTTGTAAGCAGAGAGTTTTTCTCAGTACCGCTCAGAGTAGGGCAACGAGGACGAATTTCATGGTATGCTGGACTTGCTAGGACCGTGTTCATGAAGCCGTTGGTGAACTGGGGATATCTAGCTCGCCCAAGGAAGAGTGCAGCGTGTGACTCTTCACTCGACCTACGTAGGGCCACCCTGAATGGCCTACGGGTCTGAGTGTGACCCAGCAATCCCAGGGGAGCCTCGGGGTACTCAGGGTCGCTGTACGGAAACGAGTGCTGCCGCGAGGGCTCTACGAGTCCTGAAAAGCTTACTAGCGTTCAACTAAAGCAGAAGAGCGACTAAGGCCTCCTGGAAGCTGCTGCACGCCTACTCCACTGCATGGCGTATCAGGGCCCTCCTTCGAAGCTAGGCCTCACTTTGAGTTTCCCTTTAGCTAGAGAACAGGACAGGATGAGCTCTGAATCAGAAACTGGAATACGTGTTTCTTCGTGAAACCTCTTTTTCCCTCTCACAGCCATGCCTGTCGTGAGTATAAGCCCGACACCAACAGTGTTTTTCAGCTAGCTTCTAGGCGCATAAAAGGAGCTTTCATGATGGGACAGCAAGGCTCGCCCCATCAGGTCCTGTTTCCAGATTGACACACAGCATAAGTAGCTGTGGTTTCTAAGAGGTCCAAAGAGACCTGGCTACCTACTTGGCTCTGCCCAGAATCAATTTTTCTGCACAGGGTGTTGTACGTGGAGTGAAGTGCCTAGACAATAGACTGCCCTAGGTCTCTAAGAGCCCTGTGCATGTCCCAAAGCCTGAAGTGTTACACGGAACACTGTGCTTTAGTGGAAGTTGGAATGCAAGCCGTCTTTCTCCTTGAGATACGGTGACTTCAGGTACGAGGTCCTCGAAGGACTTCAAAGCAGAGAGTTTTACTCAGTACAGCTCAGAATCGGCTGATGAGGCAGACTTCCATGGTTTGCTGGCCTTGCTAGAACCGTGTTCCTGAGGCTGATGGTGAGCTGAGGAAATCTAGCTTTCCCAAGAAAGAGTGCAGTTTGTTATCTTTCACTCGGCCTAAAAAGGGGCACACTGAAGGGCCTACGGGTCTGAGTGTGGCCCAGCAAGCCCAGGGGAGTCCTGGGGTACTCAGAGTTCTTGTACGCAAATGGGTACTGACACGAGTGGGCCTGGAGTCCTGAGAAGGAGTAGTACCTTTAAACTAATGCAGGACTGCGACTAAGGCCTCAAGGAAAATGCTGCACAACTACCCTTCTGGAGGGCAAATCAGAGCCTTAGGTCGAGGGTAGGGCGCACGTTGAGATTCCCCTTAGCTCTAGTGCAGGGCAGGATATGCTCCCCACCAGGGCCTGGAAGCACCCTCTTTCTTTCGAGAAAACTCATTTTCTTCCAGAGCCATGCCTGGAGTGAGGACAAGTCCGACAACCACAGTGTTTTTCAGGTAGCTTCAAGGCCGCATGAATGGAGCTTTCAAGACGGGAAAACAAGGCTTGTCTCCTAAGGCCGCCATTTCCAGGCTGACACGCAGAAGAAGCATCTGTGGTTTCTAGCAGGTCAAAAGAGACCTAGCTCCTCACTGGGTCCTTGGAGAATCAACTTTTCTCTGCAGGGTGTTCTGCGTGTAGCGAACTGCCTAAATGAAAGAATTCCCTAGGTGTCCTGGGCTCCTGGGCATCTTCCAAAAGCCTGCGGCGTTACACCAGAAAGTGTGCTCTAGTTGCACTTGGACCACAAGCCGACTCTCTCCTAGAGGTTGGTTGACTTCAGCTAGGAGCTGGTAGAAGGAACTGTAAGCAAAGAGTTTCCCTCAGTACAGCTCGGACTACTGTAAGCAGGCAGACTGGCATGGCATGCTGCACCTACTACAACCGTGTTCCTGAGGCTGTTGGTGAGCTGAGGAAATCGAGCTCCCCCGAGGGAGCGTGCATCATGCTGCCCTTCACTCGGCACAGACACGGGGACTGCGAAGGGCCTACGTGTCTGAATGTTGATCTTCAACTCAGGGGAGCCTGGGGGTTACTCAGTGTCTTTGTACGGAAACGGGTGCAGACGCAAGGGAGCAGGAGTCCTGAGAAGATTAGTACCGTGAAACTAATGCAGAAGTGCGACTAAGGCCTCGTGGAAGCTGCGCACTCCTACCCTGCTGCATGGCATATCAGGGCCCTCCTTCGAAGTTAGGCCTCACTTTGAGATTCCCTTTAGCTATAGAACAGGACAGGATGAGCTCTGACCGAGAAACTGGGATACCCTGTTTCTTCGTGAAACCTCTTTTTCCCTCTCACAGCCATGCCTGCCGTGAGTATAAGGCTGACAACCACAGTGTTTTTAAGGGATCTTCAAGGCGCAGAAGAGGAGCTTTCAAGGTGGGAAAACAAGGCCAGTCCCATCAGGCACCATCTCCAGGATGACACTCAGAGTAAGTGTCTCAGGGTACTGGCAGGTCAAAAGAGACCTAGCTACCTCCCTGGCTCTTCCCTGATTCAACTTTTCTACACAGGGTGTTCTGCGTGTAGTGAACTGCCTAGACGAAAGAGGGCCCTAGGTCTCTGAGGGTCCGGTGCCTCTCCCAAAAGCCTGAAGTGTTCCACAGAAAACTGTGCTGTAGTGGAAGTTGCAATGCAAGCTGCCTTTCTCCTTGAGATACGGTGACTTAAGCTATGAGGTCCTAGAAGGACTTGTAAGCAGAGAGTTTTTCTCAGTACAGCTCAGACTAGGGCAACGAGGACGACTTCCACGGCATGCCTGACTTTCTAGAACCGTGTTCATGAAACCTTTCGGTAGTTGGGGATATCTAGCTCCCCGAGTAAAGCGTGCAGCGTGTTACCCTTCACTCGGCCTACCCAGGGGCATCCTGACGGGCCTACGGGTCTGACTGTGGCCCAGCAAGCCCAGGGAAGCCTTGGAGTACTCAGTGTCTTTGTATGGAAACGAGTGCTGCCGCGAGGCATTTAGGAGTCCTGAAAACCTTACTAGCGTTCATCTAACGCAGGAGAACTTCTAAGGCCTCATGGAAACTGTTGCACGCCTACCCCGCTACTTGGCATATCAGGGCCCACCTTCGAAGTGAGAGCTCCCTTTGAGTTTCCCTTTAGCTATGAAACAGGACAGGATGAGCTCTGACTCGGAAACTAAAATACCCTGTCTCTTCGTGTAACCTCTTTTTCCTCTAACAGTCATGCCTGCAATGAGTATAAGCCTGACAACAACAGGGTTTTTAAGGGAGCTTCAAGGCGCAGAAGAGGAGCTTTCAAGGTGGGAAAACAAGGCCAGTCCCATCAGGCACCATCTCCAGGTTGACACGCAGCGTAAGTGTCTCTGGCTTCTGGCAGGTCAAAAGAGACCTAGCTACCTCCCTGGCTCTTCCCTCATTCAACTTTTCTACACAGGGTGCTCTGCGTGTAGTGAACTGCCTAGACGAAAGAGTGCCCTAGGTCTCCTAGGGTCCTGTGCCTCTCCCAAAAGCCTCAAGTGTTCCACAGAAAACAGTGTTGTAGTGGAAGTTGCAATGCAATCTGCCTTTAATCTTGAGATACGGTGACTTGTTATGAGGTCCTAGAAGGACTTGTAAGCAGAGAGTTTTTCTCAGTACAGCTGAGACTAGGGTAACGAGGACGATTTCCATGTTATGCTGGATTTTCTAGAACCGTGTTGATGAAACCTTTCTGTAGCTGGGGATACCTAGCTCCCCGAATGAAGCGTGCAGTGTGTTACCCTTTACTCCGCCTACCCATGGGCACCCTGACAGGCCTACGGGTCTGACTGTGGCCCAGCAAGCCCAGGGTAGCCTTGGAGTACTCAGTGTCCTTGTACGGAAACGAGTGCTGCCGCGAGGGCTCTACGAGTCCTGAATACCTTACTAGCGTTCAACTAAAGCAAGAGAGCGACTAAGGCCTCATGGAAGCCTTTGCACGCCTACTCCGCTACATGGCATATCAGGGCCCTCCTTCGAAGCGAGGGCTCACTTTGAGTTTCCCTTTAGCTATAAAACAGGACAGGATGAGCTCTGAATCAGAAACTGAAATACCCTGTCTCTTCGTGTATCCTCTTTTTCCCTCACACAGCCATGCCTGCAATGAATATAAGGCTGACAACCACAGTGTTTTTAAGGGAGCTTCAAGGCGCAGAAGAGGAGCTTTCAAGGTGGGAAAACAAGGCCAGTCCCATCAGGCACCATCTCCAGGTTGACACGCAGCGTAAGTGTCTCTGGCTTCTGGCAGGTCCAAAGAGACCTAGCTACCTCCCTGGCTCTTCCCTCATTCAACTTTTCTACACAGGGTGCTCTGCGTGTAGCGAACTGCTTAGATGAAAGACTGCCCTAGGACTCCTAGGGTCCTGTGCCTCTCCCCAAAGCCTGAAGTGTTCCACACAAAACTGTGCTGTAGTGGAAGTTGCAATGCAAGCTGCCTTTCTCCTGGAGATACGGTGACTTCAGGTATGAGGTCCTAGAAGGACTTGTAAGCAGAGAGTTTTTCTCAGTACCGCTCAGAGTAGGGCAACGAGGACGAATTTCATGGTATGCTGGACTTGCTAGGACCGTGTTCATGAAGCCGTTGGTGAACTGGGGATATCTAGCTCGCCCAAGGAAGAGTGCAGCGTGTGACTCTTCACTCGACCTACGTAGGGCCACCCTGAATGGCCTACGGGTCTGAGTGTGACCCAGCAATCCCAGGGGAGCCTCGGGGTACTCAGGGTCGCTGTACGGAAACGAGTGCTGCCGCGAGGGCTCTACGAGTCCTGAAAAGCTTACTAGCGTTCAACTAAAGCAGAAGAGCGACTAAGGCCTCCTGGAAGCTGCTGCACGCCTACTCCACTGCATGGCGTATCAGGGCCCTCCTTCGAAGCTAGGCCTCACTTTGAGTTTCCCTTTAGCTAGAGAACAGGACAGGATGAGCTCTGAATCAGAAACTGGAATACGTGTTTCTTCGTGAAACCTCTTTTTCCCTCTCACAGCCATGCCTGTCGTGAGTATAAGCCCGACACCAACAGTGTTTTTCAGCTAGCTTCTAGGCGCGTAAAAGGAGCTTTCATGATGGGACAGCAAGGCTCGCCCCATCAGGTCCTGTTTCCAGATTGACACACAGCATAAGTAGCTGTGGTTTCTAAGAGGTCCAAAGAGACCTGGCTACCTACTTGGCTCTGCCCAGAATCAATTTTTCTGCACAGGGTGTTGTACGTGGAGTGAAGTGCCTAGACAATAGACTGCCCTAGGTCTCTAAGAGCCCTGTGCATGTCCCAAAGCCTGAAGTGTTACACGGAACACTGTGCTTTAGTGGAAGTTGGAATGCAAGCCGTCTTTCTCCTTGAGATACGGTGACTTCAGGTACGAGGTCCTCGAAGGACTTCAAAGCAGAGAGTTTTACTCAGTACAGCTCAGAATCGGCTGATGAGGCAGACTTCCATGGTTTGCTGGCCTTGCTAGAACCGTGTTCCTGAGGCTGATGGTGAGCTGAGGAAATCTAGCTTTCCCAAGAAAGAGTGCAGTTCGTTATCTTTCACTCGGCCTAAAAAGGGGCACACTGAAGGGCCTACGGGTCTGAGTGTGGCCCAGCAAGCCCAGGGGAGTCCTGGGGTACTCAGAGTTCTTGTACGCAAATGGGTACTGACACGAGTGGGCCTGGAGTCCTGAGAAGGAGTAGTACCTTTAAACTAATGCAGGACTGCGACTAAGGCCTCAAGGAAAATGCTGCACAACTACCCTTCTGGAGGGCAAATCAGAGCCTTAGGTCGAGGGTAGGGCGCACGTTGAGATTCCCCTTAGCTCTAGTGCAGGGCAGGATATGCTCCCCACCAGGGCCTGGAAGCACCCTCTTTCTTTCGAGAAAACTCATTTTCTTCCAGAGCCATGCCTGGAGTGAGGACAAGTCCGACAACCACAGTGTTTTTCAGGTAGCTTCAAGGCCGCATGAATGGAGCTTTCAAGACGGGAAAACAAGGCTTGTCTCCTAAGGCCGCCATTTCCAGGCTGACACGCAGAAGAAGCATCTGTGGTTTCTAGCAGGTCAAAAGAGACCTAGCTCCTCACTGGGTCCTTGGAGAATCAACTTTTCTCTGCAGGGTGTTCTGCGTGTAGCGAACTGCCTAAATGAAAGAATTCCCTAGGTGTCCTGGGCTCCTGGGCATCTTCCAAAAGCCTGCGGCGTTACACCAGAAAGTGTGCTCTAGTTGCACTTGGACCACAAGCCGACTCTCTCCTAGAGGTTGGTTGACTTCAGCTAGGAGCTGGTAGAAGGAACTGTAAGCAAAGAGTTTCCCTCAGTACAGCTCGGACTACTGTAAGCAGGCAGACTGGCATGGCATGCTGCACCTACTACAACCGTGTTCCTGAGGCTGTTGGTGAGCTGAGGAAATCGAGCTCCCCCGAGGGAGCGTGCATCATGCTGCCCTTCACTCGGCACAGACACGGGGACTCCGAAGGGCCTACGTGTCTGAATGTTGATCTTCAACTCAGGGGAGCCTGGGGGTTACTCAGTGTCTTTGTACGGAAACGGGTGCAGACGCAAGGGAGCAGGAGTCCTGAGAAGATTAGTACCGTGAAACTAATGCAGAAGTGCGACTAAGGCCTCGTGGAAGCTGCGCACTCCTACCCTGCTGCATGGCATATCAGGGCCCTCCTTCGAAGTTAGGCCTCACTTTGAGATTCCCTTTAGCTATAGAACAGGACAGGATGAGCTCTGACCGAGAAACTGGGATACCCTGTTTCTTCGTGAAACCTCTTTTTCCCTCTCACAGCCATGCCTGCCGTGAGTATAAGGCTGACAACCACAGTGTTTTTAAGGGATCTTCAAGGCGCAGAAGAGGAGCTTTCAAGGTGGGAAAACAAGGCCAGTCCCATCAGGCACCATCTCCAGGATGACACTCAGAGTAAGTGTCTCAGGGTACTGGCAGGTCAAAAGAGACCTAGCTACCTCCCTGGCTCTTCCCTGATTCAACTTTTCTACACAGGGTGTTCTGCGTGTAGTGAACTGCCTAGACGAAAGAGGGCCCTAGGTCTCTGAGGGTCCGGTGCCTCTCCCAAAAGCCTGAAGTGTTCCACAGAAAACTGTGCTGTAGTGGAAGTTGCAATGCAAGCTGCCTTTCTCCTTGAGATACGGTGACTTAAGCTATGAGGTCCTAGAAGGACTTGTAAGCAGAGAGTTTTTCTCAGTACAGCTCAGACTAGGGCAACGAGGACGACTTCCACGGCATGCCTGACTTTCTAGAACCGTGTTCATGAAACCTTTCGGTAGTTGGGGATATCTAGCTCCCCGAGTAAAGCGTGCAGCGTGTTACCCTTCACTCGGCCTACCCAGGGGCATCCTGACGGGCCTACGGGTCTGACTGTGGCCCAGCAAGCCCAGGGAAGCCTTGGAGTACTCAGTGTCTTTGTATGGAAACGAGTGCTGCCGCGAGGCATTTAGGAGTCCTGAAAACCTTACTAGCGTTCATCTAACGCAGGAGAACTTCTAAGGCCTCATGGAAACTGTTGCACGCCTACCCCGCTACTTGGCATATCAGGGCCCACCTTCGAAGTGAGAGCTCCCTTTGAGTTTCCCTTTAGCTATGAAACAGGACAGGATGAGCTCTGACTCGGAAACTAAAATACCCTGTCTCTTCGTGTAACCTCTTTTTCCTCTAACAGTCATGCCTGCAATGAGTATAAGCCTGACAACAACAGGGTTTTTAAGGGAGCTTCAAGGCGCAGAAGAGGAGCTTTCAAGGTGGGAAAACAAGGCCAGTCCCGTCAGGCACCATCTCCAGGTTGACACGCAGCGTAAGTGTCTCTGGCTTCTGGCAGGTCAAAAGAGACCTAGCTACCTCCCTGGCTCTTCCCTCTTTCAACTTTTCTACACAGGGTGCTCTGCGTGTAGTGAACTGCCTAGACGAAAGAGTGCCCTAGGTCTCCTAGGGTCCTGTGCCTCTCCCAAAAGCCTGAATTGTTCCACAGAAAACAGTGTTGTAGTGGAAGTTGCAATGCAATCTGCCTTTAATCTTGAGATACGGTGACTTGTTATGAGGTCCTAGAAGGACCTGTAAGCAGAGAGTTTTTCTCAGTACAGCTGAGACTAGGGTAACGAGGACGATTTCCATGTTATGCTGGATTTTCTAGAACCGTGTTGATGAAACCTTTCTGTAGCTGGGGATACCTAGCTCCCCGAATGAAGCGTGCAGTGTGTTACCCTTTACTCCGCCTACCCATGGGCACCCTGACAGGCCTACGGGTCTGACTGTGGCCCAGCAAGCCCAGGGTAGCCTTGGAGTACTCAGTGTCCTTGTACGGAAACGAGTGCTGCCGCGAGGGCTCTACGAGTCCTGAATACCTTACTAGCGTTCAACTAAAGCAAGAGAGCGACTAAGGCCTCATGGAAGCCTTTGCACGCCTACTCCGCTACATGGCATATCAGGGCCCTCCTTCGAAGCGAGGGCTCACTTTGAGTTTCCCTTTAGCTATAAAACAGGACAGGATGAGCTCTGAATCAGAAACTGAAATACCCTGTCTCTTCGTGTATCCTCTTTTTCCCTCACACAGCCATGCCTGCAATGAATATAAGGCTGACAACCACAGTGTTTTTAAGGGAGCTTCAAGGCGCAGAAGAGGAGCTTTCAAGGTGGGAAAACAAGGCCAGTCCCATCAGGCACCATCTCCAGGTTGACACGCAGCGTAAGTGTCTCTGGCTTCTGGCAGGTCCAAAGAGACCTAGCTACCTCCCTGGCTCTTCCCTCATTCAACTTTTCTACACAGGGTGCTCTGCGTGTAGCGAACTGCTTAGATGAAAGACTGCCCTAGGACTCCTAGGGTCCTGTGCCTCTCCCAAAAGCCTGAAGTGTTCCACACAAAACTGTGCTGTAGTGGAAGTTGCAATGCAAGCTGCCTTTCTCCTGGAGATACGGTGACTTCAGGTATGAGGTCCTAGAAGGACTTGTAAGCAGAGAGTTTTTCTCAGTACCGCTCAGAGTAGGGCAACGAGGACGAATTTCATGGTATGCTGGACTTGCTAGGACCGTGTTCATGAAGCCGTTGGTGAACTGGGGATATCTAGCTCGCCCAAGGAAGAGTGCAGCGTGTGACTCTTCACTCGACCTACGTAGGGCCACCCTGAATGGCCTACGGGTCTGAGTGTGACCCAGCAATCCCAGGGGAGCCTCGGGGTACTCAGGGTCGCTGTACGGAAACGAGTGCTGCCGCGAGGGCTCTACGAGTCCTGAAAAGCTTACTAGCGTTCAACTAAAGCAGAAGAGCGACTAAGGCCTCCTGGAAGCTGCTGCACGCCTACTCCACTGCATGGCGTATCAGGGCCCTCCTTCGAAGCTAGGCCTCACTTTGAGTTTCCCTTTAGCTAGAGAACAGGACAGGATGAGCTCTGAATCAGAAACTGGAATACGTGTTTCTTCGTGAAACCTCTTTTTCCCTCTCACAGCCATGCCTGTCGTGAGTATAAGCCCGACACCAACAGTGTTTTTCAGCTAGCTTCTAGGCGCATAAAAGGAGCTTTCATGATGGGACAGCAAGGCTCGCCCCATCAGGTCCTGTTTCCAGATTGACACACAGCATAAGTAGCTGTGGTTTCTAAGAGGTCCAAAGAGACCTGGCTACCTACTTGGCTCTGCCCAGAATCAATTTTTCTGCACAGGGTGTTGTACGTGGAGTGAAGTGCCTAGACAATAGACTGCCCTAGGTCTCTAAGAGCCCTGTGCATGTCCCAAAGCCTGAAGTGTTACACGGAACACTGTGCTTTAGTGGAAGTTGGAATGCAAGCCGTCTTTCTCCTTGAGATACGGTGACTTCAGGTACGAGGTGGTCCTCGAAGGACTTCAAAGCAGAGAGTTTTACTCAGTACAGCTCAGAATCGGCTGATGAGGCAGACTTCCATGGTTTGCTGGCCTTGCTAGAACCGTGTTCCTGAGGCTGATGGTGAGCTGAGGAAATCTAGCTTTCCCAAGAAAGAGTGCAGTTTGTTATCTTTCACTCGGCCTAAAAAGGGGCACACTGAAGGGCCTACGGGTCTGAGTGTGGCCCAGCAAGCCCAGGGGAGTCCTGGGGTACTCAGAGTTCTTGTACGCAAATGGGTACTGACACGAGTGGGCCTGGAGTCCTGAGAAGGAGTAGTACCTTTAAACTAATGCAGGACTGCGACTAAGGCCTCAAGGAAAATGCTGCACAACTACCCTTCTGGAGGGCAAATCAGAGCCTTAGGTCGAGGGTAGGGCGCACGTTGAGATTCCCCTTAGCTCTAGTGCAGGGCAGGATATGCTCCCCACCAGGGCCTGGAAGCACCCTCTTTCTTTCGAGAAAACTCATTTTCTTCCAGAGCCATGCCTGGAGTGAGGACAAGTCCGACAACCACAGTGTTTTTCAGGTAGCTTCAAGGCCGCATGAATGGAGCTTTCAAGACGGGAAAACAAGGCTTGTCTCCTAAGGCCGCCATTTCCAGGCTGACACGCAGAAGAAGCATCTGTGGTTTCTAGCAGGTCAAAAGAGACCTAGCTCCTCACTGGGTCCTTGGAGAATCAACTTTTCTCTGCAGGGTGTTCTGCGTGTAGCGAACTGCCTAAATGAAAGAATTCCCTAGGTGTCCTGGGCTCCTGGGCATCTTCCAAAAGCCTGCGGCGTTACACCAGAAAGTGTGCTCTAGTTGCACTTGGACCACAAGCCGACTCTCTCCTAGAGGTTGGTTGACTTCAGCTAGGAGCTGGTAGAAGGAACTGTAAGCAAAGAGTTTCCCTCAGTACAGCTCGGACTACTGTAAGCAGGCAGACTGGCATGGCATGCTGCACCTACTACAACCGTGTTCCTGAGGCTGTTGGTGAGCTGAGGAAATCGAGCTCCCCCGAGGGAGCGTGCATCATGCTGCCCTTCACTCGGCACAGACACGGGGACTCCGAAGGGCCTACGTGTCTGAATGTTGATCTTCAACTCAGGGGAGCCTGGGGGTTACTCAGTGTCTTTGTACGGAAACGGGTGCAGACGCAAGGGAGCAGGAGTCCTGAGAAGATTAGTACCGTGAAACTAATGCAGAAGTGCGACTAAGGCCTCGTGGAAGCTGCGCACTCCTACCCTGCTGCATGGCATATCAGGGCCCTCCTTCGAAGTTAGGCCTCACTTTGAGATTCCCTTTAGCTATAGAACAGGACAGGATGAGCTCTGACCGAGAAACTGGGATACCCTGTTTCTTCGTGAAACCTCTTTTTCCCTCTCACAGCCATGCCTGCCGTGAGTATAAGGCTGACAACCACAGTGTTTTTAAGGGATCTTCAAGGCGCAGAAGAGGAGCTTTCAAGGTGGGAAAACAAGGCCAGTCCCATCAGGCACCATCTCCAGGATGACACTCAGAGTAAGTGTCTCAGGGTACTGGCAGGTCAAAAGAGACCTAGCTACCTCCCTGGCTCTTCCCTGATTCAACTTTTCTACACAGGGTGTTCTGCGTGTAGTGAACTGCCTAGACGAAAGAGGGCCCTAGGTCTCTGAGGGTCCGGTGCCTCTCCCAAAAGCCTGAAGTGTTCCACAGAAAACTGTGCTGTAGTGGAAGTTGCAATGCAAGCTGCCTTTCTCCTTGAGATACGGTGACTTAAGCTATGAGGTCCTAGAAGGACTTGTAAGCAGAGAGTTTTTCTCAGTACAGCTCAGACTAGGGCAACGAGGACGACTTCCACGGCATGCCTGACTTTCTAGAACCGTGTTCATGAAACCTTTCGGTAGTTGGGGATATCTAGCTCCCCGAGTAAAGCGTGCAGCGTGTTACCCTTCACTCGGCCTACCCAGGGGCATCCTGACGGGCCTACGGGTCTGACTGTGGCCCAGCAAGCCCAGGGAAGCCTTGGAGTACTCAGTGTCTTTGTATGGAAACGAGTGCTGCCGCGAGGCATTTAGGAGTCCTGAAAACCTTACTAGCGTTCATCTAACGCAGGAGAACTTCTAAGGCCTCATGGAAACTGTTGCACGCCTACCCCGCTACTTGGCATATCAGGGCCCACCTTCGAAGTGAGAGCTCCCTTTGAGTTTCCCTTTAGCTATGAAACAGGACAGGATGAGCTCTGACTCGGAAACTAAAATACCCTGTCTCTTCGTGTAACCTCTTTTTCCTCTAACAGTCATGCCTGCAATGAGTATAAGCCTGACAACAACAGGGTTTTTAAGGGAGCTTCAAGGCGCAGAAGAGGAGCTTTCAAGGTGGGAAAACAAGGCCAGTCCCATCAGGCACCATCTCCAGGTTGACACGCAGCGTAAGTGTCTCTGGCTTCTGGCAGGTCAAAAGAGACCTAGCTACCTCCCTGGCTCTTCCCTCATTCAACTTTTCTACACAGGGTGCTCTGCGTGTAGTGAACTGCCTAGACGAAAGAGTGCCCTAGGTCTCCTAGGGTCCTGTGCCTCTCCCAAAAGCCTGAATTGTTCCACAGAAAACAGTGTTGTAGTGGAAGTTGCAATGCAATCTGCCTTTAATCTTGAGATACGGTGACTTGTTATGAGGTCCTAGAAGGACTTGTAAGCAGAGAGTTTTTCTCAGTACAGCTGAGACTAGGGTAACGAGGACGATTTCCATGTTATGCTGGATTTTCTAGAACCGTGTTGATGAAACCTTTCTGTAGCTGGGGATACCTAGCTCCCCGAATGAAGCGTGCAGTGTGTTACCCTTTACTCCGCCTACCCATGGGCACCCTGACAGGCCTACGGGTCTGACTGTGGCCCAGCAAGCCCAGGGTAGCCTTGGAGTACTCAGTGTCCTTGTACGGAAACGAGTGCTGCCGCGAGGGCTCTACGAGTCCTGAATACCTTACTAGCGTTCAACTAAAGCAAGAGAGCGACTAAGGCCTCATGGAAGCCTTTGCACGCCTACTCCGCTACATGGCATATCAGGGCCCTCCTTCGAAGCGAGGGCTCACTTTGAGTTTCCCTTTAGCTATAAAACAGGACAGGATGAGCTCTGAATCAGAAACTGAAATACCCTGTCTCTTCGTGTATCCTCTTTTTCCCTCACACAGCCATGCCTGCAATGAATATAAGGCTGACAACCACAGTGTTTTTAAGGGAGCTTCAAGGCGCAGAAGAGGAGCTTTCAAGGTGGGAAAACAAGGCCAGTCCCATCAGGCACCATCTCCAGGATGACACTCAGAGTAAGTGTCTCAGGGTACTGGCAGGTCAAAAGAGACCTAGCTACCTCCCTGGCTCTTCCCTGATTCAACTTTTCTACACAGGGTGTTCTGCGTGTAGTGAACTGCCTAGACGAAAGAGGGCCCTAGGTCTCTGAGGGTCCGGTGCCTCTCCCAAAAGCCTGAAGTGTTCCACAGAAAACTGTGCTGTAGTGGAAGTTGCAATGCAAGCTGCCTTTCTCCTTGAGATACGGTGACTTAAGCTATGAGGTCCTAGAAGGACTTGTAAGCAGAGAGTTTTTCTCAGTACCGCTCAGAGTAGGGCAACGAGGACGAATTTCATGGTATGCTGGACTTGCTAGGACCGTGTTCATGAAGCCGTTGGTGAACTGGGGATATCTAGCTCGCCCAAGGAAGAGTGCAGCGTGTGACTCTTCACTCGACCTACGTAGGGCCACCCTGAATGGCCTACGGGTCTGAGTGTGACCCAGCAATCCCAGGGGAGCCTCGGGGTACTCAGGGTCGCTGTACGGAAACGAGTGCTGCCGCGAGGGCTCTACGAGTCCTGAAAAGCTTACTAGCGTTCAACTAAAGCAGAAGAGCGACTAAGGCCTCCTGGAAGCTGCTGCACGCCTACTCCACTGCATGGCGTATCAGGGCCCTCCTTCGAAGCTAGGCCTCACTTTGAGTTTCCCTTTAGCTAGAGAACAGGACAGGATGAGCTCTGAATCAGAAACTGGAATACGTGTTTCTTCGTGAAACCTCTTTTTCCCTCTCACAGCCATGCCTGTCGTGAGTATAAGCCCGACACCAACAGTGTTTTTCAGCTAGCTTCTAGGCGCATAAAAGGAGCTTTCATGATGGGACAGCAAGGCTCGCCCCATCAGGTCCTGTTTCCAGATTGACACACAGCATAAGTAGCTGTGGTTTCTAAGAGGTCCAAAGAGACCTGGCTACCTACTTGGCTCTGCCCAGAATCAATTTTTCTGCACAGGGTGTTGTACGTGGAGTGAAGTGCCTAGACAATAGACTGCCCTAGGTCTCTAAGAGCCCTGTGCATGTCCCAAAGCCTGAAGTGTTACACGGAACACTGTGCTTTAGTGGAAGTTGGAATGCAAGCCGTCTTTCTCCTTGAGATACGGTGACTTCAGGTACGAGGTGGTCCTCGAAGGACTTCAAAGCAGAGAGTTTTACTCAGTACAGCTCAGAATCGGCTGATGAGGCAGACTTCCATGGTTTGCTGGCCTTGCTAGAACCGTGTTCCTGAGGCTGATGGTGAGCTGAGGAAATCTAGCTTTCCCAAGAAAGAGTGCAGTTTGTTATCTTTCACTCGGCCTAAAAAGGGGCACACTGAAGGGCCTACGGGTCTGAGTGTGGCCCAGCAAGCCCAGGGGAGTCCTGGGGTACTCAGAGTTCTTGTACGCAAATGGGTACTGACACGAGTGGGCCTGGAGTCCTGAGAAGGAGTAGTACCTTTAAACTAATGCAGGACTGCGACTAAGGCCTCAAGGAAAATGCTGCACAACTACCCTTCTGGAGGGCAAATCAGAGCCTTAGGTCGAGGGTAGGGCGCACGTTGAGATTCCCCTTAGCTCTAGTGCAGGGCAGGATATGCTCCCCACCAGGGCCTGGAAGCACCCTCTTTCTTTCGAGAAAACTCATTTTCTTCCAGAGCCATGCCTGGAGTGAGGACAAGTCCGACAACCACAGTGTTTTTCAGGTAGCTTCAAGGCCGCATGAATGGAGCTTTCAAGACGGGAAAACAAGGCTTGTCTCCTAAGGCCGCCATTTCCAGGCTGACACGCAGAAGAAGCATCTGTGGTTTCTAGCAGGTCAAAAGAGACCTAGCTCCTCACTGGGTCCTTGGAGAATCAACTTTTCTCTGCAGGGTGTTCTGCGTGTAGCGAACTGCCTAAATGAAAGAATTCCCTAGGTGTCCTGGGCTCCTGGGCATCTTCCAAAAGCCTGCGGCGTTACACCAGAAAGTGTGCTCTAGTTGCACTTGGACCACAAGCCGACTCTCTCCTAGAGGTTGGTTGACTTCAGCTAGGAGCTGGTAGAAGGAACTGTAAGCAAAGAGTTTCCCTCAGTACAGCTCGGACTACTGTAAGCAGGCAGACTGGCATGGCATGCTGCACCTACTACAACCGTGTTCCTGAGGCTGTTGGTGAGCTGAGGAAATCGAGCTCCCCCGAGGGAGCGTGCATCATGCTGCCCTTCACTCGGCACAGACACGGGGACTCCGAAGGGCCTACGTGTCTGAATGTTGATCTTCAACTCAGGGGAGCCTGGGGGTTACTCAGTGTCTTTGTACGGAAACGGGTGCAGACGCAAGGGAGCAGGAGTCCTGAGAAGATTAGTACCGTGAAACTAATGCAGAAGTGCGACTAAGGCCTCGTGGAAGCTGCGCACTCCTACCCTGCTGCATGGCATATCAGGGCCCTCCTTCGAAGTTAGGCCTCACTTTGAGATTCCCTTTAGCTATAGAACAGGACAGGATGAGCTCTGACCGAGAAACTGGGATACCCTGTTTCTTCGTGAAACCTCTTTTTCCCTCTCACAGCCATGCCTGCCGTGAGTATAAGGCTGACAACCACAGTGTTTTTAAGGGATCTTCAAGGCGCAGAAGAGGAGCTTTCAAGGTGGGAAAACAAGGCCAGTCCCATCAGGCACCATCTCCAGGATGACACTCAGAGTAAGTGTCTCAGGGTACTGGCAGGTCAAAAGAGACCTAGCTACCTCCCTGGCTCTTCCCTGATTCAACTTTTCTACACAGGGTGTTCTGCGTGTAGTGAACTGCCTAGACGAAAGAGGGCCCTAGGTCTCTGAGGGTCCGGTGCCTCTCCCAAAAGCCTGAAGTGTTCCACAGAAAACTGTGCTGTAGTGGAAGTTGCAATGCAAGCTGCCTTTCTCCTTGAGATACGGTGACTTAAGCTATGAGGTCCTAGAAGGACTTGTAAGCAGAGAGTTTTTCTCAGTACAGCTCAGACTAGGGCAACGAGGACGACTTCCACGGCATGCCTGACTTTCTAGAACCGTGTTCATGAAACCTTTCGGTAGTTGGGGATATCTAGCTCCCCGAGTAAAGCGTGCAGCGTGTTACCCTTCACTCGGCCTACCCAGGGGCATCCTGACGGGCCTACGGGTCTGACTGTGGCCCAGCAAGCCCAGGGAAGCCTTGGAGTACTCAGTGTCTTTGTATGGAAACGAGTGCTGCCGCGAGGCATTTAGGAGTCCTGAAAACCTTACTAGCGTTCATCTAACGCAGGAGAACTTCTAAGGCCTCATGGAAACTGTTGCACGCCTACCCCGCTACTTGGCATATCAGGGCCCACCTTCGAAGTGAGAGCTCCCTTTGAGTTTCCCTTTAGCTATGAAACAGGACAGGATGAGCTCTGACTCGGAAACTAAAATACCCTGTCTCTTCGTGTAACCTCTTTTTCCTCTAACAGTCATGCCTGCAATGAGTATAAGCCTGACAACAACAGGGTTTTTAAGGGAGCTTCAAGGCGCAGAAGAGGAGCTTTCAAGGTGGGAAAACAAGGCCAGTCCCATCAGGCACCATCTCCAGGTTGACACGCAGCGTAAGTGTCTCTGGCTTCTGGCAGGTCAAAAGAGACCTAGCTACCTCCCTGGCTCTTCCCTCATTCAACTTTTCTACACAGGGTGCTCTGCGTGTAGTGAACTGCCTAGACGAAAGAGTGCCCTAGGTCTCCTAGGGTCCTGTGCCTCTCCCAAAAGCCTGAATTGTTCCACAGAAAACAGTGTTGTAGTGGAAGTTGCAATGCAATCTGCCTTTAATCTTGAGATACGGTGACTTGTTATGAGGTCCTAGAAGGACTTGTAAGCAGAGAGTTTTTCTCAGTACAGCTGAGACTAGGGTAACGAGGACGATTTCCATGTTATGCTGGATTTTCTAGAACCGTGTTGATGAAACCTTTCTGTAGCTGGGGATACCTAGCTCCCCGAATGAAGCGTGCAGTGTGTTACCCTTTACTCCGCCTACCCATGGGCACCCTGACAGGCCTACGGGTCTGACTGTGGCCCAGCAAGCCCAGGGTAGCCTTGGAGTACTCAGTGTCCTTGTACGGAAACGAGTGCTGCCGCGAGGGCTCTACGAGTCCTGAATACCTTACTAGCGTTCAACTAAAGCAAGAGAGCGACTAAGGCCTCATGGAAGCCTTTGCACGCCTACTCCGCTACATGGCATATCAGGGCCCTCCTTCGAAGCGAGGGCTCACTTTGAGTTTCCCTTTAGCTATAAAACAGGACAGGATGAGCTCTGAATCAGAAACTGAAATACCCTGTCTCTTCGTGTATCCTCTTTTTCCCTCACACAGCCATGCCTGCAATGAATATAAGGCTGACAACCACAGTGTTTTTAAGGGAGCTTCAAGGCGCAGAAGAGGAGCTTTCAAGGTGGGAAAACAAGGCCAGTCCCATCAGGCACCATCTCCAGGATGACACTCAGAGTAAGTGTCTCAGGGTACTGGCAGGTCAAAAGAGACCTAGCTACCTCCCTGGCTCTTCCCTGATTCAACTTTTCTACACAGGGTGTTCTGCGTGTAGTGAACTGCCTAGACGAAAGAGGGCCCTAGGTCTCTGAGGGTCCGGTGCCTCTCCCAAAAGCCTGAAGTGTTCCACAGAAAACTGTGCTGTAGTGGAAGTTGCAATGCAAGCTGCCTTTCTCCTTGAGATACGGTGACTTAAGCTATGAGGTCCTAGAAGGACTTGTAAGCAGAGAGTTTTTCTCAGTACAGCTCAGACTAGGGCAACGAGGACGACTTCCACGGCATGCCTGACTTTCTAGAACCGTGTTCATGAAACCTTTCGGTAGTTGGGGATATCTAGCTCCCCGAGTAAAGCGTGCAGCGTGTTACCCTTCACTCGGCCTACCCAGGGGCATCCTGACGGGCCTACGGGTCTGACTGTGGCCCAGCAAGCCCAGGGAAGCCTTGGAGTACTCAGTGTCTTTGTATGGAAACGAGTGCTGCCGCGAGGCATTTAGGAGTCCTGAAAACCTTACTAGCGTTCATCTAACGCAGGAGAACTTCTAAGGCCTCATGGAAACTGTTGCACGCCTACCCCGCTACTTGGCATATCAGGGCCCACCTTCGAAGTGAGAGCTCCCTTTGAGTTTCCCTTTAGCTATGAAACAGGACAGGATGAGCTCTGACTCGGAAACTAAAATACCCTGTCTCTTCGTGTAACCTCTTTTTCCTCTAACAGTCATGCCTGCAATGAGTATAAGCCTGACAACAACAGGGTTTTTAAGGGAGCTTCAAGGCGCAGAAGAGGAGCTTTCAAGGTGGGAAAACAAGGCCAGTCCCGTCAGGCACCATCTCCAGGTTGACACGCAGCGTAAGTGTCTCTGGCTTCTGGCAGGTCAAAAGAGACCTAGCTACCTCCCTGGCTCTTCCCTCTTTCAACTTTTCTACACAGGGTGCTCTGCGTGTAGTGAACTGCCTAGACGAAAGAGTGCCCTAGGTCTCCTAGGGTCCTGTGCCTCTCCCAAAAGCCTGAATTGTTCCACAGAAAACAGTGTTGTAGTGGAAGTTGCAATGCAATCTGCCTTTAATCTTGAGATACGGTGACTTGTTATGAGGTCCTAGAAGGACTTGTAAGCAGAGAGTTTTTCTCAGTACAGCTGAGACTAGGGTAACGAGGACGATTTCCATGTTATGCTGGATTTTCTAGAACCGTGTTGATGAAACCTTTCTGTAGCTGGGGATACCTAGCTCCCCGAATGAAGCGTGCAGTGTGTTACCCTTTACTCCGCCTACCCATGGGCACCCTGACAGGCCTACGGGTCTGACTGTGGCCCAGCAAGCCCAGGGTAGCCTTGGAGTACTCAGTGTCCTTGTACGGAAACGAGTGCTGCCGCGAGGGCTCTACGAGTCCTGAATACCTTACTAGCGTTCAACTAAAGCAAGAGAGCGACTAAGGCCTCATGGAAGCCTTTGCACGCCTACTCCGCTACATGGCATATCAGGGCCCTCCTTCGAAGCGAGGGCTCACTTTGAGTTTCCCTTTAGCTATAAAACAGGACAGGATGAGCTCTGAATCAGAAACTGAAATACCCTGTCTCTTCGTGTATCCTCTTTTTCCCTCACACAGCCATGCCTGCAATGAATATAAGGCTGACAACCACAGTGTTTTTAAGGGAGCTTCAAGGCGCAGAAGAGGAGCTTTCAAGGTGGGAAAACAAGGCCAGTCCCATCAGGCACCATCTCCAGGTTGACACGCAGCGTAAGTGTCTCTGGCTTCTGGCAGGTCCAAAGAGACCTAGCTACCTCCCTGGCTCTTCCCTCATTCAACTTTTCTACACAGGGTGCTCTGCGTGTAGCGAACTGCTTAGATGAAAGACTGCCCTAGGACTCCTAGGGTCCTGTGCCTCTCCCAAAAGCCTGAAGTGTTCCACACAAAACTGTGCTGTAGTGGAAGTTGCAATGCAAGCTGCCTTTCTCCTGGAGATACGGTGACTTCAGGTATGAGGTCCTAGAAGGACTTGTAAGCAGAGAGTTTTTCTCAGTACCGCTCAGAGTAGGGCAACGAGGACGAATTTCATGGTATGCTGGACTTGCTAGGACCGTGTTCATGAAGCCGTTGGTGAACTGGGGATATCTAGCTCGCCCAAGGAAGAGTGCAGCGTGTGACTCTTCACTCGACCTACGTAGGGCCACCCTGAATGGCCTACGGGTCTGAGTGTGACCCAGCAATCCCAGGGGAGCCTCGGGGTACTCAGGGTCGCTGTACGGAAACGAGTGCTGCCGCGAGGGCTCTACGAGTCCTGAAAAGCTTACTAGCGTTCAACTAAAGCAGAAGAGCGACTAAGGCCTCCTGGAAGCTGCTGCACGCCTACTCCACTGCATGGCGTATCAGGGCCCTCCTTCGAAGCTAGGCCTCACTTTGAGTTTCCCTTTAGCTAGAGAACAGGACAGGATGAGCTCTGAATCAGAAACTGGAATACGTGTTTCTTCGTGAAACCTCTTTTTCCCTCTCACAGCCATGCCTGTCGTGAGTATAAGCCCGACACCAACAGTGTTTTTCAGCTAGCTTCTAGGCGCATAAAAGGAGCTTTCATGATGGGACAGCAAGGCTCGCCCCATCAGGTCCTGTTTCCAGATTGACACACAGCATAAGTAGCTGTGGTTTCTAAGAGGTCCAAAGAGACCTGGCTACCTACTTGGCTCTGCCCAGAATCAATTTTTCTGCACAGGGTGTTGTACGTGGAGTGAAGTGCCTAGACAATAGACTGCCCTAGGTCTCTAAGAGCCCTGTGCATGTCCCAAAGCCTGAAGTGTTACACGGAACACTGTGCTTTAGTGGAAGTTGGAATGCAAGCCGTCTTTCTCCTTGAGATACGGTGACTTCAGGTACGAGGTCCTCGAAGGACTTCAAAGCAGAGAGTTTTACTCAGTACAGCTCAGAATCGGCTGATGAGGCAGACTTCCATGGTTTGCTGGCCTTGCTAGAACCGTGTTCCTGAGGCTGATGGTGAGCTGAGGAAATCTAGCTTTCCCAAGAAAGAGTGCAGTTTGTTATCTTTCACTCGGCCTAAAAAGGGGCACACTGAAGGGCCTACGGGTCTGAGTGTGGCCCAGCAAGCCCAGGGGAGTCCTGGGGTACTCAGAGTTCTTGTACGCAAATGGGTACTGACACGAGTGGGCCTGGAGTCCTGAGAAGGAGTAGTACCTTTAAACTAATGCAGGACTGCGACTAAGGCCTCAAGGAAAATGCTGCACAACTACCCTTCTGGAGGGCAAATCAGAGCCTTAGGTCGAGGGTAGGGCGCACGTTGAGATTCCCCTTAGCTCTAGTGCAGGGCAGGATATGCTCCCCACCAGGGCCTGGAAGCACCCTCTTTCTTTCGAGAAAACTCATTTTCTTCCAGAGCCATGCCTGGAGTGAGGACAAGTCCGACAACCACAGTGTTTTTCAGGTAGCTTCAAGGCCGCATGAATGGAGCTTTCAAGACGGGAAAACAAGGCTTGTCTCCTAAGGCCGCCATTTCCAGGCTGACACGCAGAAGAAGCATCTGTGGTTTCTAGCAGGTCAAAAGAGACCTAGCTCCTCACTGGGTCCTTGGAGAATCAACTTTTCTCTGCAGGGTGTTCTGCGTGTAGCGAACTGCCTAAATGAAAGAATTCCCTAGGTGTCCTGGGCTCCTGGGCATCTTCCAAAAGCCTGCGGCGTTACACCAGAAAGTGTGCTCTAGTTGCACTTGGACCACAAGCCGACTCTCTCCTAGAGGTTGGTTGACTTCAGCTAGGAGCTGGTAGAAGGAACTGTAAGCAAAGAGTTTCCCTCAGTACAGCTCGGACTACTGTAAGCAGGCAGACTGGCATGGCATGCTGCACCTACTACAACCGTGTTCCTGAGGCTGTTGGTGAGCTGAGGAAATCGAGCTCCCCCGAGGGAGCGTGCATCATGCTGCCCTTCACTCGGCACAGACACGGGGACTCCGAAGGGCCTACGTGTCTGAATGTTGATCTTCAACTCAGGGGAGCCTGGGGGTTACTCAGTGTCTTTGTACGGAAACGGGTGCAGACGCAAGGGAGCAGGAGTCCTGAGAAGATTAGTACCGTGAAACTAATGCAGAAGTGCGACTAAGGCCTCGTGGAAGCTGCGCACTCCTACCCTGCTGCATGGCATATCAGGGCCCTCCTTCGAAGTTAGGCCTCACTTTGAGATTCCCTTTAGCTATAGAACAGGACAGGATGAGCTCTGACCGAGAAACTGGGATACCCTGTTTCTTCGTGAAACCTCTTTTTCCCTCTCACAGCCATGCCTGCCGTGAGTATAAGGCTGACAACCACAGTGTTTTTAAGGGATCTTCAAGGCGCAGAAGAGGAGCTTTCAAGGTGGGAAAACAAGGCCAGTCCCATCAGGCACCATCTCCAGGATGACACTCAGAGTAAGTGTCTCAGGGTACTGGCAGGTCAAAAGAGACCTAGCTACCTCCCTGGCTCTTCCCTGATTCAACTTTTCTACACAGGGTGTTCTGCGTGTAGTGAACTGCCTAGACGAAAGAGGGCCCTAGGTCTCTGAGGGTCCGGTGCCTCTCCCAAAAGCCTGAAGTGTTCCACAGAAAACTGTGCTGTAGTGGAAGTTGCAATGCAAGCTGCCTTTCTCCTTGAGATACGGTGACTTAAGCTATGAGGTCCTAGAAGGACTTGTAAGCAGAGAGTTTTTCTCAGTACAGCTCAGACTAGGGCAACGAGGACGACTTCCACGGCATGCCTGACTTTCTAGAACCGTGTTCATGAAACCTTTCGGTAGTTGGGGATATCTAGCTCCCCGAGTAAAGCGTGCAGCGTGTTACCCTTCACTCGGCCTACCCAGGGGCATCCTGACGGGCCTACGGGTCTGACTGTGGCCCAGCAAGCCCAGGGAAGCCTTGGAGTACTCAGTGTCTTTGTATGGAAACGAGTGCTGCCGCGAGGCATTTAGGAGTCCTGAAAACCTTACTAGCGTTCATCTAACGCAGGAGAACTTCTAAGGCCTCATGGAAACTGTTGCACGCCTACCCCGCTACTTGGCATATCAGGGCCCACCTTCGAAGTGAGAGCTCCCTTTGAGTTTCCCTTTAGCTATGAAACAGGACAGGATGAGCTCTGACTCGGAAACTAAAATACCCTGTCTCTTCGTGTAACCTCTTTTTCCTCTAACAGTCATGCCTGCAATGAGTATAAGCCTGACAACAACAGGGTTTTTAAGGGAGCTTCAAGGCGCAGAAGAGGAGCTTTCAAGGTGGGAAAACAAGGCCAGTCCCATCAGGCACCATCTCCAGGTTGACACGCAGCGTAAGTGTCTCTGGCTTCTGGCAGGTCAAAAGAGACCTAGCTACCTCCCTGGCTCTTCCCTCATTCAACTTTTCTACACAGGGTGCTCTGCGTGTAGTGAACTGCCTAGACGAAAGAGTGCCCTAGGTCTCCTAGGGTCCTGTGCCTCTCCCAAAAGCCTGAATTGTTCCACAGAAAACAGTGTTGTAGTGGAAGTTGCAATGCAATCTGCCTTTAATCTTGAGATACGGTGACTTGTTATGAGGTCCTAGAAGGACTTGTAAGCAGAGAGTTTTTCTCAGTACAGCTGAGACTAGGGTAACGAGGACGATTTCCATGTTATGCTGGATTTTCTAGAACCGTGTTGATGAAACCTTTCTGTAGCTGGGGATACCTAGCTCCCCGAATGAAGCGTGCAGTGTGTTACCCTTTACTCCGCCTACCCATGGGCACCCTGACAGGCCTACGGGTCTGACTGTGGCCCAGCAAGCCCAGGGTAGCCTTGGAGTACTCAGTGTCCTTGTACGGAAACGAGTGCTGCCGCGAGGGCTCTACGAGTCCTGAATACCTTACTAGCGTTCAACTAAAGCAAGAGAGCGACTAAGGCCTCATGGAAGCCTTTGCACGCCTACTCCGCTACATGGCATATCAGGGCCCTCCTTCGAAGCGAGGGCTCACTTTGAGTTTCCCTTTAGCTATAAAACAGGACAGGATGAGCTCTGAATCAGAAACTGAAATACCCTGTCTCTTCGTGTATCCTCTTTTTCCCTCACACAGCCATGCCTGCAATGAATATAAGGCTGACAACCACAGTGTTTTTAAGGGAGCTTCAAGGCGCAGAAGAGGAGCTTTCAAGGTGGGAAAACAAGGCCAGTCCCATCAGGCACCATCTCCAGGATGACACTCAGAGTAAGTGTCTCAGGGTACTGGCAGGTCAAAAGAGACCTAGCTACCTCCCTGGCTCTTCCCTGATTCAACTTTTCTACACAGGGTGTTCTGCGTGTAGTGAACTGCCTAGACGAAAGAGGGCCCTAGGTCTCTGAGGGTCCGGTGCCTCTCCCAAAAGCCTGAAGTGTTCCACAGAAAACTGTGCTGTAGTGGAAGCTGCAATGCAAGCTGCCTTTCTCCTTGAGATACGGTGACTTAAGCTATGAGGTCCTAGAAGGACTTGTAAGCAGAGAGTTTTTCTCAGTACAGCTCAGACTAGGGCAACGAGGACGACTTCCACGGCATGCCTGACTTTCTAGAACCGTGTTCATGAAACCTTTCGGTAGTTGGGGATATCTAGCTCCCCGAGTAAAGCGTGCAGCGTGTTACCCTTCACTCGGCCTACCCAGGGGCATCCTGACGGGCCTACGGGTCTGACTGTGGCCCAGCAAGCCCAGGGAAGCCTTGGAGTACTCAGTGTCTTTGTATGGAAACGAGTGCTGCCGCGAGGCATTTAGGAGTCCTGAAAACCTTACTAGCGTTCATCTAACGCAGGAGAACTTCTAAGGCCTCATGGAAACTGTTGCACGCCTACCCCGCTACTTGGCATATCAGGGCCCACCTTCGAAGTGAGAGCTCCCTTTGAGTTTCCCTTTAGCTATGAAACAGGACAGGATGAGCTCTGACTCGGAAACTAAAATACCCTGTCTCTTCGTGTAACCTCTTTTTCCTCTAACAGTCATGCCTGCAATGAGTATAAGCCTGACAACAACAGGGTTTTTAAGGGAGCTTCAAGGCGCAGAAGAGGAGCTTTCAAGGTGGGAAAACAAGGCCAGTCCCGTCAGGCACCATCTCCAGGTTGACACGCAGCGTAAGTGTCTCTGGCTTCTGGCAGGTCAAAAGAGACCTAGCTACCTCCCTGGCTCTTCCCTCTTTCAACTTTTCTACACAGGGTGCTCTGCGTGTAGTGAACTGCCTAGACGAAAGAGTGCCCTAGGTCTCCTAGGGTCCTGTGCCTCTCCCAAAAGCCTGAATTGTTCCACAGAAAACAGTGTTGTAGTGGAAGTTGCAATGCAATCTGCCTTTAATCTTGAGATACGGTGACTTGTTATGAGGTCCTAGAAGGACCTGTAAGCAGAGAGTTTTTCTCAGTACAGCTGAGACTAGGGTAACGAGGACGATTTCCATGTTATGCTGGATTTTCTAGAACCGTGTTGATGAAACCTTTCTGTAGCTGGGGATACCTAGCTCCCCGAATGAAGCGTGCAGTGTGTTACCCTTTACTCCGCCTACCCATGGGCACCCTGACAGGCCTACGGGTCTGACTGTGGCCCAGCAAGCCCAGGGTAGCCTTGGAGTACTCAGTGTCCTTGTACGGAAACGAGTGCTGCCGCGAGGGCTCTACGAGTCCTGAATACCTTACTAGCGTTCAACTAAAGCAAGAGAGCGACTAAGGCCTCATGGAAGCCTTTGCACGCCTACTCCGCTACATGGCATATCAGGGCCCTCCTTCGAAGCGAGGGCTCACTTTGAGTTTCCCTTTAGCTATAAAACAGGACAGGATGAGCTCTGAATCAGAAACTGAAATACCCTGTCTCTTCGTGTATCCTCTTTTTCCCTCACACAGCCATGCCTGCAATGAATATAAGGCTGACAACCACAGTGTTTTTAAGGGAGCTTCAAGGCGCAGAAGAGGAGCTTTCAAGGTGGGAAAACAAGGCCAGTCCCATCAGGCACCATCTCCAGGTTGACACGCAGCGTAAGTGTCTCTGGCTTCTGGCAGGTCCAAAGAGACCTAGCTACCTCCCTGGCTCTTCCCTCATTCAACTTTTCTACACAGGGTGCTCTGCGTGTAGCGAACTGCTTAGATGAAAGACTGCCCTAGGACTCCTAGGGTCCTGTGCCTCTCCCAAAAGCCTGAAGTGTTCCACACAAAACTGTGCTGTAGTGGAAGTTGCAATGCAAGCTGCCTTTCTCCTGGAGATACGGTGACTTCAGGTATGAGGTCCTAGAAGGACTTGTAAGCAGAGAGTTTTTCTCAGTACCGCTCAGAGTAGGGCAACGAGGACGAATTTCATGGTATGCTGGACTTGCTAGGACCGTGTTCATGAAGCCGTTGGTGAACTGGGGATATCTAGCTCGCCCAAGGAAGAGTGCAGCGTGTGACTCTTCACTCGACCTACGTAGGGCCACCCTGAATGGCCTACGGGTCTGAGTGTGACCCAGCAATCCCAGGGGAGCCTCGGGGTACTCAGGGTCGCTGTACGGAAACGAGTGCTGCCGCGAGGGCTCTACGAGTCCTGAAAAGCTTACTAGCGTTCAACTAAAGCAGAAGAGCGACTAAGGCCTCCTGGAAGCTGCTGCACGCCTACTCCACTGCATGGCGTATCAGGGCCCTCCTTCGAAGCTAGGCCTCACTTTGAGTTTCCCTTTAGCTAGAGAACAGGACAGGATGAGCTCTGAATCAGAAACTGGAATACGTGTTTCTTCGTGAAACCTCTTTTTCCCTCTCACAGCCATGCCTGTCGTGAGTATAAGCCCGACACCAACAGTGTTTTTCAGCTAGCTTCTAGGCGCATAAAAGGAGCTTTCATGATGGGACAGCAAGGCTCGCCCCATCAGGTCCTGTTTCCAGATTGACACACAGCATAAGTAGCTGTGGTTTCTAAGAGGTCCAAAGAGACCTGGCTACCTACTTGGCTCTGCCCAGAATCAATTTTTCTGCACAGGGTGTTGTACGTGGAGTGAAGTGCCTAGACAATAGACTGCCCTAGGTCTCTAAGAGCCCTGTGCATGTCCCAAAGCCTGAAGTGTTACACGGAACACTGTGCTTTAGTGGAAGTTGGAATGCAAGCCGTCTTTCTCCTTGAGATACGGTGACTTCAGGTACGAGGTGGTCCTCGAAGGACTTCAAAGCAGAGAGTTTTACTCAGTACAGCTCAGAATCGGCTGATGAGGCAGACTTCCATGGTTTGCTGGCCTTGCTAGAACCGTGTTCCTGAGGCTGATGGTGAGCTGAGGAAATCTAGCTTTCCCAAGAAAGAGTGCAGTTTGTTATCTTTCACTCGGCCTAAAAAGGGGCACACTGAAGGGCCTACGGGTCTGAGTGTGGCCCAGCAAGCCCAGGGGAGTCCTGGGGTACTCAGAGTTCTTGTACGCAAATGGGTACTGACACGAGTGGGCCTGGAGTCCTGAGAAGGAGTAGTACCTTTAAACTAATGCAGGACTGCGACTAAGGCCTCAAGGAAAATGCTGCACAACTACCCTTCTGGAGGGCAAATCAGAGCCTTAGGTCGAGGGTAGGGCGCACGTTGAGATTCCCCTTAGCTCTAGTGCAGGGCAGGATATGCTCCCCACCAGGGCCTGGAAGCACCCTCTTTCTTTCGAGAAAACTCATTTTCTTCCAGAGCCATGCCTGGAGTGAGGACAAGTCCGACAACCACAGTGTTTTTCAGGTAGCTTCAAGGCCGCATGAATGGAGCTTTCAAGACGGGAAAACAAGGCTTGTCTCCTAAGGCCGCCATTTCCAGGCTGACACGCAGAAGAAGCATCTGTGGTTTCTAGCAGGTCAAAAGAGACCTAGCTCCTCACTGGGTCCTTGGAGAATCAACTTTTCTCTGCAGGGTGTTCTGCGTGTAGCGAACTGCCTAAATGAAAGAATTCCCTAGGTGTCCTGGGCTCCTGGGCATCTTCCAAAAGCCTGCGGCGTTACACCAGAAAGTGTGCTCTAGTTGCACTTGGACCACAAGCCGACTCTCTCCTAGAGGTTGGTTGACTTCAGCTAGGAGCTGGTAGAAGGAACTGTAAGCAAAGAGTTTCCCTCAGTACAGCTCGGACTACTGTAAGCAGGCAGACTGGCATGGCATGCTGCACCTACTACAACCGTGTTCCTGAGGCTGTTGGTGAGCTGAGGAAATCGAGCTCCCCCGAGGGAGCGTGCATCATGCTGCCCTTCACTCGGCACAGACACGGGGACTCCGAAGGGCCTACGTGTCTGAATGTTGATCTTCAACTCAGGGGAGCCTGGGGGTTACTCAGTGTCTTTGTACGGAAACGGGTGCAGACGCAAGGGAGCAGGAGTCCTGAGAAGATTAGTACCGTGAAACTAATGCAGAAGTGCGACTAAGGCCTCGTGGAAGCTGCGCACTCCTACCCTGCTGCATGGCATATCAGGGCCCTCCTTCGAAGTTAGGCCTCACTTTGAGATTCCCTTTAGCTATAGAACAGGACAGGATGAGCTCTGACCGAGAAACTGGGATACCCTGTTTCTTCGTGAAACCTCTTTTTCCCTCTCACAGCCATGCCTGCCGTGAGTATAAGGCTGACAACCACAGTGTTTTTAAGGGATCTTCAAGGCGCAGAAGAGGAGCTTTCAAGGTGGGAAAACAAGGCCAGTCCCATCAGGCACCATCTCCAGGATGACACTCAGAGTAAGTGTCTCAGGGTACTGGCAGGTCAAAAGAGACCTAGCTACCTCCCTGGCTCTTCCCTGATTCAACTTTTCTACACAGGGTGTTCTGCGTGTAGTGAACTGCCTAGACGAAAGAGGGCCCTAGGTCTCTGAGGGTCCGGTGCCTCTCCCAAAAGCCTGAAGTGTTCCACAGAAAACTGTGCTGTAGTGGAAGTTGCAATGCAAGCTGCCTTTCTCCTTGAGATACGGTGACTTAAGCTATGAGGTCCTAGAAGGACTTGTAAGCAGAGAGTTTTTCTCAGTACAGCTCAGACTAGGGCAACGAGGACGACTTCCACGGCATGCCTGACTTTCTAGAACCGTGTTCATGAAACCTTTCGGTAGTTGGGGATATCTAGCTCCCCGAGTAAAGCGTGCAGCGTGTTACCCTTCACTCGGCCTACCCAGGGGCATCCTGACGGGCCTACGGGTCTGACTGTGGCCCAGCAAGCCCAGGGAAGCCTTGGAGTACTCAGTGTCTTTGTATGGAAACGAGTGCTGCCGCGAGGCATTTAGGAGTCCTGAAAACCTTACTAGCGTTCATCTAACGCAGGAGAACTTCTAAGGCCTCATGGAAACTGTTGCACGCCTACCCCGCTACTTGGCATATCAGGGCCCACCTTCGAAGTGAGAGCTCCCTTTGAGTTTCCCTTTAGCTATGAAACAGGACAGGATGAGCTCTGACTCGGAAACTAAAATACCCTGTCTCTTCGTGTAACCTCTTTTTCCTCTAACAGTCATGCCTGCAATGAGTATAAGCCTGACAACAACAGGGTTTTTAAGGGAGCTTCAAGGCGCAGAAGAGGAGCTTTCAAGGTGGGAAAACAAGGCCAGTCCCATCAGGCACCATCTCCAGGTTGACACGCAGCGTAAGTGTCTCTGGCTTCTGGCAGGTCAAAAGAGACCTAGCTACCTCCCTGGCTCTTCCCTCATTCAACTTTTCTACACAGGGTGCTCTGCGTGTAGTGAACTGCCTAGACGAAAGAGTGCCCTAGGTCTCCTAGGGTCCTGTGCCTCTCCCAAAAGCCTGAATTGTTCCACAGAAAACAGTGTTGTAGTGGAAGTTGCAATGCAATCTGCCTTTAATCTTGAGATACGGTGACTTGTTATGAGGTCCTAGAAGGACTTGTAAGCAGAGAGTTTTTCTCAGTACAGCTGAGACTAGGGTAACGAGGACGATTTCCATGTTATGCTGGATTTTCTAGAACCGTGTTGATGAAACCTTTCTGTAGCTGGGGATACCTAGCTCCCCGAATGAAGCGTGCAGTGTGTTACCCTTTACTCCGCCTACCCATGGGCACCCTGACAGGCCTACGGGTCTGACTGTGGCCCAGCAAGCCCAGGGTAGCCTTGGAGTACTCAGTGTCCTTGTACGGAAACGAGTGCTGCCGCGAGGGCTCTACGAGTCCTGAATACCTTACTAGCGTTCAACTAAAGCAAGAGAGCGACTAAGGCCTCATGGAAGCCTTTGCACGCCTACTCCGCTACATGGCATATCAGGGCCCTCCTTCGAAGCGAGGGCTCACTTTGAGTTTCCCTTTAGCTATAAAACAGGACAGGATGAGCTCTGAATCAGAAACTGAAATACCCTGTCTCTTCGTGTATCCTCTTTTTCCCTCACACAGCCATGCCTGCAATGAATATAAGGCTGACAACCACAGTGTTTTTAAGGGAGCTTCAAGGCGCAGAAGAGGAGCTTTCAAGGTGGGAAAACAAGGCCAGTCCCATCAGGCACCATCTCCAGGTTGACACGCAGCGTAAGTGTCTCTGGCTTCTGGCAGGTCCAAAGAGACCTAGCTACCTCCCTGGCTCTTCCCTCATTCAACTTTTCTACACAGGGTGCTCTGCGTGTAGCGAACTGCTTAGATGAAAGACTGCCCTAGGACTCCTAGGGTCCTGTGCCTCTCCCAAAAGCCTGAAGTGTTCCACACAAAACTGTGCTGTAGTGGAAGTTGCAATGCAAGCTGCCTTTCTCCTGGAGATACGGTGACTTCAGGTATGAGGTCCTAGAAGGACTTGTAAGCAGAGAGTTTTTCTCAGTACCGCTCAGAGTAGGGCAACGAGGACGAATTTCATGGTATGCTGGACTTGCTAGGACCGTGTTCATGAAGCCGTTGGTGAACTGGGGATATCTAGCTCGCCCAAGGAAGAGTGCAGCGTGTGACTCTTCACTCGACCTACGTAGGGCCACCCTGAATGGCCTACGGGTCTGAGTGTGACCCAGCAATCCCAGGGGAGCCTCGGGGTACTCAGGGTCGCTGTACGGAAACGAGTGCTGCCGCGAGGGCTCTACGAGTCCTGAAAAGCTTACTAGCGTTCAACTAAAGCAGAAGAGCGACTAAGGCCTCCTGGAAGCTGCTGCACGCCTACTCCACTGCATGGCGTATCAGGGCCCTCCTTCGAAGCTAGGCCTCACTTTGAGTTTCCCTTTAGCTAGAGAACAGGACAGGATGAGCTCTGAATCAGAAACTGGAATACGTGTTTCTTCGTGAAACCTCTTTTTCCCTCTCACAGCCATGCCTGTCGTGAGTATAAGCCCGACACCAACAGTGTTTTTCAGCTAGCTTCTAGGCGCATAAAAGGAGCTTTCATGATGGGACAGCAAGGCTCGCCCCATCAGGTCCTGTTTCCAGATTGACACACAGCATAAGTAGCTGTGGTTTCTAAGAGGTCCAAAGAGACCTGGCTACCTACTTGGCTCTGCCCAGAATCAATTTTTCTGCACAGGGTGTTGTACGTGGAGTGAAGTGCCTAGACAATAGACTGCCCTAGGTCTCTAAGAGCCCTGTGCATGTCCCAAAGCCTGAAGTGTTACACGGAACACTGTGCTTTAGTGGAAGTTGGAATGCAAGCCGTCTTTCTCCTTGAGATACGGTGACTTCAGGTACGAGGTCCTCGAAGGACTTCAAAGCAGAGAGTTTTACTCAGTACAGCTCAGAATCGGCTGATGAGGCAGACTTCCATGGTTTGCTGGCCTTGCTAGAACCGTGTTCCTGAGGCTGATGGTGAGCTGAGGAAATCTAGCTTTCCCAAGAAAGAGTGCAGTTTGTTATCTTTCACTCGGCCTAAAAAGGGGCACACTGAAGGGCCTACGGGTCTGAGTGTGGCCCAGCAAGCCCAGGGGAGTCCTGGGGTACTCAGAGTTCTTGTACGCAAATGGGTACTGACACGAGTGGGCCTGGAGTCCTGAGAAGGAGTAGTACCTTTAAACTAATGCAGGACTGCGACTAAGGCCTCAAGGAAAATGCTGCACAACTACCCTTCTGGAGGGCAAATCAGAGCCTTAGGTCGAGGGTAGGGCGCACGTTGAGATTCCCCTTAGCTCTAGTGCAGGGCAGGATATGCTCCCCACCAGGGCCTGGAAGCACCCTCTTTCTTTCGAGAAAACTCATTTTCTTCCAGAGCCATGCCTGGAGTGAGGACAAGTCCGACAACCACAGTGTTTTTCAGGTAGCTTCAAGGCCGCATGAATGGAGCTTTCAAGACGGGAAAACAAGGCTTGTCTCCTAAGGCCGCCATTTCCAGGCTGACACGCAGAAGAAGCATCTGTGGTTTCTAGCAGGTCAAAAGAGACCTAGCTCCTCACTGGGTCCTTGGAGAATCAACTTTTCTATGCAGGGTGTTCTGCGTGTAGCGAACTGCCTAAATGAAAGAATTCCCTAGGTGTCCTGGGCTCCTGGGCATCTTCCAAAAGCCTGCGGCGTTACACCAGAAAGTGTGCTCTAGTTGCACTTGGACCACAAGCCGACTCTCTCCTAGAGGTTGGTTGACTTCAGCTAGGAGCTGGTAGAAGGAACTGTAAGCAAAGAGTTTCCCTCAGTACAGCTCGGACTACTGTAAGCAGGCAGACTGGCATGGCATGCTGCACCTACTACAACCGTGTTCCTGAGGCTGTTGGTGAGCTGAGGAAATCGAGCTCCCCCGAGGGAGCGTGCATCATGCTGCCCTTCACTCGGCACAGACACGGGGACTGCGAAGGGCCTACGTGTCTGAATGTTGATCTTCAACTCAGGGGAGCCTGGGGGTTACTCAGTGTCTTTGTACGGAAACGGGTGCAGACGCAAGGGAGCAGGAGTCCTGAGAAGATTAGTACCGTGAAACTAATGCAGAAGTGCGACTAAGGCCTCGTGGAAGCTGCGCACTCCTACCCTGCTGCATGGCATATCAGGGCCCTCCTTCGAAGTTAGGCCTCACTTTGAGATTCCCTTTAGCTATAGAACAGGACAGGATGAGCTCTGACCGAGAAACTGGGATACCCTGTTTCTTCGTGAAACCTCTTTTTCCCTCTCACAGCCATGCCTGCCGTGAGTATAAGGCTGACAACCACAGTGTTTTTAAGGGATCTTCAAGGCGCAGAAGAGGAGCTTTCAAGGTGGGAAAACAAGGCCAGTCCCATCAGGCACCATCTCCAGGATGACACTCAGAGTAAGTGTCTCAGGGTACTGGCAGGTCAAAAGAGACCTAGCTACCTCCCTGGCTCTTCCCTGATTCAACTTTTCTACACAGGGTGTTCTGCGTGTAGTGAACTGCCTAGACGAAAGAGGGCCCTAGGTCTCTGAGGGTCCGGTGCCTCTCCCAAAAGCCTGAAGTGTTCCACAGAAAACTGTGCTGTAGTGGAAGTTGCAATGCAAGCTGCCTTTCTCCTTGAGATACGGTGACTTAAGCTATGAGGTCCTAGAAGGACTTGTAAGCAGAGAGTTTTTCTCAGTACAGCTCAGACTAGGGCAACGAGGACGACTTCCACGGCATGCCTGACTTTCTAGAACCGTGTTCATGAAACCTTTCGGTAGTTGGGGATATCTAGCTCCCCGAGTAAAGCGTGCAGCGTGTTACCCTTCACTCGGCCTACCCAGGGGCATCCTGACGGGCCTACGGGTCTGACTGTGGCCCAGCAAGCCCAGGGAAGCCTTGGAGTACTCAGTGTCTTTGTATGGAAACGAGTGCTGCCGCGAGGCATTTAGGAGTCCTGAAAACCTTACTAGCGTTCATCTAACGCAGGAGAACTTCTAAGGCCTCATGGAAACTGTTGCACGCCTACCCCGCTACTTGGCATATCAGGGCCCACCTTCGAAGTGAGAGCTCCCTTTGAGTTTCCCTTTAGCTATGAAACAGGACAGGATGAGCTCTGACTCGGAAACTAAAATACCCTGTCTCTTCGTGTAACCTCTTTTTCCTCTAACAGTCATGCCTGCAATGAGTATAAGCCTGACAACAACAGGGTTTTTAAGGGAGCTTCAAGGCGCAGAAGAGGAGCTTTCAAGGTGGGAAAACAAGGCCAGTCCCATCAGGCACCATCTCCAGGTTGACACGCAGCGTAAGTGTCTCTGGCTTCTGGCAGGTCAAAAGAGACCTAGCTACCTCCCTGGCTCTTCCCTCATTCAACTTTTCTACACAGGGTGCTCTGCGTGTAGTGAACTGCCTAGACGAAAGAGTGCCCTAGGTCTCCTAGGGTCCTGTGCCTCTCCCAAAAGCCTGAATTGTTCCACAGAAAACAGTGTTGTAGTGGAAGTTGCAACGCAATCTGCCTTTAATCTTGAGATACGGTGACTTGTTATGAGGTCCTAGAAGGACTTGTAAGCAGAGAGTTTTTCTCAGTACAGCTGAGACTAGGGTAACGAGGACGATTTCCATGTTATGCTGGATTTTCTAGAACCGTGTTGATGAAACCTTTCTGTAGCTGGGGATACCTAGCTCCCCGAATGAAGCGTGCAGTGTGTTACCCTTTACTCCGCCTACCCATGGGCACCCTGACAGGCCTACGGGTCTGACTGTGGCCCAGCAAGCCCAGGGTAGCCTTGGAGTACTCAGTGTCCTTGTACGGAAACGAGTGCTGCCGCGAGGGCTCTACGAGTCCTGAATACCTTACTAGCGTTCAACTAAAGCAAGAGAGCGACTAAGGCCTCATGGAAGCCTTTGCACGCCTACTCCGCTACATGGCATATCAGGGCCCTCCTTCGAAGCGAGGGCTCACTTTGAGTTTCCCTTTAGCTATAAAACAGGACAGGATGAGCTCTGAATCAGAAACTGAAATACCCTGTCTCTTCGTGTATCCTCTTTTTCCCTCACACAGCCATGCCTGCAATGAATATAAGGCTGACAACCACAGTGTTTTTAAGGGAGCTTCAAGGCGCAGAAGAGGAGCTTTCAAGGTGGGAAAACAAGGCCAGTCCCATCAGGCACCATCTCCAGGTTGACACGCAGCGTAAGTGTCTCTGGCTTCTGGCAGGTCCAAAGAGACCTAGCTACCTCCCTGGCTCTTCCCTCATTCAACTTTTCTACACAGGGTGCTCTGCGTGTAGCGAACTGCTTAGATGAAAGACTGCCCTAGGACTCCTAGGGTCCTGTGCCTCTCCCAAAAGCCTGAAGTGTTCCACACAAAACTGTGCTGTAGTGGAAGTTGCAATGCAAGCTGCCTTTCTCCTGGAGATACGGTGACTTCAGGTATGAGGTCCTAGAAGGACTTGTAAGCAGAGAGTTTTTCTCAGTACCGCTCAGAGTAGGGCAACGAGGACGAATTTCATGGTATGCTGGACTTGCTAGGACCGTGTTCATGAAGCCGTTGGTGAACTGGGGATATCTAGCTCGCCCAAGGAAGAGTGCAGCGTGTGACTCTTCACTCGACCTACGTAGGGCCACCCTGAATGGCCTACGGGTCTGAGTGTGACCCAGCAATCCCAGGGGAGCCTCGGGGTACTCAGGGTCGCTGTACGGAAACGAGTGCTGCCGCGAGGGCTCTACGAGTCCTGAAAAGCTTACTAGCGTTCAACTAAAGCAGAAGAGCGACTAAGGCCTCCTGGAAGCTGCTGCACGCCTACTCCACTGCATGGCGTATCAGGGCCCTCCTTCGAAGCTAGGCCTCACTTTGAGTTTCCCTTTAGCTAGAGAACAGGACAGGATGAGCTCTGAATCAGAAACTGGAATACGTGTTTCTTCGTGAAACCTCTTTTTCCCTCTCACAGCCATGCCTGTCGTGAGTATAAGCCCGACACCAACAGTGTTTTTCAGCTAGCTTCTAGGCGCATAAAAGGAGCTTTCATGATGGGACAGCAAGGCTCGCCCCATCAGGTCCTGTTTCCAGATTGACACACAGCATAAGTAGCTGTGGTTTCTAAGAGGTCCAAAGAGACCTGGCTACCTACTTGGCTCTGCCCAGAATCAATTTTTCTGCACAGGGTGTTGTACGTGGAGTGAAGTGCCTAGACAATAGACTGCCCTAGGTCTCTAAGAGCCCTGTGCATGTCCCAAAGCCTGAAGTGTTACACGGAACACTGTGCTTTAGTGGAAGTTGGAATGCAAGCCGTCTTTCTCCTTGAGATACGGTGACTTCAGGTACGAGGTCCTCGAAGGACTTCAAAGCAGAGAGTTTTACTCAGTACAGCTCAGAATCGGCTGATGAGGCAGACTTCCATGGTTTGCTGGCCTTGCTAGAACCGTGTTCCTGAGGCTGATGGTGAGCTGAGGAAATCTAGCTTTCCCAAGAAAGAGTGCAGTTCGTTATCTTTCACTCGGCCTAAAAAGGGGCACACTGAAGGGCCTACGGGTCTGAGTGTGGCCCAGCAAGCCCAGGGGAGTCCTGGGGTACTCAGAGTTCTTGTACGCAAATGGGTACTGACACGAGTGGGCCTGGAGTCCTGAGAAGGAGTAGTACCTTTAAACTAATGCAGGACTGCGACTAAGGCCTCAAGGAAAATGCTGCACAACTACCCTTCTGGAGGGCAAATCAGAGCCTTAGGTCGAGGGTAGGGCGCACGTTGAGATTCCCCTTAGCTCTAGTGCAGGGCAGGATATGCTCCCCACCAGGGCCTGGAAGCACCCTCTTTCTTTCGAGAAAACTCATTTTCTTCCAGAGCCATGCCTGGAGTGAGGACAAGTCCGACAACCACAGTGTTTTTCAGGTAGCTTCAAGGCCGCATGAATGGAGCTTTCAAGACGGGAAAACAAGGCTTGTCTCCTAAGGCCGCCATTTCCAGGCTGACACGCAGAAGAAGCATCTGTGGTTTCTAGCAGGTCAAAAGAGACCTAGCTCCTCACTGGGTCCTTGGAGAATCAACTTTTCTCTGCAGGGTGTTCTGCGTGTAGCGAACTGCCTAAATGAAAGAATTCCCTAGGTGTCCTGGGCTCCTGGGCATCTTCCAAAAGCCTGCGGCGTTACACCAGAAAGTGTGCTCTAGTTGCACTTGGACCACAAGCCGACTCTCTCCTAGAGGTTGGTTGACTTCAGCTAGGAGCTGGTAGAAGGAACTGTAAGCAAAGAGTTTCCCTCAGTACAGCTCGGACTACTGTAAGCAGGCAGACTGGCATGGCATGCTGCACCTACTACAACCGTGTTCCTGAGGCTGTTGGTGAGCTGAGGAAATCGAGCTCCCCCGAGGGAGCGTGCATCATGCTGCCCTTCACTCGGCACAGACACGGGGACTCCGAAGGGCCTACGTGTCTGAATGTTGATCTTCAACTCAGGGGAGCCTGGGGGTTACTCAGTGTCTTTGTACGGAAACGGGTGCAGACGCAAGGGAGCAGGAGTCCTGAGAAGATTAGTACCGTGAAACTAATGCAGAAGTGCGACTAAGGCCTCGTGGAAGCTGCGCACTCCTACCCTGCTGCATGGCATATCAGGGCCCTCCTTCGAAGTTAGGCCTCACTTTGAGATTCCCTTTAGCTATAGAACAGGACAGGATGAGCTCTGACCGAGAAACTGGGATACCCTGTTTCTTCGTGAAACCTCTTTTTCCCTCTCACAGCCATGCCTGCCGTGAGTATAAGGCTGACAACCACAGTGTTTTTAAGGGATCTTCAAGGCGCAGAAGAGGAGCTTTCAAGGTGGGAAAACAAGGCCAGTCCCATCAGGCACCATCTCCAGGATGACACTCAGAGTAAGTGTCTCAGGGTACTGGCAGGTCAAAAGAGACCTAGCTACCTCCCTGGCTCTTCCCTGATTCAACTTTTCTACACAGGGTGTTCTGCGTGTAGTGAACTGCCTAGACGAAAGAGGGCCCTAGGTCTCTGAGGGTCCGGTGCCTCTCCCAAAAGCCTGAAGTGTTCCACAGAAAACTGTGCTGTAGTGGAAGTTGCAATGCAAGCTGCCTTTCTCCTTGAGATACGGTGACTTAAGCTATGAGGTCCTAGAAGGACTTGTAAGCAGAGAGTTTTTCTCAGTACAGCTCAGACTAGGGCAACGAGGACGACTTCCACGGCATGCCTGACTTTCTAGAACCGTGTTCATGAAACCTTTCGGTAGTTGGGGATATCTAGCTCCCCGAGTAAAGCGTGCAGCGTGTTACCCTTCACTCGGCCTACCCAGGGGCATCCTGACGGGCCTACGGGTCTGACTGTGGCCCAGCAAGCCCAGGGAAGCCTTGGAGTACTCAGTGTCTTTGTATGGAAACGAGTGCTGCCGCGAGGCATTTAGGAGTCCTGAAAACCTTACTAGCGTTCATCTAACGCAGGAGAACTTCTAAGGCCTCATGGAAACTGTTGCACGCCTACCCCGCTACTTGGCATATCAGGGCCCACCTTCGAAGTGAGAGCTCCCTTTGAGTTTCCCTTTAGCTATGAAACAGGACAGGATGAGCTCTGACTCGGAAACTAAAATACCCTGTCTCTTCGTGTAACCTCTTTTTCCTCTAACAGTCATGCCTGCAATGAGTATAAGCCTGACAACAACAGGGTTTTTAAGGGAGCTTCAAGGCGCAGAAGAGGAGCTTTCAAGGTGGGAAAACAAGGCCAGTCCCGTCAGGCACCATCTCCAGGTTGACACGCAGCGTAAGTGTCTCTGGCTTCTGGCAGGTCAAAAGAGACCTAGCTACCTCCCTGGCTCTTCCCTCTTTCAACTTTTCTACACAGGGTGCTCTGCGTGTAGTGAACTGCCTAGACGAAAGAGTGCCCTAGGTCTCCTAGGGTCCTGTGCCTCTCCCAAAAGCCTGAATTGTTCCACAGAAAACAGTGTTGTAGTGGAAGTTGCAATGCAATCTGCCTTTAATCTTGAGATACGGTGACTTGTTATGAGGTCCTAGAAGGACCTGTAAGCAGAGAGTTTTTCTCAGTACAGCTGAGACTAGGGTAACGAGGACGATTTCCATGTTATGCTGGATTTTCTAGAACCGTGTTGATGAAACCTTTCTGTAGCTGGGGATACCTAGCTCCCCGAATGAAGCGTGCAGTGTGTTACCCTTTACTCCGCCTACCCATGGGCACCCTGACAGGCCTACGGGTCTGACTGTGGCCCAGCAAGCCCAGGGTAGCCTTGGAGTACTCAGTGTCCTTGTACGGAAACGAGTGCTGCCGCGAGGGCTCTACGAGTCCTGAATACCTTACTAGCGTTCAACTAAAGCAAGAGAGCGACTAAGGCCTCATGGAAGCCTTTGCACGCCTACTCCGCTACATGGCATATCAGGGCCCTCCTTCGAAGCGAGGGCTCACTTTGAGTTTCCCTTTAGCTATAAAACAGGACAGGATGAGCTCTGAATCAGAAACTGAAATACCCTGTCTCTTCGTGTATCCTCTTTTTCCCTCACACAGCCATGCCTGCAATGAATATAAGGCTGACAACCACAGTGTTTTTAAGGGAGCTTCAAGGCGCAGAAGAGGAGCTTTCAAGGTGGGAAAACAAGGCCAGTCCCATCAGGCACCATCTCCAGGTTGACACGCAGCGTAAGTGTCTCTGGCTTCTGGCAGGTCCAAAGAGACCTAGCTACCTCCCTGGCTCTTCCCTCATTCAACTTTTCTACACAGGGTGCTCTGCGTGTAGCGAACTGCTTAGATGAAAGACTGCCCTAGGACTCCTAGGGTCCTGTGCCTCTCCCAAAAGCCTGAAGTGTTCCACACAAAACTGTGCTGTAGTGGAAGTTGCAATGCAAGCTGCCTTTCTCCTGGAGATACGGTGACTTCAGGTATGAGGTCCTAGAAGGACTTGTAAGCAGAGAGTTTTTCTCAGTACCGCTCAGAGTAGGGCAACGAGGACGAATTTCATGGTATGCTGGACTTGCTAGGACCGTGTTCATGAAGCCGTTGGTGAACTGGGGATATCTAGCTCGCCCAAGGAAGAGTGCAGCGTGTGACTCTTCACTCGACCTACGTAGGGCCACCCTGAATGGCCTACGGGTCTGAGTGTGACCCAGCAATCCCAGGGGAGCCTCGGGGTACTCAGGGTCGCTGTACGGAAACGAGTGCTGCCGCGAGGGCTCTACGAGTCCTGAAAAGCTTACTAGCGTTCAACTAAAGCAGAAGAGCGACTAAGGCCTCCTGGAAGCTGCTGCACGCCTACTCCACTGCATGGCGTATCAGGGCCCTCCTTCGAAGCTAGGCCTCACTTTGAGTTTCCCTTTAGCTAGAGAACAGGACAGGATGAGCTCTGAATCAGAAACTGGAATACGTGTTTCTTCGTGAAACCTCTTTTTCCCTCTCACAGCCATGCCTGTCGTGAGTATAAGCCCGACACCAACAGTGTTTTTCAGCTAGCTTCTAGGCGCATAAAAGGAGCTTTCATGATGGGACAGCAAGGCTCGCCCCATCAGGTCCTGTTTCCAGATTGACACACAGCATAAGTAGCTGTGGTTTCTAAGAGGTCCAAAGAGACCTGGCTACCTACTTGGCTCTGCCCAGAATCAATTTTTCTGCACAGGGTGTTGTACGTGGAGTGAAGTGCCTAGACAATAGACTGCCCTAGGTCTCTAAGAGCCCTGTGCATGTCCCAAAGCCTGAAGTGTTACACGGAACACTGTGCTTTAGTGGAAGTTGGAATGCAAGCCGTCTTTCTCCTTGAGATACGGTGACTTCAGGTACGAGGTCCTCGAAGGACTTCAAAGCAGAGAGTTTTACTCAGTACAGCTCAGAATCGGCTGATGAGGCAGACTTCCATGGTTTGCTGGCCTTGCTAGAACCGTGTTCCTGAGGCTGATGGTGAGCTGAGGAAATCTAGCTTTCCCAAGAAAGAGTGCAGTTTGTTATCTTTCACTCGGCCTAAAAAGGGGCACACTGAAGGGCCTACGGGTCTGAGTGTGGCCCAGCAAGCCCAGGGGAGTCCTGGGGTACTCAGAGTTCTTGTACGCAAATGGGTACTGACACGAGTGGGCCTGGAGTCCTGAGAAGGAGTAGTACCTTTAAACTAATGCAGGACTGCGACTAAGGCCTCAAGGAAAATGCTGCACAACTACCCTTCTGGAGGGCAAATCAGAGCCTTAGGTCGAGGGTAGGGCGCACGTTGAGATTCCCCTTAGCTCTAGTGCAGGGCAGGATATGCTCCCCACCAGGGCCTGGAAGCACCCTCTTTCTTTCGAGAAAACTCATTTTCTTCCAGAGCCATGCCTGGAGTGAGGACAAGTCCGACAACCACAGTGTTTTTCAGGTAGCTTCAAGGCCGCATGAATGGAGCTTTCAAGACGGGAAAACAAGGCTTGTCTCCTAAGGCCGCCATTTCCAGGCTGACACGCAGAAGAAGCATCTGTGGTTTCTAGCAGGTCAAAAGAGACCTAGCTCCTCACTGGGTCCTTGGAGAATCAACTTTTCTATGCAGGGTGTTCTGCGTGTAGCGAACTGCCTAAATGAAAGAATTCCCTAGGTGTCCTGGGCTCCTGGGCATCTTCCAAAAGCCTGCGGCGTTACACCAGAAAGTGTGCTCTAGTTGCACTTGGACCACAAGCCGACTCTCTCCTAGAGGTTGGTTGACTTCAGCTAGGAGCTGGTAGAAGGAACTGTAAGCAAAGAGTTTCCCTCAGTACAGCTCGGACTACTGTAAGCAGGCAGACTGGCATGGCATGCTGCACCTACTACAACCGTGTTCCTGAGGCTGTTGGTGAGCTGAGGAAATCGAGCTCCCCCGAGGGAGCGTGCATCATGCTGCCCTTCACTCGGCACAGACACGGGGACTCCGAAGGGCCTACGTGTCTGAATGTTGATCTTCAACTCAGGGGAGCCTGGGGGTTACTCAGTGTCTTTGTACGGAAACGGGTGCAGACGCAAGGGAGCAGGAGTCCTGAGAAGATTAGTACCGTGAAACTAATGCAGAAGTGCGACTAAGGCCTCGTGGAAGCTGCGCACTCCTACCCTGCTGCATGGCATATCAGGGCCCTCCTTCGAAGTTAGGCCTCACTTTGAGATTCCCTTTAGCTATAGAACAGGACAGGATGAGCTCTGACCGAGAAACTGGGATACCCTGTTTCTTCGTGAAACCTCTTTTTCCCTCTCACAGCCATGCCTGCCGTGAGTATAAGGCTGACAACCACAGTGTTTTTAAGGGATCTTCAAGGCGCAGAAGAGGAGCTTTCAAGGTGGGAAAACAAGGCCAGTCCCATCAGGCACCATCTCCAGGATGACACTCAGAGTAAGTGTCTCAGGGTACTGGCAGGTCAAAAGAGACCTAGCTACCTCCCTGGCTCTTCCCTGATTCAACTTTTCTACACAGGGTGTTCTGCGTGTAGTGAACTGCCTAGACGAAAGAGGGCCCTAGGTCTCTGAGGGTCCGGTGCCTCTCCCAAAAGCCTGAAGTGTTCCACAGAAAACTGTGCTGTAGTGGAAGTTGCAATGCAAGCTGCCTTTCTCCTTGAGATACGGTGACTTAAGCTATGAGGTCCTAGAAGGACTTGTAAGCAGAGAGTTTTTCTCAGTACAGCTCAGACTAGGGCAACGAGGACGACTTCCACGGCATGCCTGACTTTCTAGAACCGTGTTCATGAAACCTTTCGGTAGTTGGGGATATCTAGCTCCCCGAGTAAAGCGTGCAGCGTGTTACCCTTCACTCGGCCTACCCAGGGGCATCCTGACGGGCCTACGGGTCTGACTGTGGCCCAGCAAGCCCAGGGAAGCCTTGGAGTACTCAGTGTCTTTGTATGGAAACGAGTGCTGCCGCGAGGCATTTAGGAGTCCTGAAAACCTTACTAGCGTTCATCTAACGCAGGAGAACTTCTAAGGCCTCATGGAAACTGTTGCACGCCTACCCCGCTACTTGGCATATCAGGGCCCACCTTCGAAGTGAGAGCTCCCTTTGAGTTTCCCTTTAGCTATGAAACAGGACAGGATGAGCTCTGACTCGGAAACTAAAATACCCTGTCTCTTCGTGTAACCTCTTTTTCCTCTAACAGTCATGCCTGCAATGAGTATAAGCCTGACAACAACAGGGTTTTTAAGGGAGCTTCAAGGCGCAGAAGAGGAGCTTTCAAGGTGGGAAAACAAGGCCAGTCCCATCAGGCACCATCTCCAGGTTGACACGCAGCGTAAGTGTCTCTGGCTTCTGGCAGGTCAAAAGAGACCTAGCTACCTCCCTGGCTCTTCCCTCATTCAACTTTTCTACACAGGGTGCTCTGCGTGTAGTGAACTGCCTAGACGAAAGAGTGCCCTAGGTCTCCTAGGGTCCTGTGCCTCTCCCAAAAGCCTCAAGTGTTCCACAGAAAACAGTGTTGTAGTGGAAGTTGCAATGCAATCTGCCTTTAATCTTGAGATACGGTGACTTGTTATGAGGTCCTAGAAGGACTTGTAAGCAGAGAGTTTTTCTCAGTACAGCTGAGACTAGGGTAACGAGGACGATTTCCATGTTATGCTGGATTTTCTAGAACCGTGTTGATGAAACCTTTCTGTAGCTGGGGATACCTAGCTCCCCGAATGAAGCGTGCAGTGTGTTACCCTTTACTCCGCCTACCCATGGGCACCCTGACAGGCCTACGGGTCTGACTGTGGCCCAGCAAGCCCAGGGTAGCCTTGGAGTACTCAGTGTCCTTGTACGGAAACGAGTGCTGCCGCGAGGGGTCGAGGAGTCCTGAATACCTTACTAGCGTTCAACTAAAGCAAGAGAGCGACTAAGGCCTCATGGAAGCCTTTGCACGCCTACTCCGCTACATGGCATATCAGGGCCCTCCTTCGAAGCGAGGGCTCACTTTGAGTTTCCCTTTAGCTATAAAACAGGACAGGATGAGCTCTGAATCAGAAACTGAAATACCCTGTCTCTTCGTGTATCCTCTTTTTCCCTCACACAGCCATGCCTGCAATGAATATAAGGCTGACAACCACAGTGTTTTTAAGGGAGCTTCAAGGCGCAGAAGAGGAGCTTTCAAGGTGGGAAAACAAGGCCAGTCCCATCAGGCACCATCTCCAGGTTGACACGCAGCGTAAGTGTCTCTGGCTTCTGGCAGGTCCAAAGAGACCTAGCTACCTCCCTGGCTCTTCCCTCATTCAACTTTTCTACACAGGGTGCTCTGCGTGTAGCGAACTGCTTAGATGAAAGACTGCCCTAGGACTCCTAGGGTCCTGTGCCTCTCCCCAAAGCCTGAAGTGTTCCACACAAAACTGTGCTGTAGTGGAAGTTGCAATGCAAGCTGCCTTTCTCCTGGAGATACGGTGACTTCAGGTATGAGGTCCTAGAAGGACTTGTAAGCAGAGAGTTTTTCTCAGTACCGCTCAGAGTAGGGCAACGAGGACGAATTTCATGGTATGCTGGACTTGCTAGGACCGTGTTCATGAAGCCGTTGGTGAACTGGGGATATCTAGCTCGCCCAAGGAAGAGTGCAGCGTGTGACTCTTCACTCGACCTACGTAGGGCCACCCTGAATGGCCTACGGGTCTGAGTGTGACCCAGCAATCCCAGGGGAGCCTCGGGGTACTCAGGGTCGCTGTACGGAAACGAGTGCTGCCGCGAGGGCTCTACGAGTCCTGAAAAGCTTACTAGCGTTCAACTAAAGCAGAAGAGCGACTAAGGCCTCCTGGAAGCTGCTGCACGCCTACTCCACTGCATGGCGTATCAGGGCCCTCCTTCGAAGCTAGGCCTCACTTTGAGTTTCCCTTTAGCTAGAGAACAGGACAGGATGAGCTCTGAATCAGAAACTGGAATACGTGTTTCTTCGTGAAACCTCTTTTTCCCTCTCACAGCCATGCCTGTCGTGAGTATAAGCCCGACACCAACAGTGTTTTTCAGCTAGCTTCTAGGCGCGTAAAAGGAGCTTTCATGATGGGACAGCAAGGCTCGCCCCATCAGGTCCTGTTTCCAGATTGACACACAGCATAAGTAGCTGTGGTTTCTAAGAGGTCCAAAGAGACCTGGCTACCTACTTGGCTCTGCCCAGAATCAATTTTTCTGCACAGGGTGTTGTACGTGGAGTGAAGTGCCTAGACAATAGACTGCCCTAGGTCTCTAAGAGCCCTGTGCATGTCCCAAAGCCTGAAGTGTTACACAGAACACTGTGCTTTAGTGGAAGTTGGAATGCAAGCCGTCTTTCTCCTTGAGATACGGTGACTTCAGGTACGAGGTCCTCGAAGGACTTCAAAGCAGAGAGTTTTACTCAGTACAGCTCAGAATCGGCTGATGAGGCAGACTTCCATGGTTTGCTGGCCTTGCTAGAACCGTGTTCCTGAGGCTGATGGTGAGCTGAGGAAATCTAGCTTTCCCAAGAAAGAGTGCAGTTCGTTATCTTTCACTCGGCCTAAAAAGGGGCACACTGAAGGGCCTACGGGTCTGAGTGTGGCCCAGCAAGCCCAGGGGAGTCCTGGGGTACTCAGAGTTCTTGTACGCAAATGGGTACTGACACGAGTGGGCCTGGAGTCCTGAGAAGGAGTAGTACCTTTAAACTAATGCAGGACTGCGACTAAGGCCTCAAGGAAAATGCTGCACAACTACCCTTCTGGAGGGCAAATCAGAGCCTTAGGTCGAGGGTAGGGCGCACGTTGAGATTCCCCTTAGCTCTAGTGCAGGGCAGGATATGCTCCCCACCAGGGCCTGGAAGCACCCTCTTTCTTTCGAGAAAACTCATTTTCTTCCAGAGCCATGCCTGGAGTGAGGACAAGTCCGACAACCACAGTGTTTTTCAGGTAGCTTCAAGGCCGCATGAATGGAGCTTTCAAGACGGGAAAACAAGGCTTGTCTCCTAAGGCCGCCATTTCCAGGCTGACACGCAGAAGAAGCATCTGTGGTTTCTAGCAGGTCAAAAGAGACCTAGCTCCTCACTGGGTCCTTGGAGAATCAACTTTTCTATGCAGGGTGTTCTGCGTGTAGCGAACTGCCTAAATGAAAGAATTCCCTAGGTGTCCTGGGCTCCTGGGCATCTTCCAAAAGCCTGCGGCGTTACACCAGAAAGTGTGCTCTAGTTGCACTTGGACCACAAGCCGACTCTCTCCTAGAGGTTGGTTGACTTCAGCTAGGAGCTGGTAGAAGGAACTGTAAGCAAAGAGTTTCCCTCAGTACAGCTCGGACTACTGTAAGCAGGCAGACTGGCATGGCATGCTGCACCTACTACAACCGTGTTCCTGAGGCTGTTGGTGAGCTGAGGAAATCGAGCTCCCCCGAGGGAGCGTGCATCATGCTGCCCTTCACTCGGCACAGACACGGGGACTCCGAAGGGCCTACGTGTCTGAATGTTGATCTTCAACTCAGGGGAGCCTGGGGGTTACTCAGTGTCTTTGTACGGAAACGGGTGCAGACGCAAGGGAGCAGGAGTCCTGAGAAGATTAGTACCGTGAAACTAATGCAGAAGTGCGACTAAGGCCTCGTGGAAGCTGCGCACTCCTACCCTGCTGCATGGCATATCAGGGCCCTCCTTCGAAGTTAGGCCTCACTTTGAGATTCCCTTTAGCTATAGAACAGGACAGGATGAGCTCTGACCGAGAAACTGGGATACCCTGTTTCTTCGTGAAACCTCTTTTTCCCTCTCACAGCCATGCCTGCCGTGAGTATAAGGCTGACAACCACAGTGTTTTTAAGGGATCTTCAAGGCGCAGAAGAGGAGCTTTCAAGGTGGGAAAACAAGGCCAGTCCCATCAGGCACCATCTCCAGGATGACACTCAGAGTAAGTGTCTCAGGGTACTGGCAGGTCAAAAGAGACCTAGCTACCTCCCTGGCTCTTCCCTGATTCAACTTTTCTACACAGGGTGTTCTGCGTGTAGTGAACTGCCTAGACGAAAGAGGGCCCTAGGTCTCTGAGGGTCCGGTGCCTCTCCCAAAAGCCTGAAGTGTTCCACAGAAAACTGTGCTGTAGTGGAAGTTGCAATGCAAGCTGCCTTTCTCCTTGAGATACGGTGACTTAAGCTATGAGGTCCTAGAAGGACTTGTAAGCAGAGAGTTTTTCTCAGTACAGCTCAGACTAGGGCAACGAGGACGACTTCCACGGCATGCCTGACTTTCTAGAACCGTGTTCATGAAACCTTTCGGTAGTTGGGGATATCTAGCTCCCCGAGTAAAGCGTGCAGCGTGTTACCCTTCACTCGGCCTACCCAGGGGCATCCTGACGGGCCTACGGGTCTGACTGTGGCCCAGCAAGCCCAGGGAAGCCTTGGAGTACTCAGTGTCTTTGTATGGAAACGAGTGCTGCCGCGAGGCATTTAGGAGTCCTGAAAACCTTACTAGCGTTCATCTAACGCAGGAGAACTTCTAAGGCCTCATGGAAACTGTTGCACGCCTACCCCGCTACTTGGCATATCAGGGCCCACCTTCGAAGTGAGAGCTCCCTTTGAGTTTCCCTTTAGCTATGAAACAGGACAGGATGAGCTCTGACTCGGAAACTAAAATACCCTGTCTCTTCGTGTAACCTCTTTTTCCTCTAACAGTCATGCCTGCAATGAGTATAAGCCTGACAACAACAGGGTTTTTAAGGGAGCTTCAAGGCGCAGAAGAGGAGCTTTCAAGGTGGGAAAACAAGGCCAGTCCCGTCAGGCACCATCTCCAGGTTGACACGCAGCGTAAGTGTCTCTGGCTTCTGGCAGGTCAAAAGAGACCTAGCTACCTCCCTGGCTCTTCCCTCTTTCAACTTTTCTACACAGGGTGCTCTGCGTGTAGTGAACTGCCTAGACGAAAGAGTGCCCTAGGTCTCCTAGGGTCCTGTGCCTCTCCCAAAAGCCTGAATTGTTCCACAGAAAACAGTGTTGTAGTGGAAGTTGCAATGCAATCTGCCTTTAATCTTGAGATACGGTGACTTGTTATGAGGTCCTAGAAGGACCTGTAAGCAGAGAGTTTTTCTCAGTACAGCTGAGACTAGGGTAACGAGGACGATTTCCATGTTATGCTGGATTTTCTAGAACCGTGTTGATGAAACCTTTCTGTAGCTGGGGATACCTAGCTCCCCGAATGAAGCGTGCAGTGTGTTACCCTTTACTCCGCCTACCCATGGGCACCCTGACAGGCCTACGGGTCTGACTGTGGCCCAGCAAGCCCAGGGTAGCCTTGGAGTACTCAGTGTCCTTGTACGGAAACGAGTGCTGCCGCGAGGGCTCTACGAGTCCTGAATACCTTACTAGCGTTCAACTAAAGCAAGAGAGCGACTAAGGCCTCATGGAAGCCTTTGCACGCCTACTCCGCTACATGGCATATCAGGGCCCTCCTTCGAAGCGAGGGCTCACTTTGAGTTTCCCTTTAGCTATAAAACAGGACAGGATGAGCTCTGAATCAGAAACTGAAATACCCTGTCTCTTCGTGTATCCTCTTTTTCCCTCACACAGCCATGCCTGCAATGAATATAAGGCTGACAACCACAGTGTTTTTAAGGGAGCTTCAAGGCGCAGAAGAGGAGCTTTCAAGGTGGGAAAACAAGGCCAGTCCCATCAGGCACCATCTCCAGGTTGACACGCAGCGTAAGTGTCTCTGGCTTCTGGCAGGTCCAAAGAGACCTAGCTACCTCCCTGGCTCTTCCCTCATTCAACTTTTCTACACAGGGTGCTCTGCGTGTAGCGAACTGCTTAGATGAAAGACTGCCCTAGGACTCCTAGGGTCCTGTGCCTCTCCCAAAAGCCTGAAGTGTTCCACACAAAACTGTGCTGTAGTGGAAGTTGCAATGCAAGCTGCCTTTCTCCTGGAGATACGGTGACTTCAGGTATGAGGTCCTAGAAGGACTTGTAAGCAGAGAGTTTTTCTCAGTACCGCTCAGAGTAGGGCAACGAGGACGAATTTCATGGTATGCTGGACTTGCTAGGACCGTGTTCATGAAGCCGTTGGTGAACTGGGGATATCTAGCTCGCCCAAGGAAGAGTGCAGTGTGTGACTCTTCACTCGACCTACGTAGGGCCACCCTGAATGGCCTACGGGTCTGAGTGTGACCCAGCAATCCCAGGGGAGCCTCGGGGTACTCAGGGTCGCTGTACGGAAACGAGTGCTGCCGCGAGGGCTCTACGAGTCCTGAAAAGCTTACTAGCGTTCAACTAAAGCAGAAGAGCGACTAAGGCCTCCTGGAAGCTGCTGCACGCCTACTCCACTGCATGGCGTATCAGGGCCCTCCTTCGAAGCTAGGCCTCACTTTGAGTTTCCCTTTAGCTAGAGAACAGGACAGGATGAGCTCTGAATCAGAAACTGGAATACGTGTTTCTTCGTGAAACCTCTTTTTCCCTCTCACAGCCATGCCTGTCGTGAGTATAAGCCCGACACCAACAGTGTTTTTCAGCTAGCTTCTAGGCGCATAAAAGGAGCTTTCATGATGGGACAGCAAGGCTCGCCCCATCAGGTCCTGTTTCCAGATTGACACACAGCATAAGTAGCTGTGGTTTCTAAGAGGTCCAAAGAGACCTGGCTACCTACTTGGCTCTGCCCAGAATCAATTTTTCTGCACAGGGTGTTGTACGTGGAGTGAAGTGCCTAGACAATAGACTGCCCTAGGTCTCTAAGAGCCCTGTGCATGTCCCAAAGCCTGAAGTGTTACACGGAACACTGTGCTTTAGTGGAAGTTGGAATGCAAGCCGTCTTTCTCCTTGAGATACGGTGACTTCAGGTACGAGGTGGTCCTCGAAGGACTTCAAAGCAGAGAGTTTTACTCAGTACAGCTCAGAATCGGCTGATGAGGCAGACTTCCATGGTTTGCTGGCCTTGCTAGAACCGTGTTCCTGAGGCTGATGGTGAGCTGAGGAAATCTAGCTTTCCCAAGAAAGAGTGCAGTTTGTTATCTTTCACTCGGCCTAAAAAGGGGCACACTGAAGGGCCTACGGGTCTGAGTGTGGCCCAGCAAGCCCAGGGGAGTCCTGGGGTACTCAGAGTTCTTGTACGCAAATGGGTACTGACACGAGTGGGCCTGGAGTCCTGAGAAGGAGTAGTACCTTTAAACTAATGCAGGACTGCGACTAAGGCCTCAAGGAAAATGCTGCACAACTACCCTTCTGGAGGGCAAATCAGAGCCTTAGGTCGAGGGTAGGGCGCACGTTGAGATTCCCCTTAGCTCTAGTGCAGGGCAGGATATGCTCCCCACCAGGGCCTGGAAGCACCCTCTTTCTTTCGAGAAAACTCATTTTCTTCCAGAGCCATGCCTGGAGTGAGGACAAGTCCGACAACCACAGTGTTTTTCAGGTAGCTTCAAGGCCGCATGAATGGAGCTTTCAAGACGGGAAAACAAGGCTTGTCTCCTAAGGCCGCCATTTCCAGGCTGACACGCAGAAGAAGCATCTGTGGTTTCTAGCAGGTCAAAAGAGACCTAGCTCCTCACTGGGTCCTTGGAGAATCAACTTTTCTCTGCAGGGTGTTCTGCGTGTAGCGAACTGCCTAAATGAAAGAATTCCCTAGGTGTCCTGGGCTCCTGGGCATCTTCCAAAAGCCTGCGGCGTTACACCAGAAAGTGTGCTCTAGTTGCACTTGGACCACAAGCCGACTCTCTCCTAGAGGTTGGTTGACTTCAGCTAGGAGCTGGTAGAAGGAACTGTAAGCAAAGAGTTTCCCTCAGTACAGCTCGGACTACTGTAAGCAGGCAGACTGGCATGGCATGCTGCACCTACTACAACCGTGTTCCTGAGGCTGTTGGTGAGCTGAGGAAATCGAGCTCCCCCGAGGGAGCGTGCATCATGCTGCCCTTCACTCGGCACAGACACGGGGACTCCGAAGGGCCTACGTGTCTGAATGTTGATCTTCAACTCAGGGGAGCCTGGGGGTTACTCAGTGTCTTTGTACGGAAACGGGTGCAGACGCAAGGGAGCAGGAGTCCTGAGAAGATTAGTACCGTGAAACTAATGCAGAAGTGCGACTAAGGCCTCGTGGAAGCTGCGCACTCCTACCCTGCTGCATGGCATATCAGGGCCCTCCTTCGAAGTTAGGCCTCACTTTGAGATTCCCTTTAGCTATAGAACAGGACAGGATGAGCTCTGACCGAGAAACTGGGATACCCTGTTTCTTCGTGAAACCTCTTTTTCCCTCTCACAGCCATGCCTGCCGTGAGTATAAGGCTGACAACCACAGTGTTTTTAAGGGATCTTCAAGGCGCAGAAGAGGAGCTTTCAAGGTGGGAAAACAAGGCCAGTCCCATCAGGCACCATCTCCAGGATGACACTCAGAGTAAGTGTCTCAGGGTACTGGCAGGTCAAAAGAGACCTAGCTACCTCCCTGGCTCTTCCCTGATTCAACTTTTCTACACAGGGTGTTCTGCGTGTAGTGAACTGCCTAGACGAAAGAGGGCCCTAGGTCTCTGAGGGTCCGGTGCCTCTCCCAAAAGCCTGAAGTGTTCCACAGAAAACTGTGCTGTAGTGGAAGTTGCAATGCAAGCTGCCTTTCTCCTTGAGATACGGTGACTTAAGCTATGAGGTCCTAGAAGGACTTGTAAGCAGAGAGTTTTTCTCAGTACAGCTCAGACTAGGGCAACGAGGACGACTTCCACGGCATGCCTGACTTTCTAGAACCGTGTTCATGAAACCTTTCGGTAGTTGGGGATATCTAGCTCCCCGAGTAAAGCGTGCAGCGTGTTACCCTTCACTCGGCCTACCCAGGGGCATCCTGACGGGCCTACGGGTCTGACTGTGGCCCAGCAAGCCCAGGGAAGCCTTGGAGTACTCAGTGTCTTTGTATGGAAACGAGTGCTGCCGCGAGGCATTTAGGAGTCCTGAAAACCTTACTAGCGTTCATCTAACGCAGGAGAACTTCTAAGGCCTCATGGAAACTGTTGCACGCCTACCCCGCTACTTGGCATATCAGGGCCCACCTTCGAAGTGAGAGCTCCCTTTGAGTTTCCCTTTAGCTATGAAACAGGACAGGATGAGCTCTGACTCGGAAACTAAAATACCCTGTCTCTTCGTGTAACCTCTTTTTCCTCTAACAGTCATGCCTGCAATGAGTATAAGCCTGACAACAACAGGGTTTTTAAGGGAGCTTCAAGGCGCAGAAGAGGAGCTTTCAAGGTGGGAAAACAAGGCCAGTCCCATCAGGCACCATCTCCAGGTTGACACGCAGCGTAAGTGTCTCTGGCTTCTGGCAGGTCAAAAGAGACCTAGCTACCTCCCTGGCTCTTCCCTCATTCAACTTTTCTACACAGGGTGCTCTGCGTGTAGTGAACTGCCTAGACGAAAGAGTGCCCTAGGTCTCCTAGGGTCCTGTGCCTCTCCCAAAAGCCTGAATTGTTCCACAGAAAACAGTGTTGTAGTGGAAGTTGCAATGCAATCTGCCTTTAATCTTGAGATACGGTGACTTGTTATGAGGTCCTAGAAGGACTTGTAAGCAGAGAGTTTTTCTCAGTACAGCTGAGACTAGGGTAACGAGGACGATTTCCATGTTATGCTGGATTTTCTAGAACCGTGTTGATGAAACCTTTCTGTAGCTGGGGATACCTAGCTCCCCGAATGAAGCGTGCAGTGTGTTACCCTTTACTCCGCCTACCCATGGGCACCCTGACAGGCCTACGGGTCTGACTGTGGCCCAGCAAGCCCAGGGTAGCCTTGGAGTACTCAGTGTCCTTGTACGGAAACGAGTGCTGCCGCGAGGGCTCTACGAGTCCTGAATACCTTACTAGCGTTCAACTAAAGCAAGAGAGCGACTAAGGCCTCATGGAAGCCTTTGCACGCCTACTCCGCTACATGGCATATCAGGGCCCTCCTTCGAAGCGAGGGCTCACTTTGAGTTTCCCTTTAGCTATAAAACAGGACAGGATGAGCTCTGAATCAGAAACTGAAATACCCTGTCTCTTCGTGTATCCTCTTTTTCCCTCACACAGCCATGCCTGCAATGAATATAAGGCTGACAACCACAGTGTTTTTAAGGGAGCTTCAAGGCGCAGAAGAGGAGCTTTCAAGGTGGGAAAACAAGGCCAGTCCCATCAGGCACCATCTCCAGGTTGACACGCAGCGTAAGTGTCTCTGGCTTCTGGCAGGTCCAAAGAGACCTAGCTACCTCCCTGGCTCTTCCCTCATTCAACTTTTCTACACAGGGTGCTCTGCGTGTAGCGAACTGCTTAGATGAAAGACTGCCCTAGGACTCCTAGGGTCCTGTGCCTCTCCCAAAAGCCTGAAGTGTTCCACACAAAACTGTGCTGTAGTGGAAGTTGCAATGCAAGCTGCCTTTCTCCTGGAGATACGGTGACTTCAGGTATGAGGTCCTAGAAGGACTTGTAAGCAGAGAGTTTTTCTCAGTACCGCTCAGAGTAGGGCAACGAGGACGAATTTCATGGTATGCTGGACTTGCTAGGACCGTGTTCATGAAGCCGTTGGTGAACTGGGGATATCTAGCTCGCCCAAGGAAGAGTGCAGCGTGTGACTCTTCACTCGACCTACGTAGGGCCACCCTGAATGGCCTACGGGTCTGAGTGTGACCCAGCAATCCCAGGGGAGCCTCGGGGTACTCAGGGTCGCTGTACGGAAACGAGTGCTGCCGCGAGGGCTCTACGAGTCCTGAAAAGCTTACTAGCGTTCAACTAAAGCAGAAGAGCGACTAAGGCCTCCTGGAAGCTGCTGCACGCCTACTCCACTGCATGGCGTATCAGGGCCCTCCTTCGAAGCTAGGCCTCACTTTGAGTTTCCCTTTAGCTAGAGAACAGGACAGGATGAGCTCTGAATCAGAAACTGGAATACGTGTTTCTTCGTGAAACCTCTTTTTCCCTCTCACAGCCATGCCTGTCGTGAGTATAAGCCCGACACCAACAGTGTTTTTCAGCTAGCTTCTAGGCGCGTAAAAGGAGCTTTCATGATGGGACAGCAAGGCTCGCCCCATCAGGTCCTGTTTCCAGATTGACACACAGCATAAGTAGCTGTGGTTTCTAAGAGGTCCAAAGAGACCTGGCTACCTACTTGGCTCTGCCCAGAATCAATTTTTCTGCACAGGGTGTTGTACGTGGAGTGAAGTGCCTAGACAATAGACTGCCCTAGGTCTCTAAGAGCCCTGTGCATGTCCCAAAGCCTGAAGTGTTACACGGAACACTGTGCTTTAGTGGAAGTTGGAATGCAAGCCGTCTTTCTCCTTGAGATACGGTGACTTCAGGTACGAGGTGGTCCTCGAAGGACTTCAAAGCAGAGAGTTTTACTCAGTACAGCTCAGAATCGGCTGATGAGGCAGACTTCCATGGTTTGCTGGCCTTGCTAGAACCGTGTTCCTGAGGCTGATGGTGAGCTGAGGAAATCTAGCTTTCCCAAGAAAGAGTGCAGTTTGTTATCTTTCACTCGGCCTAAAAAGGGGCACACTGAAGGGCCTACGGGTCTGAGTGTGGCCCAGCAAGCCCAGGGGAGTCCTGGGGTACTCAGAGTTCTTGTACGCAAATGGGTACTGACACGAGTGGGCCTGGAGTCCTGAGAAGGAGTAGTACCTTTAAACTAATGCAGGACTGCGACTAAGGCCTCAAGGAAAATGCTGCACAACTACCCTTCTGGAGGGCAAATCAGAGCCTTAGGTCGAGGGTAGGGCGCACCTTGAGATTCCCCTTAGCTCTAGTGCAGGGCAGGATATGCTCCCCACCAGGGCCTGGAAGCACCCTCTTTCTTTCGAGAAAACTCATTTTCTTCCAGAGCCATGCCTGGAGTGAGGACAAGTCCGACAACCACAGTGTTTTTCAGGTAGCTTCAAGGCCGCATGAATGGAGCTTTCAAGACGGGAAAACAAGGCTTGTCTCCTAAGGCCGCCATTTCCAGGCTGACACGCAGAAGAAGCATCTGTGGTTTCTAGCAGGTCAAAAGAGACCTAGCTCCTCACTGGGTCCTTGGAGAATCAACTTTTCTATGCAGGGTGTTCTGCGTGTAGCGAACTGCCTAAATGAAAGAATTCCCTAGGTGTCCTGGGCTCCTGGGCATCTTCCAAAAGCCTGCGGCGTTACACCAGAAAGTGTGCTCTAGTTGCACTTGGACCACAAGCCGACCCTCTCCTAGAGGTTGGTTGACTTCAGCTAGGAGCTGGTAGAAGGAACTGTAAGCAAAGAGTTTCCCTCAGTACAGCTCGGACTACTGTAAGCAGGCAGACTGGCATGGCATGCTGCACCTACTACAACCGTGTTCCTGAGGCTGTTGGTGAGCTGAGGAAATCGAGCTCCCCCGAGGGAGCGTGCATCATGCTGCCCTTCACTCGGCACAGACACGGGGACTCCGAAGGGCCTACGTGTCTGAATGTTGATCTTCAACTCAGGGGAGCCTGGGGGTTACTCAGTGTCTTTGTACGGAAACGGGTGCAGACGCAAGGGAGCAGGAGTCCTGAGAAGATTAGTACCGTGAAACTAATGCAGAAGTGCGACTAAGGCCTCGTGGAAGCTGCGCACTCCTACCCTGCTGCATGGCATATCAGGGCCCTCCTTCGAAGTTAGGCCTCACTTTGAGATTCCCTTTAGCTATAGAACAGGACAGGATGAGCTCTGACCGAGAAACTGGGATACCCTGTTTCTTCGTGAAACCTCTTTTTCCCTCTCACAGCCATGCCTGCCGTGAGTATAAGGCTGACAACCACAGTGTTTTTAAGGGATCTTCAAGGCGCAGAAGAGGAGCTTTCAAGGTGGGAAAACAAGGCCAGTCCCATCAGGCACCATCTCCAGGATGACACTCAGAGTAAGTGTCTCAGGGTACTGGCAGGTCAAAAGAGACCTAGCTACCTCCCTGGCTCTTCCCTGATTCAACTTTTCTACACAGGGTGTTCTGCGTGTAGTGAACTGCCTAGACGAAAGAGGGCCCTAGGTCTCTGAGGGTCCGGTGCCTCTCCCAAAAGCCTGAAGTGTTCCACAGAAAACTGTGCTGTAGTGGAAGCTGCAATGCAAGCTGCCTTTCTCCTTGAGATACGGTGACTTAAGCTATGAGGTCCTAGAAGGACTTGTAAGCAGAGAGTTTTTCTCAGTACAGCTCAGACTAGGGCAACGAGGACGACTTCCACGGCATGCCTGACTTTCTAGAACCGTGTTCATGAAACCTTTCGGTAGTTGGGGATATCTAGCTCCCCGAGTAAAGCGTGCAGCGTGTTACCCTTCACTCGGCCTACCCAGGGGCATCCTGACGGGCCTACGGGTCTGACTGTGGCCCAGCAAGCCCAGGGAAGCCTTGGAGTACTCAGTGTCTTTGTATGGAAACGAGTGCTGCCGCGAGGCATTTAGGAGTCCTGAAAACCTTACTAGCGTTCATCTAACGCAGGAGAACTTCTAAGGCCTCATGGAAACTGTTGCACGCCTACCCCGCTACTTGGCATATCAGGGCCCACCTTCGAAGTGAGAGCTCCCTTTGAGTTTCCCTTTAGCTATGAAACAGGACAGGATGAGCTCTGACTCGGAAACTAAAATACCCTGTCTCTTCGTGTAACCTCTTTTTCCTCTAACAGTCATGCCTGCAATGAGTATAAGCCTGACAACAACAGGGTTTTTAAGGGAGCTTCAAGGCGCAGAAGAGGAGCTTTCAAGGTGGGAAAACAAGGCCAGTCCCATCAGGCACCATCTCCAGGTTGACACGCAGCGTAAGTGTCTCTGGCTTCTGGCAGGTCAAAAGAGACCTAGCTACCTCCCTGGCTCTTCCCTCATTCAACTTTTCTACACAGGGTGCTCTGCGTGTAGTGAACTGCCTAGACGAAAGAGTGCCCTAGGTCTCCTAGGGTCCTGTGCCTCTCCCAAAAGCCTGAATTGTTCCACAGAAAACAGTGTTGTAGTGGAAGTTGCAATGCAATCTGCCTTTAATCTTGAGATACGGTGACTTGTTATGAGGTCCTAGAAGGACCTGTAAGCAGAGAGTTTTTCTCAGTACAGCTGAGACTAGGGTAACGAGGACGATTTCCATGTTATGCTGGATTTTCTAGAACCGTGTTGATGAAACCTTTCTGTAGCTGGGGATACCTAGCTCCCCGAATGAAGCGTGCAGTGTGTTACCCTTTACTCCGCCTACCCATGGGCACCCTGACAGGCCTACGGGTCTGACTGTGGCCCAGCAAGCCCAGGGTAGCCTTGGAGTACTCAGTGTCCTTGTACGGAAACGAGTGCTGCCGCGAGGGCTCTACGAGTCCTGAATACCTTACTAGCGTTCAACTAAAGCAAGAGAGCGACTAAGGCCTCATGGAAGCCTTTGCACGCCTACTCCGCTACATGGCATATCAGGGCCCTCCTTCGAAGCGAGGGCTCACTTTGAGTTTCCCTTTAGCTATAAAACAGGACAGGATGAGCTCTGAATCAGAAACTGAAATACCCTGTCTCTTCGTGTATCCTCTTTTTCCCTCACACAGCCATGCCTGCAATGAATATAAGGCTGACAACCACAGTGTTTTTAAGGGAGCTTCAAGGCGCAGAAGAGGAGCTTTCAAGGTGGGAAAACAAGGCCAGTCCCATCAGGCACCATCTCCAGGTTGACACGCAGCGTAAGTGTCTCTGGCTTCTGGCAGGTCCAAAGAGACCTAGCTACCTCCCTGGCTCTTCCCTCATTCAACTTTTCTACACAGGGTGCTCTGCGTGTAGCGAACTGCTTAGATGAAAGACTGCCCTAGGACTCCTAGGGTCCTGTGCCTCTCCCAAAAGCCTGAAGTGTTCCACACAAAACTGTGCTGTAGTGGAAGTTGCAATGCAAGCTGCCTTTCTCCTGGAGATACGGTGACTTCAGGTATGAGGTCCTAGAAGGACTTGTAAGCAGAGAGTTTTTCTCAGTACAGCTCAGAGTAGGGCAACGAGGACGAATTTCATGGTATGCTGGACTTGCTAGGACCGTGTTCATGAAGCCGTTGGTGAACTGGGGATATCTAGCTCGCCCAAGGAAGAGTGCAGCGTGTGACTCTTCACTCGACCTACGTAGGGCCACCCTGAATGGCCTACGGGTCTGAGTGTGACCCAGCAATCCCAGGGGAGCCTCGGGGTACTCAGGGTCGCTGTACGGAAACGAGTGCTGCCGCGAGGGCTCTACGAGTCCTGAAAAGCTTACTAGCGTTCAACTAAAGCAGAAGAGCGACTAAGGCCTCCTGGAAGCTGCTGCACGCCTACTCCACTGCATGGCGTATCAGGGCCCTCCTTCGAAGCTAGGCCTCACTTTGAGTTTCCCTTTAGCTAGAGAACAGGACAGGATGAGCTCTGAATCAGAAACTGGAATACGTGTTTCTTCGTGAAACCTCTTTTTCCCTCTCACAGCCATGCCTGTCGTGAGTATAAGCCCGACACCAACAGTGTTTTTCAGCTAGCTTCTAGGCGCATAAAAGGAGCTTTCATGATGGGACAGCAAGGCTCGCCCCATCAGGTCCTGTTTCCAGATTGACACACAGCATAAGTAGCTGTGGTTTCTAAGAGGTCCAAAGAGACCTGGCTACCTACTTGGCTCTGCCCAGAATCAATTTTTCTGCACAGGGTGTTGTACGTGGAGTGAAGTGCCTAGACAATAGACTGCCCTAGGTCTCTAAGAGCCCTGTGCATGTCCCAAAGCCTGAAGTGTTACACGGAACACTGTGCTTTAGTGGAAGTTGGAATGCAAGCCGTCTTTCTCCTTGAGATACGGTGACTTCAGGTACGAGGTCCTCGAAGGACTTCAAAGCAGAGAGTTTTACTCAGTACAGCTCAGAATCGGCTGATGAGGCAGACTTCCATGGTTTGCTGGCCTTGCTAGAACCGTGTTCCTGAGGCTGATGGTGAGCTGAGGAAATCTAGCTTTCCCAAGAAAGAGTGCAGTTTGTTATCTTTCACTCGGCCTAAAAAGGGGCACACTGAAGGGCCTACGGGTCTGAGTGTGGCCCAGCAAGCCCAGGGGAGTCCTGGGGTACTCAGAGTTCTTGTACGCAAATGGGTACTGACACGAGTGGGCCTGGAGTCCTGAGAAGGAGTAGTACCTTTAAACTAATGCAGGACTGCGACTAAGGCCTCAAGGAAAATGCTGCACAACTACCCTTCTGGAGGGCAAATCAGAGCCTTAGGTCGAGGGTAGGGCGCACCTTGAGATTCCCCTTAGCTCTAGTGCAGGGCAGGATATGCTCCCCACCAGGGCCTGGAAGCACCCTCTTTCTTTCGAGAAAACTCATTTTCTTCCAGAGCCATGCCTGGAGTGAGGACAAGTCCGACAACCACAGTGTTTTTCAGGTAGCTTCAAGGCCGCATGAATGGAGCTTTCAAGACGGGAAAACAAGGCTTGTCTCCTAAGGCCGCCATTTCCAGGCTGACACGCAGAAGAAGCATCTGTGGTTTCTAGCAGGTCAAAAGAGACCTAGCTCCTCACTGGGTCCTTGGAGAATCAACTTTTCTATGCAGGGTGTTCTGCGTGTAGCGAACTGCCTAAATGAAAGAATTCCCTAGGTGTCCTGGGCTCCTGGGCATCTTCCAAAAGCCTGCGGCGTTACACCAGAAAGTGTGCTCTAGTTGCACTTGGACCACAAGCCGACTCTCTCCTAGAGGTTGGTTGACTTCAGCTAGGAGCTGGTAGAAGGAACTGTAAGCAAAGAGTTTCCCTCAGTACAGCTCGGACTACTGTAAGCAGGCAGACTGGCATGGCATGCTGCACCTACTACAACCGTGTTCCTGAGGCTGTTGGTGAGCTGAGGAAATCGAGCTCCCCCGAGGGAGCGTGCATCATGCTGCCCTTCACTCGGCACAGACACGGGGACTGCGAAGGGCCTACGTGTCTGAATGTTGATCTTCAACTCAGGGGAGCCTGGGGGTTACTCAGTGTCTTTGTACGGAAACGGGTGCAGACGCAAGGGAGCAGGAGTCCTGAGAAGATTAGTACCGTGAAACTAATGCAGAAGTGCGACTAAGGCCTCGTGGAAGCTGCGCACTCCTACCCTGCTGCATGGCATATCAGGGCCCTCCTTCGAAGTTAGGCCTCACTTTGAGATTCCCTTTAGCTATAGAACAGGACAGGATGAGCTCTGACCGAGAAACTGGGATACCCTGTTTCTTCGTGAAACCTCTTTTTCCCTCTCACAGCCATGCCTGCCGTGAGTATAAGGCTGACAACCACAGTGTTTTTAAGGGATCTTCAAGGCGCAGAAGAGGAGCTTTCAAGGTGGGAAAACAAGGCCAGTCCCATCAGGCACCATCTCCAGGATGACACTCAGAGTAAGTGTCTCAGGGTACTGGCAGGTCAAAAGAGACCTAGCTACCTCCCTGGCTCTTCCCTGATTCAACTTTTCTACACAGGGTGTTCTGCGTGTAGTGAACTGCCTAGACGAAAGAGGGCCCTAGGTCTCTGAGGGTCCGGTGCCTCTCCCAAAAGCCTGAAGTGTTCCACAGAAAACTGTGCTGTAGTGGAAGTTGCAATGCAAGCTGCCTTTCTCCTTGAGATACGGTGACTTAAGCTATGAGGTCCTAGAAGGACTTGTAAGCAGAGAGTTTTTCTCAGTACAGCTCAGACTAGGGCAACGAGGACGACTTCCACGGCATGCCTGACTTTCTAGAACCGTGTTCATGAAACCTTTCGGTAGTTGGGGATATCTAGCTCCCCGAGTAAAGCGTGCAGCGTGTTACCCTTCACTCGGCCTACCCAGGGGCATCCTGACGGGCCTACGGGTCTGACTGTGGCCCAGCAAGCCCAGGGAAGCCTTGGAGTACTCAGTGTCTTTGTATGGAAACGAGTGCTGCCGCGAGGCATTTAGGAGTCCTGAAAACCTTACTAGCGTTCATCTAACGCAGGAGAACTTCTAAGGCCTCATGGAAACTGTTGCACGCCTACCCCGCTACTTGGCATATCAGGGCCCACCTTCGAAGTGAGAGCTCCCTTTGAGTTTCCCTTTAGCTATGAAACAGGACAGGATGAGCTCTGACTCGGAAACTAAAATACCCTGTCTCTTCGTGTAACCTCTTTTTCCTCTAACAGTCATGCCTGCAATGAGTATAAGCCTGACAACAACAGGGTTTTTAAGGGAGCTTCAAGGCGCAGAAGAGGAGCTTTCAAGGTGGGAAAACAAGGCCAGTCCCATCAGGCACCATCTCCAGGTTGACACGCAGCGTAAGTGTCTCTGGCTTCTGGCAGGTCAAAAGAGACCTAGCTACCTCCCTGGCTCTTCCCTCATTCAACTTTTCTACACAGGGTGCTCTGCGTGTAGTGAACTGCCTAGACGAAAGAGTGCCCTAGGTCTCCTAGGGTCCTGTGCCTCTCCCAAAAGCCTGAATTGTTCCACAGAAAACAGTGTTGTAGTGGAAGTTGCAACGCAATCTGCCTTTAATCTTGAGATACGGTGACTTGTTATGAGGTCCTAGAAGGACTTGTAAGCAGAGAGTTTTTCTCAGTACAGCTGAGACTAGGGTAACGAGGACGATTTCCATGTTATGCTGGATTTTCTAGAACCGTGTTGATGAAACCTTTCTGTAGCTGGGGATACCTAGCTCCCCGAATGAAGCGTGCAGTGTGTTACCCTTTACTCCGCCTACCCATGGGCACCCTGACAGGCCTACGGGTCTGACTGTGGCCCAGCAAGCCCAGGGTAGCCTTGGAGTACTCAGTGTCCTTGTACGGAAACGAGTGCTGCCGCGAGGGCTCTACGAGTCCTGAATACCTTACTAGCGTTCAACTAAAGCAAGAGAGCGACTAAGGCCTCATGGAAGCCTTTGCACGCCTACTCCGCTACATGGCATATCAGGGCCCTCCTTCGAAGCGAGGGCTCACTTTGAGTTTCCCTTTAGCTATAAAACAGGACAGGATGAGCTCTGAATCAGAAACTGAAATACCCTGTCTCTTCGTGTATCCTCTTTTTCCCTCACACAGCCATGCCTGCAATGAATATAAGGCTGACAACCACAGTGTTTTTAAGGGAGCTTCAAGGCGCAGAAGAGGAGCTTTCAAGGTGGGAAAACAAGGCCAGTCCCATCAGGCACCATCTCCAGGTTGACACGCAGCGTAAGTGTCTCTGGCTTCTGGCAGGTCCAAAGAGACCTAGCTACCTCCCTGGCTCTTCCCTCATTCAACTTTTCTACACAGGGTGCTCTGCGTGTAGCGAACTGCTTAGATGAAAGACTGCCCTAGGACTCCTAGGGTCCTGTGCCTCTCCCAAAAGCCTGAAGTGTTCCACACAAAACTGTGCTGTAGTGGAAGTTGCAATGCAAGCTGCCTTTCTCCTGGAGATACGGTGACTTCAGGTATGAGGTCCTAGAAGGACTTGTAAGCAGAGAGTTTTTCTCAGTACCGCTCAGAGTAGGGCAACGAGGACGAATTTCATGGTATGCTGGACTTGCTAGGACCGTGTTCATGAAGCCGTTGGTGAACTGGGGATATCTAGCTCGCCCAAGGAAGAGTGCAGCGTGTGACTCTTCACTCGACCTACGTAGGGCCACCCTGAATGGCCTACGGGTCTGAGTGTGACCCAGCAATCCCAGGGGAGCCTCGGGGTACTCAGGGTCGCTGTACGGAAACGAGTGCTGCCGCGAGGGCTCTACGAGTCCTGAAAAGCTTACTAGCGTTCAACTAAAGCAGAAGAGCGACTAAGGCCTCCTGGAAGCTGCTGCACGCCTACTCCACTGCATGGCGTATCAGGGCCCTCCTTCGAAGCTAGGCCTCACTTTGAGTTTCCCTTTAGCTAGAGAACAGGACAGGATGAGCTCTGAATCAGAAACTGGAATACGTGTTTCTTCGTGAAACCTCTTTTTCCCTCTCACAGCCATGCCTGTCGTGAGTATAAGCCCGACACCAACAGTGTTTTTCAGCTAGCTTCTAGGCGCATAAAAGGAGCTTTCATGATGGGACAGCAAGGCTCGCCCCATCAGGTCCTGTTTCCAGATTGACACACAGCATAAGTAGCTGTGGTTTCTAAGAGGTCCAAAGAGACCTGGCTACCTACTTGGCTCTGCCCAGAATCAATTTTTCTGCACAGGGTGTTGTACGTGGAGTGAAGTGCCTAGACAATAGACTGCCCTAGGTCTCTAAGAGCCCTGTGCATGTCCCAAAGCCTGAAGTGTTACACGGAACACTGTGCTTTAGTGGAAGTTGGAATGCAAGCCGTCTTTCTCCTTGAGATACGGTGACTTCAGGTACGAGGTCCTCGAAGGACTTCAAAGCAGAGAGTTTTACTCAGTACAGCTCAGAATCGGCTGATGAGGCAGACTTCCATGGTTTGCTGGCCTTGCTAGAACCGTGTTCCTGAGGCTGATGGTGAGCTGAGGAAATCTAGCTTTCCCAAGAAAGAGTGCAGTTCGTTATCTTTCACTCGGCCTAAAAAGGGGCACACTGAAGGGCCTACGGGTCTGAGTGTGGCCCAGCAAGCCCAGGGGAGTCCTGGGGTACTCAGAGTTCTTGTACGCAAATGGGTACTGACACGAGTGGGCCTGGAGTCCTGAGAAGGAGTAGTACCTTTAAACTAATGCAGGACTGCGACTAAGGCCTCAAGGAAAATGCTGCACAACTACCCTTCTGGAGGGCAAATCAGAGCCTTAGGTCGAGGGTAGGGCGCACGTTGAGATTCCCCTTAGCTCTAGTGCAGGGCAGGATATGCTCCCCACCAGGGCCTGGAAGCACCCTCTTTCTTTCGAGAAAACTCATTTTCTTCCAGAGCCATGCCTGGAGTGAGGACAAGTCCGACAACCACAGTGTTTTTCAGGTAGCTTCAAGGCCGCATGAATGGAGCTTTCAAGACGGGAAAACAAGGCTTGTCTCCTAAGGCCGCCATTTCCAGGCTGACACGCAGAAGAAGCATCTGTGGTTTCTAGCAGGTCAAAAGAGACCTAGCTCCTCACTGGGTCCTTGGAGAATCAACTTTTCTATGCAGGGTGTTCTGCGTGTAGCGAACTGCCTAAATGAAAGAATTCCCTAGGTGTCCTGGGCTCCTGGGCATCTTCCAAAAGCCTGCGGCGTTACACCAGAAAGTGTGCTCTAGTTGCACTTGGACCACAAGCCGACTCTCTCCTAGAGGTTGGTTGACTTCAGCTAGGAGCTGGTAGAAGGAACTGTAAGCAAAGAGTTTCCCTCAGTACAGCTCGGACTACTGTAAGCAGGCAGACTGGCATGGCATGCTGCACCTACTACAACCGTGTTCCTGAGGCTGTTGGTGAGCTGAGGAAATCGAGCTCCCCCGAGGGAGCGTGCATCATGCTGCCCTTCACTCGGCACAGACACGGGGACTCCGAAGGGCCTACGTGTCTGAATGTTGATCTTCAACTCAGGGGAGCCTGGGGGTTACTCAGTGTCTTTGTACGGAAACGGGTGCAGACGCAAGGGAGCAGGAGTCCTGAGAAGATTAGTACCGTGAAACTAATGCAGAAGTGCGACTAAGGCCTCGTGGAAGCTGCGCACTCCTACCCTGCTGCATGGCATATCAGGGCCCTCCTTCGAAGTTAGGCCTCACTTTGAGATTCCCTTTAGCTATAGAACAGGACAGGATGAGCTCTGACCGAGAAACTGGGATACCCTGTTTCTTCGTGAAACCTCTTTTTCCCTCTCACAGCCATGCCTGCCGTGAGTATAAGGCTGACAACCACAGTGTTTTTAAGGGATCTTCAAGGCGCAGAAGAGGAGCTTTCAAGGTGGGAAAACAAGGCCAGTCCCATCAGGCACCATCTCCAGGATGACACTCAGAGTAAGTGTCTCAGGGTACTGGCAGGTCAAAAGAGACCTAGCTACCTCCCTGGCTCTTCCCTGATTCAACTTTTCTACACAGGGTGTTCTGCGTGTAGTGAACTGCCTAGACGAAAGAGGGCCCTAGGTCTCTGAGGGTCCGGTGCCTCTCCCAAAAGCCTGAAGTGTTCCACAGAAAACTGTGCTGTAGTGGAAGTTGCAATGCAAGCTGCCTTTCTCCTTGAGATACGGTGACTTAAGCTATGAGGTCCTAGAAGGACTTGTAAGCAGAGAGTTTTTCTCAGTACAGCTCAGACTAGGGCAACGAGGACGACTTCCACGGCATGCCTGACTTTCTAGAACCGTGTTCATGAAACCTTTCGGTAGTTGGGGATATCTAGCTCCCCGAGTAAAGCGTGCAGCGTGTTACCCTTCACTCGGCCTACCCAGGGGCATCCTGACGGGCCTACGGGTCTGACTGTGGCCCAGCAAGCCCAGGGAAGCCTTGGAGTACTCAGTGTCTTTGTATGGAAACGAGTGCTGCCGCGAGGCATTTAGGAGTCCTGAAAACCTTACTAGCGTTCATCTAACGCAGGAGAACTTCTAAGGCCTCATGGAAACTGTTGCACGCCTACCCCGCTACTTGGCATATCAGGGCCCACCTTCGAAGTGAGAGCTCCCTTTGAGTTTCCCTTTAGCTATGAAACAGGACAGGATGAGCTCTGACTCGGAAACTAAAATACCCTGTCTCTTCGTGTAACCTCTTTTTCCTCTAACAGTCATGCCTGCAATGAGTATAAGCCTGACAACAACAGGGTTTTTAAGGGAGCTTCAAGGCGCAGAAGAGGAGCTTTCAAGGTGGGAAAACAAGGCCAGTCCCGTCAGGCACCATCTCCAGGTTGACACGCAGCGTAAGTGTCTCTGGCTTCTGGCAGGTCAAAAGAGACCTAGCTACCTCCCTGGCTCTTCCCTCATTCAACTTTTCTACACAGGGTGCTCTGCGTGTAGTGAACTGCCTAGACGAAAGAGTGCCCTAGGTCTCCTAGGGTCCTGTGCCTCTCCCAAAAGCCTGAATTGTTCCACAGAAAACAGTGTTGTAGTGGAAGTTGCAATGCAATCTGCCTTTAATCTTGAGATACGGTGACTTGTTATGAGGTCCTAGAAGGACCTGTAAGCAGAGAGTTTTTCTCAGTACAGCTGAGACTAGGGTAACGAGGACGATTTCCATGTTATGCTGGATTTTCTAGAACCGTGTTGATGAAACCTTTCTGTAGCTGGGGATACCTAGCTCCCCGAATGAAGCGTGCAGTGTGTTACCCTTTACTCCGCCTACCCATGGGCACCCTGACAGGCCTACGGGTCTGACTGTGGCCCAGCAAGCCCAGGGTAGCCTTGGAGTACTCAGTGTCCTTGTACGGAAACGAGTGCTGCCGCGAGGGCTCTACGAGTCCTGAATACCTTACTAGCGTTCAACTAAAGCAAGAGAGCGACTAAGGCCTCATGGAAGCCTTTGCACGCCTACTCCGCTACATGGCATATCAGGGCCCTCCTTCGAAGCGAGGGCTCACTTTGAGTTTCCCTTTAGCTATAAAACAGGACAGGATGAGCTCTGAATCAGAAACTGAAATACCCTGTCTCTTCGTGTATCCTCTTTTTCCCTCACACAGCCATGCCTGCAATGAATATAAGGCTGACAACCACAGTGTTTTTAAGGGAGCTTCAAGGCGCAGAAGAGGAGCTTTCAAGGTGGGAAAACAAGGCCAGTCCCATCAGGCACCATCTCCAGGTTGACACGCAGCGTAAGTGTCTCTGGCTTCTGGCAGGTCCAAAGAGACCTAGCTACCTCCCTGGCTCTTCCCTCATTCAACTTTTCTACACAGGGTGCTCTGCGTGTAGCGAACTGCTTAGATGAAAGACTGCCCTAGGACTCCTAGGGTCCTGTGCCTCTCCCAAAAGCCTGAAGTGTTCCACACAAAACTGTGCTGTAGTGGAAGTTGCAATGCAAGCTGCCTTTCTCCTGGAGATACGGTGACTTCAGGTATGAGGTCCTAGAAGGACTTGTAAGCAGAGAGTTTTTCTCAGTACCGCTCAGAGTAGGGCAACGAGGACGAATTTCATGGTATGCTGGACTTGCTAGGACCGTGTTCATGAAGCCGTTGGTGAACTGGGGATATCTAGCTCGCCCAAGGAAGAGTGCAGCGTGTGACTCTTCACTCGACCTACGTAGGGCCACCCTGAATGGCCTACGGGTCTGAGTGTGACCCAGCAATCCCAGGGGAGCCTCGGGGTACTCAGGGTCGCTGTACGGAAACGAGTGCTGCCGCGAGGGCTCTACGAGTCCTGAAAAGCTTACTAGCGTTCAACTAAAGCAGAAGAGCGACTAAGGCCTCCTGGAAGCTGCTGCACGCCTACTCCACTGCATGGCGTATCAGGGCCCTCCTTCGAAGCTAGGCCTCACTTTGAGTTTCCCTTTAGCTAGAGAACAGGACAGGATGAGCTCTGAATCAGAAACTGGAATACGTGTTTCTTCGTGAAACCTCTTTTTCCCTCTCACAGCCATGCCTGTCGTGAGTATAAGCCCGACACCAACAGTGTTTTTCAGCTAGCTTCTAGGCGCATAAAAGGAGCTTTCATGATGGGACAGCAAGGCTCGCCCCATCAGGTCCTGTTTCCAGATTGACACACAGCATAAGTAGCTGTGGTTTCTAAGAGGTCCAAAGAGACCTGGCTACCTACTTGGCTCTGCCCAGAATCAATTTTTCTGCACAGGGTGTTGTACGTGGAGTGAAGTGCCTAGACAATAGACTGCCCTAGGTCTCTAAGAGCCCTGTGCATGTCCCAAAGCCTGAAGTGTTACACGGAACACTGTGCTTTAGTGGAAGTTGGAATGCAAGCCGTCTTTCTCCTTGAGATACGGTGACTTCAGGTACGAGGTCCTCGAAGGACTTCAAAGCAGAGAGTTTTACTCAGTACAGCTCAGAATCGGCTGATGAGGCAGACTTCCATGGTTTGCTGGCCTTGCTAGAACCGTGTTCCTGAGGCTGATGGTGAGCTGAGGAAATCTAGCTTTCCCAAGAAAGAGTGCAGTTTGTTATCTTTCACTCGGCCTAAAAAGGGGCACACTGAAGGGCCTACGGGTCTGAGTGTGGCCCAGCAAGCCCAGGGGAGTCCTGGGGTACTCAGAGTTCTTGTACGCAAATGGGTACTGACACGAGTGGGCCTGGAGTCCTGAGAAGGAGTAGTACCTTTAAACTAATGCAGGACTGCGACTAAGGCCTCAAGGAAAATGCTGCACAACTACCCTTCTGGAGGGCAAATCAGAGCCTTAGGTCGAGGGTAGGGCGCACGTTGAGATTCCCCTTAGCTCTAGTGCAGGGCAGGATATGCTCCCCACCAGGGCCTGGAAGCACCCTCTTTCTTTCGAGAAAACTCATTTTCTTCCAGAGCCATGCCTGGAGTGAGGACAAGTCCGACAACCACAGTGTTTTTCAGGTAGCTTCAAGGCCGCATGAATGGAGCTTTCAAGACGGGAAAACAAGGCTTGTCTCCTAAGGCCGCCATTTCCAGGCTGACACGCAGAAGAAGCATCTGTGGTTTCTAGCAGGTCAAAAGAGACCTAGCTCCTCACTGGGTCCTTGGAGAATCAACTTTTCTCTGCAGGGTGTTCTGCGTGTAGCGAACTGCCTAAATGAAAGAATTCCCTAGGTGTCCTGGGCTCCTGGGCATCTTCCAAAAGCCTGCGGCGTTACACCAGAAAGTGTGCTCTAGTTGCACTTGGACCACAAGCCGACTCTCTCCTAGAGGTTGGTTGACTTCAGCTAGGAGCTGGTAGAAGGAACTGTAAGCAAAGAGTTTCCCTCAGTACAGCTCGGACTACTGTAAGCAGGCAGACTGGCATGGCATGCTGCACCTACTACAACCGTGTTCCTGAGGCTGTTGGTGAGCTGAGGAAATCGAGCTCCCCCGAGGGAGCGTGCATCATGCTGCCCTTCACTCGGCACAGACACGGGGACTCCGAAGGGCCTACGTGTCTGAATGTTGATCTTCAACTCAGGGGAGCCTGGGGGTTACTCAGTGTCTTTGTACGGAAACGGGTGCAGACGCAAGGGAGCAGGAGTCCTGAGAAGATTAGTACCGTGAAACTAATGCAGAAGTGCGACTAAGGCCTCGTGGAAGCTGCGCACTCCTACCCTGCTGCATGGCATATCAGGGCCCTCCTTCGAAGTTAGGCCTCACTTTGAGATTCCCTTTAGCTATAGAACAGGACAGGATGAGCTCTGACCGAGAAACTGGGATACCCTGTTTCTTCGTGAAACCTCTTTTTCCCTCTCACAGCCATGCCTGCCGTGAGTATAAGGCTGACAACCACAGTGTTTTTAAGGGATCTTCAAGGCGCAGAAGAGGAGCTTTCAAGGTGGGAAAACAAGGCCAGTCCCATCAGGCACCATCTCCAGGATGACACTCAGAGTAAGTGTCTCAGGGTACTGGCAGGTCAAAAGAGACCTAGCTACCTCCCTGGCTCTTCCCTGATTCAACTTTTCTACACAGGGTGTTCTGCGTGTAGTGAACTGCCTAGACGAAAGAGGGCCCTAGGTCTCTGAGGGTCCGGTGCCTCTCCCAAAAGCCTGAAGTGTTCCACAGAAAACTGTGCTGTAGTGGAAGTTGCAATGCAAGCTGCCTTTCTCCTTGAGATACGGTGACTTAAGCTATGAGGTCCTAGAAGGACTTGTAAGCAGAGAGTTTTTCTCAGTACAGCTCAGACTAGGGCAACGAGGACGACTTCCACGGCATGCCTGACTTTCTAGAACCGTGTTCATGAAACCTTTCGGTAGTTGGGGATATCTAGCTCCCCGAGTAAAGCGTGCAGCGTGTTACCCTTCACTCGGCCTACCCAGGGGCATCCTGACGGGCCTACGGGTCTGACTGTGGCCCAGCAAGCCCAGGGAAGCCTTGGAGTACTCAGTGTCTTTGTATGGAAACGAGTGCTGCCGCGAGGCATTTAGGAGTCCTGAAAACCTTACTAGCGTTCATCTAACGCAGGAGAACTTCTAAGGCCTCATGGAAACTGTTGCACGCCTACCCCGCTACTTGGCATATCAGGGCCCACCTTCGAAGTGAGAGCTCCCTTTGAGTTTCCCTTTAGCTATGAAACAGGACAGGATGAGCTCTGACTCGGAAACTAAAATACCCTGTCTCTTCGTGTAACCTCTTTTTCCTCTAACAGTCATGCCTGCAATGAGTATAAGCCTGACAACAACAGGGTTTTTAAGGGAGCTTCAAGGCGCAGAAGAGGAGCTTTCAAGGTGGGAAAACAAGGCCAGTCCCATCAGGCACCATCTCCAGGTTGACACGCAGCGTAAGTGTCTCTGGCTTCTGGCAGGTCAAAAGAGACCTAGCTACCTCCCTGGCTCTTCCCTCATTCAACTTTTCTACACAGGGTGCTCTGCGTGTAGTGAACTGCCTAGACGAAAGAGTGCCCTAGGTCTCCTAGGGTCCTGTGCCTCTCCCAAAAGCCTGAATTGTTCCACAGAAAACAGTGTTGTAGTGGAAGTTGCAATGCAATCTGCCTTTAATCTTGAGATACGGTGACTTGTTATGAGGTCCTAGAAGGACTTGTAAGCAGAGAGTTTTTCTCAGTACAGCTGAGACTAGGGTAACGAGGACGATTTCCATGTTATGCTGGATTTTCTAGAACCGTGTTGATGAAACCTTTCTGTAGCTGGGGATACCTAGCTCCCCGAATGAAGCGTGCAGTGTGTTACCCTTTACTCCGCCTACCCATGGGCACCCTGACAGGCCTACGGGTCTGACTGTGGCCCAGCAAGCCCAGGGTAGCCTTGGAGTACTCAGTGTCCTTGTACGGAAACGAGTGCTGCCGCGAGGGCTCTACGAGTCCTGAATACCTTACTAGCGTTCAACTAAAGCAAGAGAGCGACTAAGGCCTCATGGAAGCCTTTGCACGCCTACTCCGCTACATGGCATATCAGGGCCCTCCTTCGAAGCGAGGGCTCACTTTGAGTTTCCCTTTAGCTATAAAACAGGACAGGATGAGCTCTGAATCAGAAACTGAAATACCCTGTCTCTTCGTGTATCCTCTTTTTCCCTCACACAGCCATGCCTGCAATGAATATAAGGCTGACAACCACAGTGTTTTTAAGGGAGCTTCAAGGCGCAGAAGAGGAGCTTTCAAGGTGGGAAAACAAGGCCAGTCCCATCAGGCACCATCTCCAGGTTGACACGCAGCGTAAGTGTCTCTGGCTTCTGGCAGGTCCAAAGAGACCTAGCTACCTCCCTGGCTCTTCCCTCATTCAACTTTTCTACACAGGGTGCTCTGCGTGTAGCGAACTGCTTAGATGAAAGACTGCCCTAGGACTCCTAGGGTCCTGTGCCTCTCCCAAAAGCCTGAAGTGTTCCACACAAAACTGTGCTGTAGTGGAAGTTGCAATGCAAGCTGCCTTTCTCCTGGAGATACGGTGACTTCAGGTATGAGGTCCTAGAAGGACTTGTAAGCAGAGAGTTTTTCTCAGTACCGCTCAGAGTAGGGCAACGAGGACGAATTTCATGGTATGCTGGACTTGCTAGGACCGTGTTCATGAAGCCGTTGGTGAACTGGGGATATCTAGCTCGCCCAAGGAAGAGTGCAGCGTGTGACTCTTCACTCGACCTACGTAGGGCCACCCTGAATGGCCTACGGGTCTGAGTGTGACCCAGCAATCCCAGGGGAGCCTCGGGGTACTCAGGGTCGCTGTACGGAAACGAGTGCTGCCGCGAGGGCTCTACGAGTCCTGAAAAGCTTACTAGCGTTCAACTAAAGCAGAAGAGCGACTAAGGCCTCCTGGAAGCTGCTGCACGCCTACTCCACTGCATGGCGTATCAGGGCCCTCCTTCGAAGCTAGGCCTCACTTTGAGTTTCCCTTTAGCTAGAGAACAGGACAGGATGAGCTCTGAATCAGAAACTGGAATACGTGTTTCTTCGTGAAACCTCTTTTTCCCTCTCACAGCCATGCCTGTCGTGAGTATAAGCCCGACACCAACAGTGTTTTTCAGCTAGCTTCTAGGCGCGTAAAAGGAGCTTTCATGATGGGACAGCAAGGCTCGCCCCATCAGGTCCTGTTTCCAGATTGACACACAGCATAAGTAGCTGTGGTTTCTAAGAGGTCCAAAGAGACCTGGCTACCTACTTGGCTCTGCCCAGAATCAATTTTTCTGCACAGGGTGTTGTACGTGGAGTGAAGTGCCTAGACAATAGACTGCCCTAGGTCTCTAAGAGCCCTGTGCATGTCCCAAAGCCTGAAGTGTTACACGGAACACTGTGCTTTAGTGGAAGTTGGAATGCAAGCCGTCTTTCTCCTTGAGATACGGTGACTTCAGGTACGAGGTGGTCCTCGAAGGACTTCAAAGCAGAGAGTTTTACTCAGTACAGCTCAGAATCGGCTGATGAGGCAGACTTCCATGGTTTGCTGGCCTTGCTAGAACCGTGTTCCTGAGGCTGATGGTGAGCTGAGGAAATCTAGCTTTCCCAAGAAAGAGTGCAGTTTGTTATCTTTCACTCGGCCTAAAAAGGGGCACACTGAAGGGCCTACGGGTCTGAGTGTGGCCCAGCAAGCCCAGGGGAGTCCTGGGGTACTCAGAGTTCTTGTACGCAAATGGGTACTGACACGAGTGGGCCTGGAGTCCTGAGAAGGAGTAGTACCTTTAAACTAATGCAGGACTGCGACTAAGGCCTCAAGGAAAATGCTGCACAACTACCCTTCTGGAGGGCAAATCAGAGCCTTAGGTCGAGGGTAGGGCGCACGTTGAGATTCCCCTTAGCTCTAGTGCAGGGCAGGATATGCTCCCCACCAGGGCCTGGAAGCACCCTCTTTCTTTCGAGAAAACTCATTTTCTTCCAGAGCCATGCCTGGAGTGAGGACAAGTCCGACAACCACAGTGTTTTTCAGGTAGCTTCAAGGCCGCATGAATGGAGCTTTCAAGACGGGAAAACAAGGCTTGTCTCCTAAGGCCGCCATTTCCAGGCTGACACGCAGAAGAAGCATCTGTGGTTTCTAGCAGGTCAAAAGAGACCTAGCTCCTCACTGGGTCCTTGGAGAATCAACTTTTCTCTGCAGGGTGTTCTGCGTGTAGCGAACTGCCTAAATGAAAGAATTCCCTAGGTGTCCTGGGCTCCTGGGCATCTTCCAAAAGCCTGCGGCGTTACACCAGAAAGTGTGCTCTAGTTGCACTTGGACCACAAGCCGACCCTCTCCTAGAGGTTGGTTGACTTCAGCTAGGAGCTGGTAGAAGGAACTGTAAGCAAAGAGTTTCCCTCAGTACAGCTCGGACTACTGTAAGCAGGCAGACTGGCATGGCATGCTGCACCTACTACAACCGTGTTCCTGAGGCTGTTGGTGAGCTGAGGAAATCGAGCTCCCCCGAGGGAGCGTGCATCATGCTGCCCTTCACTCGGCACAGACACGGGGACTCCGAAGGGCCTACGTGTCTGAATGTTGATCTTCAACTCAGGGGAGCCTGGGGGTTACTCAGTGTCTTTGTACGGAAACGGGTGCAGACGCAAGGGAGCAGGAGTCCTGAGAAGATTAGTACCGTGAAACTAATGCAGAAGTGCGACTAAGGCCTCGTGGAAGCTGCGCACTCCTACCCTGCTGCATGGCATATCAGGGCCCTCCTTCGAAGTTAGGCCTCACTTTGAGATTCCCTTTAGCTATAGAACAGGACAGGATGAGCTCTGACCGAGAAACTGGGATACCCTGTTTCTTCGTGAAACCTCTTTTTCCCTCTCACAGCCATGCCTGCCGTGAGTATAAGGCTGACAACCACAGTGTTTTTAAGGGATCTTCAAGGCGCAGAAGAGGAGCTTTCAAGGTGGGAAAACAAGGCCAGTCCCATCAGGCACCATCTCCAGGATGACACTCAGAGTAAGTGTCTCAGGGTACTGGCAGGTCAAAAGAGACCTAGCTACCTCCCTGGCTCTTCCCTGATTCAACTTTTCTACACAGGGTGTTCTGCGTGTAGTGAACTGCCTAGACGAAAGAGGGCCCTAGGTCTCTGAGGGTCCGGTGCCTCTCCCAAAAGCCTGAAGTGTTCCACAGAAAACTGTGCTGTAGTGGAAGTTGCAATGCAAGCTGCCTTTCTCCTTGAGATACGGTGACTTAAGCTATGAGGTCCTAGAAGGACTTGTAAGCAGAGAGTTTTTCTCAGTACAGCTCAGACTAGGGCAACGAGGACGACTTCCACGGCATGCCTGACTTTCTAGAACCGTGTTCATGAAACCTTTCGGTAGTTGGGGATATCTAGCTCCCCGAGTAAAGCGTGCAGCGTGTTACCCTTCACTCGGCCTACCCAGGGGCATCCTGACGGGCCTACGGGTCTGACTGTGGCCCAGCAAGCCCAGGGAAGCCTTGGAGTACTCAGTGTCTTTGTATGGAAACGAGTGCTGCCGCGAGGCATTTAGGAGTCCTGAAAACCTTACTAGCGTTCATCTAACGCAGGAGAACTTCTAAGGCCTCATGGAAACTGTTGCACGCCTACCCCGCTACTTGGCATATCAGGGCCCACCTTCGAAGTGAGAGCTCCCTTTGAGTTTCCCTTTAGCTATGAAACAGGACAGGATGAGCTCTGACTCGGAAACTAAAATACCCTGTCTCTTCGTGTAACCTCTTTTTCCTCTAACAGTCATGCCTGCAATGAGTATAAGCCTGACAACAACAGGGTTTTTAAGGGAGCTTCAAGGCGCAGAAGAGGAGCTTTCAAGGTGGGAAAACAAGGCCAGTCCCATCAGGCACCATCTCCAGGTTGACACGCAGCGTAAGTGTCTCTGGCTTCTGGCAGGTCAAAAGAGACCTAGCTACCTCCCTGGCTCTTCCCTCATTCAACTTTTCTACACAGGGTGCTCTGCGTGTAGTGAACTGCCTAGACGAAAGAGTGCCCTAGGTCTCCTAGGGTCCTGTGCCTCTCCCAAAAGCCTGAATTGTTCCACAGAAAACAGTGTTGTAGTGGAAGTTGCAATGCAATCTGCCTTTAATCTTGAGATACGGTGACTTGTTATGAGGTCCTAGAAGGACTTGTAAGCAGAGAGTTTTTCTCAGTACAGCTGAGACTAGGGTAACGAGGACGATTTCCATGTTATGCTGGATTTTCTAGAACCGTGTTGATGAAACCTTTCTGTAGCTGGGGATACCTAGCTCCCCGAATGAAGCGTGCAGTGTGTTACCCTTTACTCCGCCTACCCATGGGCACCCTGACAGGCCTACGGGTCTGACTGTGGCCCAGCAAGCCCAGGGTAGCCTTGGAGTACTCAGTGTCCTTGTACGGAAACGAGTGCTGCCGCGAGGGCTCTACGAGTCCTGAATACCTTACTAGCGTTCAACTAAAGCAAGAGAGCGACTAAGGCCTCATGGAAGCCTTTGCACGCCTACTCCGCTACATGGCATATCAGGGCCCTCCTTCGAAGCGAGGGCTCACTTTGAGTTTCCCTTTAGCTATAAAACAGGACAGGATGAGCTCTGAATCAGAAACTGAAATACCCTGTCTCTTCGTGTATCCTCTTTTTCCCTCACACAGCCATGCCTGCAATGAATATAAGGCTGACAACCACAGTGTTTTTAAGGGAGCTTCAAGGCGCAGAAGAGGAGCTTTCAAGGTGGGAAAACAAGGCCAGTCCCATCAGGCACCATCTCCAGGTTGACACGCAGCGTAAGTGTCTCTGGCTTCTGGCAGGTCCAAAGAGACCTAGCTACCTCCCTGGCTCTTCCCTCATTCAACTTTTCTACACAGGGTGCTCTGCGTGTAGCGAACTGCTTAGATGAAAGACTGCCCTAGGACTCCTAGGGTCCTGTGCCTCTCCCAAAAGCCTGAAGTGTTCCACACAAAACTGTGCTGTAGTGGAAGTTGCAGTGCAAGCTGCCTTTCTCCTGGAGATACGGTGACTTCAGGTATGAGGTCCTAGAAGGACTTGTAAGCAGAGAGTTTTTCTCAGTACCGCTCAGAGTAGGGCAACGAGGACGAATTTCATGGTATGCTGGACTTGCTAGGACCGTGTTCATGAAGCCGTTGGTGAACTGGGGATATCTAGCTCGCCCAAGGAAGAGTGCAGCGTGTGACTCTTCACTCGACCTACGTAGGGCCACCCTGAATGGCCTACGGGTCTGAGTGTGACCCAGCAATCCCAGGGGAGCCTCGGGGTACTCAGGGTCGCTGTACGGAAACGAGTGCTGCCGCGAGGGCTCTACGAGTCCTGAAAAGCTTACTAGCGTTCAACTAAAGCAGAAGAGCGACTAAGGCCTCCTGGAAGCTGCTGCACGCCTACTCCACTGCATGGCGTATCAGGGCCCTCCTTCGAAGCTAGGCCTCACTTTGAGTTTCCCTTTAGCTAGAGAACAGGACAGGATGAGCTCTGAATCAGAAACTGGAATACGTGTTTCTTCGTGAAACCTCTTTTTCCCTCTCACAGCCATGCCTGTCGTGAGTATAAGCCCGACACCAACAGTGTTTTTCAGCTAGCTTCTAGGCGCATAAAAGGAGCTTTCATGATGGGACAGCAAGGCTCGCCCCATCAGGTCCTGTTTCCAGATTGACACACAGCATAAGTAGCTGTGGTTTCTAAGAGGTCCAAAGAGACCTGGCTACCTACTTGGCTCTGCCCAGAATCAATTTTTCTGCACAGGGTGTTGTACGTGGAGTGAAGTGCCTAGACAATAGACTGCCCTAGGTCTCTAAGAGCCCTGTGCATGTCCCAAAGCCTGAAGTGTTACACGGAACACTGTGCTTTAGTGGAAGTTGGAATGCAAGCCGTCTTTCTCCTTGAGATACGGTGACTTCAGGTACGAGGTGGTCCTCGAAGGACTTCAAAGCAGAGAGTTTTACTCAGTACAGCTCAGAATCGGCTGATGAGGCAGACTTCCATGGTTTGCTGGCCTTGCTAGAACCGTGTTCCTGAGGCTGATGGTGAGCTGAGGAAATCTAGCTTTCCCAAGAAAGAGTGCAGTTTGTTATCTTTCACTCGGCCTAAAAAGGGGCACACTGAAGGGCCTACGGGTCTGAGTGTGGCCCAGCAAGCCCAGGGGAGTCCTGGGGTACTCAGAGTTCTTGTACGCAAATGGGTACTGACACGAGTGGGCCTGGAGTCCTGAGAAGGAGTAGTACCTTTAAACTAATGCAGGACTGCGACTAAGGCCTCAAGGAAAATGCTGCACAACTACCCTTCTGGAGGGCAAATCAGAGCCTTAGGTCGAGGGTAGGGCGCACCTTGAGATTCCCCTTAGCTCTAGTGCAGGGCAGGATATGCTCCCCACCAGGGCCTGGAAGCACCCTCTTTCTTTCGAGAAAACTCATTTTCTTCCAGAGCCATGCCTGGAGTGAGGACAAGTCCGACAACCACAGTGTTTTTCAGGTAGCTTCAAGGCCGCATGAATGGAGCTTTCAAGACGGGAAAACAAGGCTTGTCTCCTAAGGCCGCCATTTCCAGGCTGACACGCAGAAGAAGCATCTGTGGTTTCTAGCAGGTCAAAAGAGACCTAGCTCCTCACTGGGTCCTTGGAGAATCAACTTTTCTCTGCAGGGTGTTCTGCGTGTAGCGAACTGCCTAAATGAAAGAATTCCCTAGGTGTCCTGGGCTCCTGGGCATCTTCCAAAAGCCTGCGGCGTTACACCAGAAAGTGTGCTCTAGTTGCACTTGGACCACAAGCCGACCCTCTCCTAGAGGTTGGTTGACTTCAGCTAGGAGCTGGTAGAAGGAACTGTAAGCAAAGAGTTTCCCTCAGTACAGCTCGGACTACTGTAAGCAGGCAGACTGGCATGGCATGCTGCACCTACTACAACCGTGTTCCTGAGGCTGTTGGTGAGCTGAGGAAATCGAGCTCCCCCGAGGGAGCGTGCATCATGCTGCCCTTCACTCGGCACAGACACGGGGACTCCGAAGGGCCTACGTGTCTGAATGTTGATCTTCAACTCAGGGGAGCCTGGGGGTTACTCAGTGTCTTTGTACGGAAACGGGTGCAGACGCAAGGGAGCAGGAGTCCTGAGAAGATTAGTACCGTGAAACTAATGCAGAAGTGCGACTAAGGCCTCGTGGAAGCTGCGCACTCCTACCCTGCTGCATGGCATATCAGGGCCCTCCTTCGAAGTTAGGCCTCACTTTGAGATTCCCTTTAGCTATAGAACAGGACAGGATGAGCTCTGACCGAGAAACTGGGATACCCTGTTTCTTCGTGAAACCTCTTTTTCCCTCTCACAGCCATGCCTGCCGTGAGTATAAGGCTGACAACCACAGTGTTTTTAAGGGATCTTCAAGGCGCAGAAGAGGAGCTTTCAAGGTGGGAAAACAAGGCCAGTCCCATCAGGCACCATCTCCAGGATGACACTCAGAGTAAGTGTCTCAGGGTACTGGCAGGTCAAAAGAGACCTAGCTACCTCCCTGGCTCTTCCCTGATTCAACTTTTCTACACAGGGTGTTCTGCGTGTAGTGAACTGCCTAGACGAAAGAGGGCCCTAGGTCTCTGAGGGTCCGGTGCCTCTCCCAAAAGCCTGAAGTGTTCCACAGAAAACTGTGCTGTAGTGGAAGTTGCAATGCAAGCTGCCTTTCTCCTTGAGATACGGTGACTTAAGCTATGAGGTCCTAGAAGGACTTGTAAGCAGAGAGTTTTTCTCAGTACAGCTCAGACTAGGGCAACGAGGACGACTTCCACGGCATGCCTGACTTTCTAGAACCGTGTTCATGAAACCTTTCGGTAGTTGGGGATATCTAGCTCCCCGAGTAAAGCGTGCAGCGTGTTACCCTTCACTCGGCCTACCCAGGGGCATCCTGACGGGCCTACGGGTCTGACTGTGGCCCAGCAAGCCCAGGGAAGCCTTGGAGTACTCAGTGTCTTTGTATGGAAACGAGTGCTGCCGCGAGGCATTTAGGAGTCCTGAAAACCTTACTAGCGTTCATCTAACGCAGGAGAACTTCTAAGGCCTCATGGAAACTGTTGCACGCCTACCCCGCTACTTGGCATATCAGGGCCCACCTTCGAAGTGAGAGCTCCCTTTGAGTTTCCCTTTAGCTATGAAACAGGACAGGATGAGCTCTGACTCGGAAACTAAAATACCCTGTCTCTTCGTGTAACCTCTTTTTCCTCTAACAGTCATGCCTGCAATGAGTATAAGCCTGACAACAACAGGGTTTTTAAGGGAGCTTCAAGGCGCAGAAGAGGAGCTTTCAAGGTGGGAAAACAAGGCCAGTCCCATCAGGCACCATCTCCAGGTTGACACGCAGCGTAAGTGTCTCTGGCTTCTGGCAGGTCAAAAGAGACCTAGCTACCTCCCTGGCTCTTCCCTCATTCAACTTTTCTACACAGGGTGCTCTGCGTGTAGTGAACTGCCTAGACGAAAGAGTGCCCTAGGTCTCCTAGGGTCCTGTGCCTCTCCCAAAAGCCTGAATTGTTCCACAGAAAACAGTGTTGTAGTGGAAGTTGCAATGCAATCTGCCTTTAATCTTGAGATACGGTGACTTGTTATGAGGTCCTAGAAGGACTTGTAAGCAGAGAGTTTTTCTCAGTACAGCTGAGACTAGGGTAACGAGGACGATTTCCATGTTATGCTGGATTTTCTAGAACCGTGTTGATGAAACCTTTCTGTAGCTGGGGATACCTAGCTCCCCGAATGAAGCGTGCAGTGTGTTACCCTTTACTCCGCCTACCCATGGGCACCCTGACAGGCCTACGGGTCTGACTGTGGCCCAGCAAGCCCAGGGTAGCCTTGGAGTACTCAGTGTCCTTGTACGGAAACGAGTGCTGCCGCGAGGGCTCTACGAGTCCTGAATACCTTACTAGCGTTCAACTAAAGCAAGAGAGCGACTAAGGCCTCATGGAAGCCTTTGCACGCCTACTCCGCTACATGGCATATCAGGGCCCTCCTTCGAAGCGAGGGCTCACTTTGAGTTTCCCTTTAGCTATAAAACAGGACAGGATGAGCTCTGAATCAGAAACTGAAATACCCTGTCTCTTCGTGTATCCTCTTTTTCCCTCACACAGCCATGCCTGCAATGAATATAAGGCTGACAACCACAGTGTTTTTAAGGGAGCTTCAAGGCGCAGAAGAGGAGCTTTCAAGGTGGGAAAACAAGGCCAGTCCCATCAGGCACCATCTCCAGGTTGACACGCAGCGTAAGTGTCTCTGGCTTCTGGCAGGTCCAAAGAGACCTAGCTACCTCCCTGGCTCTTCCCTCATTCAACTTTTCTACACAGGGTGCTCTGCGTGTAGCGAACTGCTTAGATGAAAGACTGCCCTAGGACTCCTAGGGTCCTGTGCCTCTCCCAAAAGCCTGAAGTGTTCCACACAAAACTGTGCTGTAGTGGAAGTTGCAATGCAAGCTGCCTTTCTCCTGGAGATACGGTGACTTCAGGTATGAGGTCCTAGAAGGACTTGTAAGCAGAGAGTTTTTCTCAGTACCGCTCAGAGTAGGGCAACGAGGACGAATTTCATGGTATGCTGGACTTGCTAGGACCGTGTTCATGAAGCCGTTGGTGAACTGGGGATATCTAGCTCGCCCAAGGAAGAGTGCAGCGTGTGACTCTTCACTCGACCTACGTAGGGCCACCCTGAATGGCCTACGGGTCTGAGTGTGACCCAGCAATCCCAGGGGAGCCTCGGGGTACTCAGGGTCGCTGTACGGAAACGAGTGCTGCCGCGAGGGCTCTACGAGTCCTGAAAAGCTTACTAGCGTTCAACTAAAGCAGAAGAGCGACTAAGGCCTCCTGGAAGCTGCTGCACGCCTACTCCACTGCATGGCGTATCAGGGCCCTCCTTCGAAGCTAGGCCTCACTTTGAGTTTCCCTTTAGCTAGAGAACAGGACAGGATGAGCTCTGAATCAGAAACTGGAATACGTGTTTCTTCGTGAAACCTCTTTTTCCCTCTCACAGCCATGCCTGTCGTGAGTATAAGCCCGACACCAACAGTGTTTTTCAGCTAGCTTCTAGGCGCATAAAAGGAGCTTTCATGATGGGACAGCAAGGCTCGCCCCATCAGGTCCTGTTTCCAGATTGACACACAGCATAAGTAGCTGTGGTTTCTAAGAGGTCCAAAGAGACCTGGCTACCTACTTGGCTCTGCCCAGAATCAATTTTTCTGCACAGGGTGTTGTACGTGGAGTGAAGTGCCTAGACAATAGACTGCCCTAGGTCTCTAAGAGCCCTGTGCATGTCCCAAAGCCTGAAGTGTTACACGGAACACTGTGCTTTAGTGGAAGTTGGAATGCAAGCCGTCTTTCTCCTTGAGATACGGTGACTTCAGGTACGAGGTGGTCCTCGAAGGACTTCAAAGCAGAGAGTTTTACTCAGTACAGCTCAGAATCGGCTGATGAGGCAGACTTCCATGGTTTGCTGGCCTTGCTAGAACCGTGTTCCTGAGGCTGATGGTGAGCTGAGGAAATCTAGCTTTCCCAAGAAAGAGTGCAGTTTGTTATCTTTCACTCGGCCTAAAAAGGGGCACACTGAAGGGCCTACGGGTCTGAGTGTGGCCCAGCAAGCCCAGGGGAGTCCTGGGGTACTCAGAGTTCTTGTACGCAAATGGGTACTGACACGAGTGGGCCTGGAGTCCTGAGAAGGAGTAGTACCTTTAAACTAATGCAGGACTGCGACTAAGGCCTCAAGGAAAATGCTGCACAACTACCCTTCTGGAGGGCAAATCAGAGCCTTAGGTCGAGGGTAGGGCGCACGTTGAGATTCCCCTTAGCTCTAGTGCAGGGCAGGATATGCTCCCCACCAGGGCCTGGAAGCACCCTCTTTCTTTCGAGAAAACTCATTTTCTTCCAGAGCCATGCCTGGAGTGAGGACAAGTCCGACAACCACAGTGTTTTTCAGGTAGCTTCAAGGCCGCATGAATGGAGCTTTCAAGACGGGAAAACAAGGCTTGTCTCCTAAGGCCGCCATTTCCAGGCTGACACGCAGAAGAAGCATCTGTGGTTTCTAGCAGGTCAAAAGAGACCTAGCTCCTCACTGGGTCCTTGGAGAATCAACTTTTCTCTGCAGGGTGTTCTGCGTGTAGCGAACTGCCTAAATGAAAGAATTCCCTAGGTGTCCTGGGCTCCTGGGCATCTTCCAAAAGCCTGCGGCGTTACACCAGAAAGTGTGCTCTAGTTGCACTTGGACCACAAGCCGACTCTCTCCTAGAGGTTGGTTGACTTCAGCTAGGAGCTGGTAGAAGGAACTGTAAGCAAAGAGTTTCCCTCAGTACAGCTCGGACTACTGTAAGCAGGCAGACTGGCATGGCATGCTGCACCTACTACAACCGTGTTCCTGAGGCTGTTGGTGAGCTGAGGAAATCGAGCTCCCCCGAGGGAGCGTGCATCATGCTGCCCTTCACTCGGCACAGACACGGGGACTCCGAAGGGCCTACGTGTCTGAATGTTGATCTTCAACTCAGGGGAGCCTGGGGGTTACTCAGTGTCTTTGTACGGAAACGGGTGCAGACGCAAGGGAGCAGGAGTCCTGAGAAGATTAGTACCGTGAAACTAATGCAGAAGTGCGACTAAGGCCTCGTGGAAGCTGCGCACTCCTACCCTGCTGCATGGCATATCAGGGCCCTCCTTCGAAGTTAGGCCTCACTTTGAGATTCCCTTTAGCTATAGAACAGGACAGGATGAGCTCTGACCGAGAAACTGGGATACCCTGTTTCTTCGTGAAACCTCTTTTTCCCTCTCACAGCCATGCCTGCCGTGAGTATAAGGCTGACAACCACAGTGTTTTTAAGGGATCTTCAAGGCGCAGAAGAGGAGCTTTCAAGGTGGGAAAACAAGGCCAGTCCCATCAGGCACCATCTCCAGGATGACACTCAGAGTAAGTGTCTCAGGGTACTGGCAGGTCAAAAGAGACCTAGCTACCTCCCTGGCTCTTCCCTGATTCAACTTTTCTACACAGGGTGTTCTGCGTGTAGTGAACTGCCTAGACGAAAGAGGGCCCTAGGTCTCTGAGGGTCCGGTGCCTCTCCCAAAAGCCTGAAGTGTTCCACAGAAAACTGTGCTGTAGTGGAAGTTGCAATGCAAGCTGCCTTTCTCCTTGAGATACGGTGACTTAAGCTATGAGGTCCTAGAAGGACTTGTAAGCAGAGAGTTTTTCTCAGTACAGCTCAGACTAGGGCAACGAGGACGACTTCCACGGCATGCCTGACTTTCTAGAACCGTGTTCATGAAACCTTTCGGTAGTTGGGGATATCTAGCTCCCCGAGTAAAGCGTGCAGCGTGTTACCCTTCACTCGGCCTACCCAGGGGCATCCTGACGGGCCTACGGGTCTGACTGTGGCCCAGCAAGCCCAGGGAAGCCTTGGAGTACTCAGTGTCTTTGTATGGAAACGAGTGCTGCCGCGAGGCATTTAGGAGTCCTGAAAACCTTACTAGCGTTCATCTAACGCAGGAGAACTTCTAAGGCCTCATGGAAACTGTTGCACGCCTACCCCGCTACTTGGCATATCAGGGCCCACCTTCGAAGTGAGAGCTCCCTTTGAGTTTCCCTTTAGCTATGAAACAGGACAGGATGAGCTCTGACTCGGAAACTAAAATACCCTGTCTCTTCGTGTAACCTCTTTTTCCTCTAACAGTCATGCCTGCAATGAGTATAAGCCTGACAACAACAGGGTTTTTAAGGGAGCTTCAAGGCGCAGAAGAGGAGCTTTCAAGGTGGGAAAACAAGGCCAGTCCCATCAGGCACCATCTCCAGGTTGACACGCAGCGTAAGTGTCTCTGGCTTCTGGCAGGTCAAAAGAGACCTAGCTACCTCCCTGGCTCTTCCCTCATTCAACTTTTCTACACAGGGTGCTCTGCGTGTAGTGAACTGCCTAGACGAAAGAGTGCCCTAGGTCTCCTAGGGTCCTGTGCCTCTCCCAAAAGCCTGAATTGTTCCACAGAAAACAGTGTTGTAGTGGAAGTTGCAATGCAATCTGCCTTTAATCTTGAGATACGGTGACTTGTTATGAGGTCCTAGAAGGACTTGTAAGCAGAGAGTTTTTCTCAGTACAGCTGAGACTAGGGTAACGAGGACGATTTCCATGTTATGCTGGATTTTCTAGAACCGTGTTGATGAAACCTTTCTGTAGCTGGGGATACCTAGCTCCCCGAATGAAGCGTGCAGTGTGTTACCCTTTACTCCGCCTACCCATGGGCACCCTGACAGGCCTACGGGTCTGACTGTGGCCCAGCAAGCCCAGGGTAGCCTTGGAGTACTCAGTGTCCTTGTACGGAAACGAGTGCTGCCGCGAGGGCTCTACGAGTCCTGAATACCTTACTAGCGTTCAACTAAAGCAAGAGAGCGACTAAGGCCTCATGGAAGCCTTTGCACGCCTACTCCGCTACATGGCATATCAGGGCCCTCCTTCGAAGCGAGGGCTCACTTTGAGTTTCCCTTTAGCTATAAAACAGGACAGGATGAGCTCTGAATCAGAAACTGAAATACCCTGTCTCTTCGTGTATCCTCTTTTTCCCTCACACAGCCATGCCTGCAATGAATATAAGGCTGACAACCACAGTGTTTTTAAGGGAGCTTCAAGGCGCAGAAGAGGAGCTTTCAAGGTGGGAAAACAAGGCCAGTCCCATCAGGCACCATCTCCAGGTTGACACGCAGCGTAAGTGTCTCTGGCTTCTGGCAGGTCCAAAGAGACCTAGCTACCTCCCTGGCTCTTCCCTCATTCAACTTTTCTACACAGGGTGCTCTGCGTGTAGCGAACTGCTTAGATGAAAGACTGCCCTAGGACTCCTAGGGTCCTGTGCCTCTCCCAAAAGCCTGAAGTGTTCCACACAAAACTGTGCTGTAGTGGAAGTTGCAATGCAAGCTGCCTTTCTCCTGGAGATACGGTGACTTCAGGTATGAGGTCCTAGAAGGACTTGTAAGCAGAGAGTTTTTCTCAGTACCGCTCAGAGTAGGGCAACGAGGACGAATTTCATGGTATGCTGGACTTGCTAGGACCGTGTTCATGAAGCCGTTGGTGAACTGGGGATATCTAGCTCGCCCAAGGAAGAGTGCAGCGTGTGACTCTTCACTCGACCTACGTAGGGCCACCCTGAATGGCCTACGGGTCTGAGTGTGACCCAGCAATCCCAGGGGAGCCTCGGGGTACTCAGGGTCGCTGTACGGAAACGAGTGCTGCCGCGAGGGCTCTACGAGTCCTGAAAAGCTTACTAGCGTTCAACTAAAGCAGAAGAGCGACTAAGGCCTCCTGGAAGCTGCTGCACGCCTACTCCACTGCATGGCGTATCAGGGCCCTCCTTCGAAGCTAGGCCTCACTTTGAGTTTCCCTTTAGCTAGAGAACAGGACAGGATGAGCTCTGAATCAGAAACTGGAATACGTGTTTCTTCGTGAAACCTCTTTTTCCCTCTCACAGCCATGCCTGTCGTGAGTATAAGCCCGACACCAACAGTGTTTTTCAGCTAGCTTCTAGGCGCGTAAAAGGAGCTTTCATGATGGGACAGCAAGGCTCGCCCCATCAGGTCCTGTTTCCAGATTGACACACAGCATAAGTAGCTGTGGTTTCTAAGAGGTCCAAAGAGACCTGGCTACCTACTTGGCTCTGCCCAGAATCAATTTTTCTGCACAGGGTGTTGTACGTGGAGTGAAGTGCCTAGACAATAGACTGCCCTAGGTCTCTAAGAGCCCTGTGCATGTCCCAAAGCCTGAAGTGTTACACGGAACACTGTGCTTTAGTGGAAGTTGGAATGCAAGCCGTCTTTCTCCTTGAGATACGGTGACTTCAGGTACGAGGTCCTCGAAGGACTTCAAAGCAGAGAGTTTTACTCAGTACAGCTCAGAATCGGCTGATGAGGCAGACTTCCATGGTTTGCTGGCCTTGCTAGAACCGTGTTCCTGAGGCTGATGGTGAGCTGAGGAAATCTAGCTTTCCCAAGAAAGAGTGCAGTTCGTTATCTTTCACTCGGCCTAAAAAGGGGCACACTGAAGGGCCTACGGGTCTGAGTGTGGCCCAGCAAGCCCAGGGGAGTCCTGGGGTACTCAGAGTTCTTGTACGCAAATGGGTACTGACACGAGTGGGCCTGGAGTCCTGAGAAGGAGTAGTACCTTTAAACTAATGCAGGACTGCGACTAAGGCCTCAAGGAAAATGCTGCACAACTACCCTTCTGGAGGGCAAATCAGAGCCTTAGGTCGAGGGTAGGGCGCACGTTGAGATTCCCCTTAGCTCTAGTGCAGGGCAGGATATGCTCCCCACCAGGGCCTGGAAGCACCCTCTTTCTTTCGAGAAAACTCATTTTCTTCCAGAGCCATGCCTGGAGTGAGGACAAGTCCGACAACCACAGTGTTTTTCAGGTAGCTTCAAGGCCGCATGAATGGAGCTTTCAAGACGGGAAAACAAGGCTTGTCTCCTAAGGCCGCCATTTCCAGGCTGACACGCAGAAGAAGCATCTGTGGTTTCTAGCAGGTCAAAAGAGACCTAGCTCCTCACTGGGTCCTTGGAGAATCAACTTTTCTCTGCAGGGTGTTCTGCGTGTAGCGAACTGCCTAAATGAAAGAATTCCCTAGGTGTCCTGGGCTCCTGGGCATCTTCCAAAAGCCTGCGGCGTTACACCAGAAAGTGTGCTCTAGTTGCACTTGGACCACAAGCCGACTCTCTCCTAGAGGTTGGTTGACTTCAGCTAGGAGCTGGTAGAAGGAACTGTAAGCAAAGAGTTTCCCTCAGTACAGCTCGGACTACTGTAAGCAGGCAGACTGGCATGGCATGCTGCACCTACTACAACCGTGTTCCTGAGGCTGTTGGTGAGCTGAGGAAATCGAGCTCCCCCGAGGGAGCGTGCATCATGCTGCCCTTCACTCGGCACAGACACGGGGACTCCGAAGGGCCTACGTGTCTGAATGTTGATCTTCAACTCAGGGGAGCCTGGGGGTTACTCAGTGTCTTTGTACGGAAACGGGTGCAGACGCAAGGGAGCAGGAGTCCTGAGAAGATTAGTACCGTGAAACTAATGCAGAAGTGCGACTAAGGCCTCGTGGAAGCTGCGCACTCCTACCCTGCTGCATGGCATATCAGGGCCCTCCTTCGAAGTTAGGCCTCACTTTGAGATTCCCTTTAGCTATAGAACAGGACAGGATGAGCTCTGACCGAGAAACTGGGATACCCTGTTTCTTCGTGAAACCTCTTTTTCCCTCTCACAGCCATGCCTGCCGTGAGTATAAGGCTGACAACCACAGTGTTTTTAAGGGATCTTCAAGGCGCAGAAGAGGAGCTTTCAAGGTGGGAAAACAAGGCCAGTCCCATCAGGCACCATCTCCAGGATGACACTCAGAGTAAGTGTCTCAGGGTACTGGCAGGTCAAAAGAGACCTAGCTACCTCCCTGGCTCTTCCCTGATTCAACTTTTCTACACAGGGTGTTCTGCGTGTAGTGAACTGCCTAGACGAAAGAGGGCCCTAGGTCTCTGAGGGTCCGGTGCCTCTCCCAAAAGCCTGAAGTGTTCCACAGAAAACTGTGCTGTAGTGGAAGTTGCAATGCAAGCTGCCTTTCTCCTTGAGATACGGTGACTTAAGCTATGAGGTCCTAGAAGGACTTGTAAGCAGAGAGTTTTTCTCAGTACAGCTCAGACTAGGGCAACGAGGACGACTTCCACGGCATGCCTGACTTTCTAGAACCGTGTTCATGAAACCTTTCGGTAGTTGGGGATATCTAGCTCCCCGAGTAAAGCGTGCAGCGTGTTACCCTTCACTCGGCCTACCCAGGGGCATCCTGACTGGCCTACGGGTCTGACTGTGGCCCAGCAAGCCCAGGGAAGCCTTGGAGTACTCAGTGTCTTTGTATGGAAACGAGTGCTGCCGCGAGGCATTTAGGAGTCCTGAAAACCTTACTAGCGTTCATCTAACGCAGGAGAACTTCTAAGGCCTCATGGAAACTGTTGCACGCCTACCCCGCTACTTGGCATATCAGGGCCCACCTTCGAAGTGAGAGCTCCCTTTGAGTTTCCCTTTAGCTATGAAACAGGACAGGATGAGCTCTGACTCGGAAACTAAAATACCCTGTCTCTTCGTGTAACCTCTTTTTCCTCTAACAGTCATGCCTGCAATGAGTATAAGCCTGACAACAACAGGGTTTTTAAGGGAGCTTCAAGGCGCAGAAGAGGAGCTTTCAAGGTGGGAAAACAAGGCCAGTCCCGTCAGGCACCATCTCCAGGTTGACACGCAGCGTAAGTGTCTCTGGCTTCTGGCAGGTCAAAAGAGACCTAGCTACCTCCCTGGCTCTTCCCTCTTTCAACTTTTCTACACAGGGTGCTCTGCGTGTAGTGAACTGCCTAGACGAAAGAGTGCCCTAGGTCTCCTAGGGTCCTGTGCCTCTCCCAAAAGCCTGAATTGTTCCACAGAAAACAGTGTTGTAGTGGAAGTTGCAATGCAATCTGCCTTTAATCTTGAGATACGGTGACTTGTTATGAGGTCCTAGAAGGACCTGTAAGCAGAGAGTTTTTCTCAGTACAGCTGAGACTAGGGTAACGAGGACGATTTCCATGTTATGCTGGATTTTCTAGAACCGTGTTGATGAAACCTTTCTGTAGCTGGGGATACCTAGCTCCCCGAATGAAGCGTGCAGTGTGTTACCCTTTACTCCGCCTACCCATGGGCACCCTGACAGGCCTACGGGTCTGACTGTGGCCCAGCAAGCCCAGGGTAGCCTTGGAGTACTCAGTGTCCTTGTACGGAAACGAGTGCTGCCGCGAGGGCTCTACGAGTCCTGAATACCTTACTAGCGTTCAACTAAAGCAAGAGAGCGACTAAGGCCTCATGGAAGCCTTTGCACGCCTACTCCGCTACATGGCATATCAGGGCCCTCCTTCGAAGCGAGGGCTCACTTTGAGTTTCCCTTTAGCTATAAAACAGGACAGGATGAGCTCTGAATCAGAAACTGAAATACCCTGTCTCTTCGTGTATCCTCTTTTTCCCTCACACAGCCATGCCTGCAATGAATATAAGGCTGACAACCACAGTGTTTTTAAGGGAGCTTCAAGGCGCAGAAGAGGAGCTTTCAAGGTGGGAAAACAAGGCCAGTCCCATCAGGCACCATCTCCAGGTTGACACGCAGCGTAAGTGTCTCTGGCTTCTGGCAGGTCCAAAGAGACCTAGCTACCTCCCTGGCTCTTCCCTCATTCAACTTTTCTACACAGGGTGCTCTGCGTGTAGCGAACTGCTTAGATGAAAGACTGCCCTAGGACTCCTAGGGTCCTGTGCCTCTCCCAAAAGCCTGAAGTGTTCCACACAAAACTGTGCTGTAGTGGAAGTTGCAATGCAAGCTGCCTTTCTCCTGGAGATACGGTGACTTCAGGTATGAGGTCCTAGAAGGACTTGTAAGCAGAGAGTTTTTCTCAGTACCGCTCAGAGTAGGGCAACGAGGACGAATTTCATGGTATGCTGGACTTGCTAGGACCGTGTTCATGAAGCCGTTGGTGAACTGGGGATATCTAGCTCGCCCAAGGAAGAGTGCAGCGTGTGACTCTTCACTCGACCTACGTAGGGCCACCCTGAATGGCCTACGGGTCTGAGTGTGACCCAGCAATCCCAGGGGAGCCTCGGGGTACTCAGGGTCGCTGTACGGAAACGAGTGCTGCCGCGAGGGCTCTACGAGTCCTGAAAAGCTTACTAGCGTTCAACTAAAGCAGAAGAGCGACTAAGGCCTCCTGGAAGCTGCTGCACGCCTACTCCACTGCATGGCGTATCAGGGCCCTCCTTCGAAGCTAGGCCTCACTTTGAGTTTCCCTTTAGCTAGAGAACAGGACAGGATGAGCTCTGAATCAGAAACTGGAATACGTGTTTCTTCGTGAAACCTCTTTTTCCCTCTCACAGCCATGCCTGTCGTGAGTATAAGCCCGACACCAACAGTGTTTTTCAGCTAGCTTCTAGGTGCGTAAAAGGAGCTTTCATGATGGGACAGCAAGGCTCGCCCCATCAGGTCCTGTTTCCAGATTGACACACAGCATAAGTAGCTGTGGTTTCTAAGAGGTCCAAAGAGACCTGGCTACCTACTTGGCTCTGCCCAGAATCAATTTTTCTGCACAGGGTGTTGTACGTGGAGTGAAGTGCCTAGACAATAGACTGCCCTAGGTCTCTAAGAGCCCTGTGCATGTCCCAAAGCCTGAAGTGTTACACGGAACACTGTGCTTTAGTGGAAGTTGGAATGCAAGCCGTCTTTCTCCTTGAGATACGGTGACTTCAGGTACGAGGTGGTCCTCGAAGGACTTCAAAGCAGAGAGTTTTACTCAGTACAGCTCAGAATCGGCTGATGAGGCAGACTTCCATGGTTTGCTGGCCTTGCTAGAACCGTGTTCCTGAGGCTGATGGTGAGCTGAGGAAATCTAGCTTTCCCAAGAAAGAGTGCAGTTTGTTATCTTTCACTCGGCCTAAAAAGGGGCACACTGAAGGGCCTACGGGTCTGAGTGTGGCCCAGCAAGCCCAGGGGAGTCCTGGGGTACTCAGAGTTCTTGTACGCAAATGGGTACTGACACGAGTGGGCCTGGAGTCCTGAGAAGGAGTAGTACCTTTAAACTAATGCAGGACTGCGACTAAGGCCTCAAGGAAAATGCTGCACAACTACCCTTCTGGAGGGCAAATCAGAGCCTTAGGTCGAGGGTAGGGCGCACGTTGAGATTCCCCTTAGCTCTAGTGCAGGGCAGGATATGCTCCCCACCAGGGCCTGGAAGCACCCTCTTTCTTTCGAGAAAACTCATTTTCTTCCAGAGCCATGCCTGGAGTGAGGACAAGTCCGACAACCACAGTGTTTTTCAGGTAGCTTCAAGGCCGCATGAATGGAGCTTTCAAGACGGGAAAACAAGGCTTGTCTCCTAAGGCCGCCATTTCCAGGCTGACACGCAGAAGAAGCATCTGTGGTTTCTAGCAGGTCAAAAGAGACCTAGCTCCTCACTGGGTCCTTGGAGAATCAACTTTTCTCTGCAGGGTGTTCTGCGTGTAGCGAACTGCCTAAATGAAAGAATTCCCTAGGTGTCCTGGGCTCCTGGGCATCTTCCAAAAGCCTGCGGCGTTACACCAGAAAGTGTGCTCTAGTTGCACTTGGACCACAAGCCGACTCTCTCCTAGAGGTTGGTTGACTTCAGCTAGGAGCTGGTAGAAGGAACTGTAAGCAAAGAGTTTCCCTCAGTACAGCTCGGACTACTGTAAGCAGGCAGACTGGCATGGCATGCTGCACCTACTACAACCGTGTTCCTGAGGCTGTTGGTGAGCTGAGGAAATCGAGCTCCCCCGAGGGAGCGTGCATCATGCTGCCCTTCACTCGGCACAGACACGGGGACTCCGAAGGGCCTACGTGTCTGAATGTTGATCTTCAACTCAGGGGAGCCTGGGGGTTACTCAGTGTCTTTGTACGGAAACGGGTGCAGACGCAAGGGAGCAGGAGTCCTGAGAAGATTAGTACCGTGAAACTAATGCAGAAGTGCGACTAAGGCCTCGTGGAAGCTGCGCACTCCTACCCTGCTGCATGGCATATCAGGGCCCTCCTTCGAAGTTAGGCCTCACTTTGAGATTCCCTTTAGCTATAGAACAGGACAGGATGAGCTCTGACCGAGAAACTGGGATACCCTGTTTCTTCGTGAAACCTCTTTTTCCCTCTCACAGCCATGCCTGCCGTGAGTATAAGGCTGACAACCACAGTGTTTTTAAGGGATCTTCAAGGCGCAGAAGAGGAGCTTTCAAGGTGGGAAAACAAGGCCAGTCCCATCAGGCACCATCTCCAGGATGACACTCAGAGTAAGTGTCTCAGGGTACTGGCAGGTCAAAAGAGACCTAGCTACCTCCCTGGCTCTTCCCTGATTCAACTTTTCTACACAGGGTGTTCTGCGTGTAGTGAACTGCCTAGACGAAAGAGGGCCCTAGGTCTCTGAGGGTCCGGTGCCTCTCCCAAAAGCCTGAAGTGTTCCACAGAAAACTGTGCTGTAGTGGAAGTTGCAATGCAAGCTGCCTTTCTCCTTGAGATACGGTGACTTAAGCTATGAGGTCCTAGAAGGACTTGTAAGCAGAGAGTTTTTCTCAGTACAGCTCAGACTAGGGCAACGAGGACGACTTCCACGGCATGCCTGACTTTCTAGAACCGTGTTCATGAAACCTTTCGGTAGTTGGGGATATCTAGCTCCCCGAGTAAAGCGTGCAGCGTGTTACCCTTCACTCGGCCTACCCAGGGGCATCCTGACGGGCCTACGGGTCTGACTGTGGCCCAGCAAGCCCAGGGAAGCCTTGGAGTACTCAGTGTCTTTGTATGGAAACGAGTGCTGCCGCGAGGCATTTAGGAGTCCTGAAAACCTTACTAGCGTTCATCTAACGCAGGAGAACTTCTAAGGCCTCATGGAAACTGTTGCACGCCTACCCCGCTACTTGGCATATCAGGGCCCACCTTCGAAGTGAGAGCTCCCTTTGAGTTTCCCTTTAGCTATGAAACAGGACAGGATGAGCTCTGACTCGGAAACTAAAATACCCTGTCTCTTCGTGTAACCTCTTTTTCCTCTAACAGTCATGCCTGCAATGAGTATAAGCCTGACAACAACAGGGTTTTTAAGGGAGCTTCAAGGCGCAGAAGAGGAGCTTTCAAGGTGGGAAAACAAGGCCAGTCCCGTCAGGCACCATCTCCAGGTTGACACGCAGCGTAAGTGTCTCTGGCTTCTGGCAGGTCAAAAGAGACCTAGCTACCTCCCTGGCTCTTCCCTCTTTCAACTTTTCTACACAGGGTGCTCTGCGTGTAGTGAACTGCCTAGACGAAAGAGTGCCCTAGGTCTCCTAGGGTCCTGTGCCTCTCCCAAAAGCCTGAATTGTTCCACAGAAAACAGTGTTGTAGTGGAAGTTGCAATGCAATCTGCCTTTAATCTTGAGATACGGTGACTTGTTATGAGGTCCTAGAAGGACCTGTAAGCAGAGAGTTTTTCTCAGTACAGCTGAGACTAGGGTAACGAGGACGATTTCCATGTTATGCTGGATTTTCTAGAACCGTGTTGATGAAACCTTTCTGTAGCTGGGGATACCTAGCTCCCCGAATGAAGCGTGCAGTGTGTTACCCTTTACTCCGCCTACCCATGGGCACCCTGACAGGCCTACGGGTCTGACTGTGGCCCAGCAAGCCCAGGGTAGCCTTGGAGTACTCAGTGTCCTTGTACGGAAACGAGTGCTGCCGCGAGGGCTCTACGAGTCCTGAATACCTTACTAGCGTTCAACTAAAGCAAGAGAGCGACTAAGGCCTCATGGAAGCCTTTGCACGCCTACTCCGCTACATGGCATATCAGGGCCCTCCTTCGAAGCGAGGGCTCACTTTGAGTTTCCCTTTAGCTATAAAACAGGACAGGATGAGCTCTGAATCAGAAACTGAAATACCCTGTCTCTTCGTGTATCCTCTTTTTCCCTCACACAGCCATGCCTGCAATGAATATAAGGCTGACAACCACAGTGTTTTTAAGGGAGCTTCAAGGCGCAGAAGAGGAGCTTTCAAGGTGGGAAAACAAGGCCAGTCCCATCAGGCACCATCTCCAGGTTGACACGCAGCGTAAGTGTCTCTGGCTTCTGGCAGGTCCAAAGAGACCTAGCTACCTCCCTGGCTCTTCCCTCATTCAACTTTTCTACACAGGGTGCTCTGCGTGTAGCGAACTGCTTAGATGAAAGACTGCCCTAGGACTCCTAGGGTCCTGTGCCTCTCCCAAAAGCCTGAAGTGTTCCACACAAAACTGTGCTGTAGTGGAAGTTGCAATGCAAGCTGCCTTTCTCCTGGAGATACGGTGACTTCAGGTATGAGGTCCTAGAAGGACTTGTAAGCAGAGAGTTTTTCTCAGTACCGCTCAGAGTAGGGCAACGAGGACGAATTTCATGGTATGCTGGACTTGCTAGGACCGTGTTCATGAAGCCGTTGGTGAACTGGGGATATCTAGCTCGCCCAAGGAAGAGTGCAGCGTGTGACTCTTCACTCGACCTACGTAGGGCCACCCTGAATGGCCTACGGGTCTGAGTGTGACCCAGCAATCCCAGGGGAGCCTCGGGGTACTCAGGGTCGCTGTACGGAAACGAGTGCTGCCGCGAGGGCTCTACGAGTCCTGAAAAGCTTACTAGCGTTCAACTAAAGCAGAAGAGCGACTAAGGCCTCCTGGAAGCTGCTGCACGCCTACTCCACTGCATGGCGTATCAGGGCCCTCCTTCGAAGCTAGGCCTCACTTTGAGTTTCCCTTTAGCTAGAGAACAGGACAGGATGAGCTCTGAATCAGAAACTGGAATACGTGTTTCTTCGTGAAACCTCTTTTTCCCTCTCACAGCCATGCCTGTCGTGAGTATAAGCCCGACACCAACAGTGTTTTTCAGCTAGCTTCTAGGTGCGTAAAAGGAGCTTTCATGATGGGACAGCAAGGCTCGCCCCATCAGGTCCTGTTTCCAGATTGACACACAGCATAAGTAGCTGTGGTTTCTAAGAGGTCCAAAGAGACCTGGCTACCTACTTGGCTCTGCCCAGAATCAATTTTTCTGCACAGGGTGTTGTACGTGGAGTGAAGTGCCTAGACAATAGACTGCCCTAGGTCTCTAAGAGCCCTGTGCATGTCCCAAAGCCTGAAGTGTTACACGGAACACTGTGCTTTAGTGGAAGTTGGAATGCAAGCCGTCTTTCTCCTTGAGATACGGTGACTTCAGGTACGAGGTGGTCCTCGAAGGACTTCAAAGCAGAGAGTTTTACTCAGTACAGCTCAGAATCGGCTGATGAGGCAGACTTCCATGGTTTGCTGGCCTTGCTAGAACCGTGTTCCTGAGGCTGATGGTGAGCTGAGGAAATCTAGCTTTCCCAAGAAAGAGTGCAGTTTGTTATCTTTCACTCGGCCTAAAAAGGGGCACACTGAAGGGCCTACGGGTCTGAGTGTGGCCCAGCAAGCCCAGGGGAGTCCTGGGGTACTCAGAGTTCTTGTACGCAAATGGGTACTGACACGAGTGGGCCTGGAGTCCTGAGAAGGAGTAGTACCTTTAAACTAATGCAGGACTGCGACTAAGGCCTCAAGGAAAATGCTGCACAACTACCCTTCTGGAGGGCAAATCAGAGCCTTAGGTCGAGGGTAGGGCGCACGTTGAGATTCCCCTTAGCTCTAGTGCAGGGCAGGATATGCTCCCCACCAGGGCCTGGAAGCACCCTCTTTCTTTCGAGAAAACTCATTTTCTTCCAGAGCCATGCCTGGAGTGAGGACAAGTCCGACAACCACAGTGTTTTTCAGGTAGCTTCAAGGCCGCATGAATGGAGCTTTCAAGACGGGAAAACAAGGCTTGTCTCCTAAGGCCGCCATTTCCAGGCTGACACGCAGAAGAAGCATCTGTGGTTTCTAGCAGGTCAAAAGAGACCTAGCTCCTCACTGGGTCCTTGGAGAATCAACTTTTCTCTGCAGGGTGTTCTGCGTGTAGCGAACTGCCTAAATGAAAGAATTCCCTAGGTGTCCTGGGCTCCTGGGCATCTTCCAAAAGCCTGCGGCGTTACACCAGAAAGTGTGCTCTAGTTGCACTTGGACCACAAGCCGACTCTCTCCTAGAGGTTGGTTGACTTCAGCTAGGAGCTGGTAGAAGGAACTGTAAGCAAAGAGTTTCCCTCAGTACAGCTCGGACTACTGTAAGCAGGCAGACTGGCATGGCATGCTGCACCTACTACAACCGTGTTCCTGAGGCTGTTGGTGAGCTGAGGAAATCGAGCTCCCCCGAGGGAGCGTGCATCATGCTGCCCTTCACTCGGCACAGACACGGGGACTCCGAAGGGCCTACGTGTCTGAATGTTGATCTTCAACTCAGGGGAGCCTGGGGGTTACTCAGTGTCTTTGTACGGAAACGGGTGCAGACGCAAGGGAGCAGGAGTCCTGAGAAGATTAGTACCGTGAAACTAATGCAGAAGTGCGACTAAGGCCTCGTGGAAGCTGCGCACTCCTACCCTGCTGCATGGCATATCAGGGCCCTCCTTCGAAGTTAGGCCTCACTTTGAGATTCCCTTTAGCTATAGAACAGGACAGGATGAGCTCTGACCGAGAAACTGGGATACCCTGTTTCTTCGTGAAACCTCTTTTTCCCTCTCACAGCCATGCCTGCCGTGAGTATAAGGCTGACAACCACAGTGTTTTTAAGGGATCTTCAAGGCGCAGAAGAGGAGCTTTCAAGGTGGGAAAACAAGGCCAGTCCCATCAGGCACCATCTCCAGGATGACACTCAGAGTAAGTGTCTCAGGGTACTGGCAGGTCAAAAGAGACCTAGCTACCTCCCTGGCTCTTCCCTGATTCAACTTTTCTACACAGGGTGTTCTGCGTGTAGTGAACTGCCTAGACGAAAGAGGGCCCTAGGTCTCTGAGGGTCCGGTGCCTCTCCCAAAAGCCTGAAGTGTTCCACAGAAAACTGTGCTGTAGTGGAAGTTGCAATGCAAGCTGCCTTTCTCCTTGAGATACGGTGACTTAAGCTATGAGGTCCTAGAAGGACTTGTAAGCAGAGAGTTTTTCTCAGTACAGCTCAGACTAGGGCAACGAGGACGACTTCCACGGCATGCCTGACTTTCTAGAACCGTGTTCATGAAACCTTTCGGTAGTTGGGGATATCTAGCTCCCCGAGTAAAGCGTGCAGCGTGTTACCCTTCACTCGGCCTACCCAGGGGCATCCTGACGGGCCTACGGGTCTGACTGTGGCCCAGCAAGCCCAGGGAAGCCTTGGAGTACTCAGTGTCTTTGTATGGAAACGAGTGCTGCCGCGAGGCATTTAGGAGTCCTGAAAACCTTACTAGCGTTCATCTAACGCAGGAGAACTTCTAAGGCCTCATGGAAACTGTTGCACGCCTACCCCGCTACTTGGCATATCAGGGCCCACCTTCGAAGTGAGAGCTCCCTTTGAGTTTCCCTTTAGCTATGAAACAGGACAGGATGAGCTCTGACTCGGAAACTAAAATACCCTGTCTCTTCGTGTAACCTCTTTTTCCTCTAACAGTCATGCCTGCAATGAGTATAAGCCTGACAACAACAGGGTTTTTAAGGGAGCTTCAAGGCGCAGAAGAGGAGCTTTCAAGGTGGGAAAACAAGGCCAGTCCCGTCAGGCACCATCTCCAGGTTGACACGCAGCGTAAGTGTCTCTGGCTTCTGGCAGGTCAAAAGAGACCTAGCTACCTCCCTGGCTCTTCCCTCTTTCAACTTTTCTACACAGGGTGCTCTGCGTGTAGTGAACTGCCTAGACGAAAGAGTGCCCTAGGTCTCCTAGGGTCCTGTGCCTCTCCCAAAAGCCTGAATTGTTCCACAGAAAACAGTGTTGTAGTGGAAGTTGCAATGCAATCTGCCTTTAATCTTGAGATACGGTGACTTGTTATGAGGTCCTAGAAGGACCTGTAAGCAGAGAGTTTTTCTCAGTACAGCTGAGACTAGGGTGACGAGGACGATTTCCATGTTATGCTGGATTTTCTAGAACCGTGTTGATGAAACCTTTCTGTAGCTGGGGATACCTAGCTCCCCGAATGAAGCGTGCAGTGTGTTACCCTTTACTCCGCCTACCCATGGGCACCCTGACAGGCCTACGGGTCTGACTGTGGCCCAGCAAGCCCAGGGTAGCCTTGGAGTACTCAGTGTCCTTGTACGGAAACGAGTGCTGCCGCGAGGGGTCGAGGAGTCCTGAATACCTTACTAGCGTTCAACTAAAGCAAGAGAGCGACTAAGGCCTCATGGAAGCCTTTGCACGCCTACTCCGCTACATGGCATATCAGGGCCCTCCTTCGAAGCGAGGGCTCACTTTGAGTTTCCCTTTAGCTATAAAACAGGACAGGATGAGCTCTGAATCAGAAACTGAAATACCCTGTCTCTTCGTGTATCCTCTTTTTCCCTCACACAGCCATGCCTGCAATGAATATAAGGCTGACAACCACAGTGTTTTTAAGGGAGCTTCAAGGCGCAGAAGAGGAGCTTTCAAGGTGGGAAAACAAGGCCAGTCCCATCAGGCACCATCTCCAGGTTGACACGCAGCGTAAGTGTCTCTGGCTTCTGGCAGGTCCAAAGAGACCTAGCTACCTCCCTGGCTCTTCCCTCATTCAACTTTTCTACACAGGGTGCTCTGCGTGTAGCGAACTGCTTAGATGAAAGACTGCCCTAGGACTCCTAGGGTCCTGTGCCTCTCCCAAAAGCCTGAAGTGTTCCACACAAAACTGTGCTGTAGTGGAAGTTGCAATGCAAGCTGCCTTTCTCCTGGAGATACGGTGACTTCAGGTATGAGGTCCTAGAAGGACTTGTAAGCAGAGAGTTTTTCTCAGTACCGCTCAGAGTAGGGCAACGAGGACGAATTTCATGGTATGCTGGACTTGCTAGGACCGTGTTCATGAAGCCGTTGGTGAACTGGGGATATCTAGCTCGCCCAAGGAAGAGTGCAGCGTGTGACTCTTCACTCGACCTACGTAGGGCCACCCTGAATGGCCTACGGGTCTGAGTGTGACCCAGCAATCCCAGGGGAGCCTCGGGGTACTCAGGGTCGCTGTACGGAAACGAGTGCTGCCGCGAGGGCTCTACGAGTCCTGAAAAGCTTACTAGCGTTCAACTAAAGCAGAAGAGCGACTAAGGCCTCCTGGAAGCTGCTGCACGCCTACTCCACTGCATGGCGTATCAGGGCCCTCCTTCGAAGCTAGGCCTCACTTTGAGTTTCCCTTTAGCTAGAGAACAGGACAGGATGAGCTCTGAATCAGAAACTGGAATACGTGTTTCTTCGTGAAACCTCTTTTTCCCTCTCACAGCCATGCCTGTCGTGAGTATAAGCCCGACACCAACAGTGTTTTTCAGCTAGCTTCTAGGTGCGTAAAAGGAGCTTTCATGATGGGACAGCAAGGCTCGCCCCATCAGGTCCTGTTTCCAGATTGACACACAGCATAAGTAGCTGTGGTTTCTAAGAGGTCCAAAGAGACCTGGCTACCTACTTGGCTCTGCCCAGAATCAATTTTTCTGCACAGGGTGTTGTACGTGGAGTGAAGTGCCTAGACAATAGACTGCCCTAGGTCTCTAAGAGCCCTGTGCATGTCCCAAAGCCTGAAGTGTTACACGGAACACTGTGCTTTAGTGGAAGTTGGAATGCAAGCCGTCTTTCTCCTTGAGATACGGTGACTTCAGGTACGAGGTGGTCCTCGAAGGACTTCAAAGCAGAGAGTTTTACTCAGTACAGCTCAGAATCGGCTGATGAGGCAGACTTCCATGGTTTGCTGGCCTTGCTAGAACCGTGTTCCTGAGGCTGATGGTGAGCTGAGGAAATCTAGCTTTCCCAAGAAAGAGTGCAGTTTGTTATCTTTCACTCGGCCTAAAAAGGGGCACACTGAAGGGCCTACGGGTCTGAGTGTGGCCCAGCAAGCCCAGGGGAGTCCTGGGGTACTCAGAGTTCTTGTACGCAAATGGGTACTGACACGAGTGGGCCTGGAGTCCTGAGAAGGAGTAGTACCTTTAAACTAATGCAGGACTGCGACTAAGGCCTCAAGGAAAATGCTGCACAACTACCCTTCTGGAGGGCAAATCAGAGCCTTAGGTCGAGGGTAGGGCGCACGTTGAGATTCCCCTTAGCTCTAGTGCAGGGCAGGATATGCTCCCCACCAGGGCCTGGAAGCACCCTCTTTCTTTCGAGAAAACTCATTTTCTTCCAGAGCCATGCCTGGAGTGAGGACAAGTCCGACAACCACAGTGTTTTTCAGGTAGCTTCAAGGCCGCATGAATGGAGCTTTCAAGACGGGAAAACAAGGCTTGTCTCCTAAGGCCGCCATTTCCAGGCTGACACGCAGAAGAAGCATCTGTGGTTTCTAGCAGGTCAAAAGAGACCTAGCTCCTCACTGGGTCCTTGGAGAATCAACTTTTCTCTGCAGGGTGTTCTGCGTGTAGCGAACTGCCTAAATGAAAGAATTCCCTAGGTGTCCTGGGCTCCTGGGCATCTTCCAAAAGCCTGCGGCGTTACACCAGAAAGTGTGCTCTAGTTGCACTTGGACCACAAGCCGACTCTCTCCTAGAGGTTGGTTGACTTCAGCTAGGAGCTGGTAGAAGGAACTGTAAGCAAAGAGTTTCCCTCAGTACAGCTCGGACTACTGTAAGCAGGCAGACTGGCATGGCATGCTGCACCTACTACAACCGTGTTCCTGAGGCTGTTGGTGAGCTGAGGAAATCGAGCTCCCCCGAGGGAGCGTGCATCATGCTGCCCTTCACTCGGCACAGACACGGGGACTCCGAAGGGCCTACGTGTCTGAATGTTGATCTTCAACTCAGGGGAGCCTGGGGGTTACTCAGTGTCTTTGTACGGAAACGGGTGCAGACGCAAGGGAGCAGGAGTCCTGAGAAGATTAGTACCGTGAAACTAATGCAGAAGTGCGACTAAGGCCTCGTGGAAGCTGCGCACTCCTACCCTGCTGCATGGCATATCAGGGCCCTCCTTCGAAGTTAGGCCTCACTTTGAGATTCCCTTTAGCTATAGAACAGGACAGGATGAGCTCTGACCGAGAAACTGGGATACCCTGTTTCTTCGTGAAACCTCTTTTTCCCTCTCACAGCCATGCCTGCCGTGAGTATAAGGCTGACAACCACAGTGTTTTTAAGGGATCTTCAAGGCGCAGAAGAAGAGCTTTCAAGGTGGGAAAACAAGGCCAGTCCCATCAGGCACCATCTCCAGGATGACACTCAGAGTAAGTGTCTCAGGGTACTGGCAGGTCAAAAGAGACCTAGCTACCTCCCTGGCTCTTCCCTGATTCAACTTTTCTACACAGGGTGTTCTGCGTGTAGTGAACTGCCTAGACGAAAGAGGGCCCTAGGTCTCTGAGGGTCCGGTGCCTCTCCCAAAAGCCTGAAGTGTTCCACAGAAAACTGTGCTGTAGTGGAAGTTGCAATGCAAGCTGCCTTTCTCCTTGAGATACGGTGACTTAAGCTATGAGGTCCTAGAAGGACTTGTAAGCAGAGAGTTTTTCTCAGTACAGCTCAGACTAGGGCAACGAGGACGACTTCCACGGCATGCCTGACTTTCTAGAACCGTGTTCATGAAACCTTTCGGTAGTTGGGGATATCTAGCTCCCCGAGTAAAGCGTGCAGCGTGTTACCCTTCACTCGGCCTACCCAGGGGCATCCTGACGGGCCTACGGGTCTGACTGTGGCCCAGCAAGCCCAGGGAAGCCTTGGAGTACTCAGTGTCTTTGTATGGAAACGAGTGCTGCCGCGAGGCATTTAGGAGTCCTGAAAACCTTACTAGCGTTCATCTAACGCAGGAGAACTTCTAAGGCCTCATGGAAACTGTTGCACGCCTACCCCGCTACTTGGCATATCAGGGCCCACCTTCGAAGTGAGAGCTCCCTTTGAGTTTCCCTTTAGCTATGAAACAGGACAGGATGAGCTCTGACTCGGAAACTAAAATACCCTGTCTCTTCGTGTAACCTCTTTTTCCTCTAACAGTCATGCCTGCAATGAGTATAAGCCTGACAACAACAGGGTTTTTAAGGGAGCTTCAAGGCGCAGAAGAGGAGCTTTCAAGGTGGGAAAACAAGGCCAGTCCCATCAGGCACCATCTCCAGGTTGACACGCAGCGTAAGTGTCTCTGGCTTCTGGCAGGTCAAAAGAGACCTAGCTACCTCCCTGGCTCTTCCCTCATTCAACTTTTCTACACAGGGTGCTCTGCGTGTAGTGAACTGCCTAGACGAAAGAGTGCCCTAGGTCTCCTAGGGTCCTGTGCCTCTCCCAAAAGCCTGAATTGTTCCACAGAAAACAGTGTTGTAGTGGAAGTTGCAATGCAATCTGCCTTTAATCTTGAGATACGGTGACTTGTTATGAGGTCCTAGAAGGACCTGTAAGCAGAGAGTTTTTCTCAGTACAGCTGAGACTAGGGTAACGAGGACGATTTCCATGTTATGCTGGATTTTCTAGAACCGTGTTGATGAAACCTTTCTGTAGCTGGGGATACCTAGCTCCCCGAATGAAGCGTGCAGTGTGTTACCCTTTACTCCGCCTACCCATGGGCACCCTGACAGGCCTACGGGTCTGACTGTGGCCCAGCAAGCCCAGGGTAGCCTTGGAGTACTCAGTGTCCTTGTACGGAAACGAGTGCTGCCGCGAGGGGTCGAGGAGTCCTGAATACCTTACTAGCGTTCAACTAAAGCAAGAGAGCGACTAAGGCCTCATGGAAGCCTTTGCACGCCTACTCCGCTACATGGCATATCAGGGCCCTCCTTCGAAGCGAGGGCTCACTTTGAGTTTCCCTTTAGCTATAAAACAGGACAGGATGAGCTCTGAATCAGAAACTGAAATACCCTGTCTCTTCGTGTATCCTCTTTTTCCCTCACACAGCCATGCCTGCAATGAATATAAGGCTGACAACCACAGTGTTTTTAAGGGAGCTTCAAGGCGCAGAAGAGGAGCTTTCAAGGTGGGAAAACAAGGCCAGTCCCATCAGGCACCATCTCCAGGTTGACACGCAGCGTAAGTGTCTCTGGCTTCTGGCAGGTCCAAAGAGACCTAGCTACCTCCCTGGCTCTTCCCTCATTCAACTTTTCTACACAGGGTGCTCTGCGTGTAGCGAACTGCTTAGATGAAAGACTGCCCTAGGACTCCTAGGGTCCTGTGCCTCTCCCAAAAGCCTGAAGTGTTCCACACAAAACTGTGCTGTAGTGGAAGTTGCAATGCAAGCTGCCTTTCTCCTGGAGATACGGTGACTTCAGGTATGAGGTCCTAGAAGGACTTGTAAGCAGAGAGTTTTTCTCAGTACCGCTCAGAGTAGGGCAACGAGGACGAATTTCATGGTATGCTGGACTTGCTAGGACCGTGTTCATGAAGCCGTTGGTGAACTGGGGATATCTAGCTCGCCCAAGGAAGAGTGCAGCGTGTGACTCTTCACTCGACCTACGTAGGGCCACCCTGAATGGCCTACGGGTCTGAGTGTGACCCAGCAATCCCAGGGGAGCCTCGGGGTACTCAGGGTCGCTGTACGGAAACGAGTGCTGCCGCGAGGGCTCTACGAGTCCTGAAAAGCTTACTAGCGTTCAACTAAAGCAGAAGAGCGACTAAGGCCTCCTGGAAGCTGCTGCACGCCTACTCCACTGCATGGCGTATCAGGGCCCTCCTTCGAAGCTAGGCCTCACTTTGAGTTTCCCTTTAGCTAGAGAACAGGACAGGATGAGCTCTGAATCAGAAACTGGAATACGTGTTTCTTCGTGAAACCTCTTTTTCCCTCTCACAGCCATGCCTGTCGTGAGTATAAGCCCGACACCAACAGTGTTTTTCAGCTAGCTTCTAGGTGCGTAAAAGGAGCTTTCATGATGGGACAGCAAGGCTCGCCCCATCAGGTCCTGTTTCCAGATTGACACACAGCATAAGTAGCTGTGGTTTCTAAGAGGTCCAAAGAGACCTGGCTACCTACTTGGCTCTGCCCAGAATCAATTTTTCTGCACAGGGTGTTGTACGTGGAGTGAAGTGCCTAGACAATAGACTGCCCTAGGTCTCTAAGAGCCCTGTGCATGTCCCAAAGCCTGAAGTGTTACACGGAACACTGTGCTTTAGTGGAAGTTGGAATGCAAGCCGTCTTTCTCCTTGAGATACGGTGACTTCAGGTACGAGGTGGTCCTCGAAGGACTTCAAAGCAGAGAGTTTTACTCAGTACAGCTCAGAATCGGCTGATGAGGCAGACTTCCATGGTTTGCTGGCCTTGCTAGAACCGTGTTCCTGAGGCTGATGGTGAGCTGAGGAAATCTAGCTTTCCCAAGAAAGAGTGCAGTTTGTTATCTTTCACTCGGCCTAAAAAGGGGCACACTGAAGGGCCTACGGGTCTGAGTGTGGCCCAGCAAGCCCAGGGGAGTCCTGGGGTACTCAGAGTTCTTGTACGCAAATGGGTACTGACACGAGTGGGCCTGGAGTCCTGAGAAGGAGTAGTACCTTTAAACTAATGCAGGACTGCGACTAAGGCCTCAAGGAAAATGCTGCACAACTACCCTTCTGGAGGGCAAATCAGAGCCTTAGGTCGAGGGTAGGGCGCACGTTGAGATTCCCCTTAGCTCTAGTGCAGGGCAGGATATGCTCCCCACCAGGGCCTGGAAGCACCCTCTTTCTTTCGAGAAAACTCATTTTCTTCCAGAGCCATGCCTGGAGTGAGGACAAGTCCGACAACCACAGTGTTTTTCAGGTAGCTTCAAGGCCGCATGAATGGAGCTTTCAAGACGGGAAAACAAGGCTTGTCTCCTAAGGCCGCCATTTCCAGGCTGACACGCAGAAGAAGCATCTGTGGTTTCTAGCAGGTCAAAAGAGACCTAGCTCCTCACTGGGTCCTTGGAGAATCAACTTTTCTCTGCAGGGTGTTCTGCGTGTAGCGAACTGCCTAAATGAAAGAATTCCCTAGGTGTCCTGGGCTCCTGGGCATCTTCCAAAAGCCTGCGGCGTTACACCAGAAAGTGTGCTCTAGTTGCACTTGGACCACAAGCCGACTCTCTCCTAGAGGTTGGTTGACTTCAGCTAGGAGCTGGTAGAAGGAACTGTAAGCAAAGAGTTTCCCTCAGTACAGCTCGGACTACTGTAAGCAGGCAGACTGGCATGGCATGCTGCACCTACTACAACCGTGTTCCTGAGGCTGTTGGTGAGCTGAGGAAATCGAGCTCCCCCGAGGGAGCGTGCATCATGCTGCCCTTCACTCGGCACAGACACGGGGACTCCGAAGGGCCTACGTGTCTGAATGTTGATCTTCAACTCAGGGGAGCCTGGGGGTTACTCAGTGTCTTTGTACGGAAACGGGTGCAGACGCAAGGGAGCAGGAGTCCTGAGAAGATTAGTACCGTGAAACTAATGCAGAAGTGCGACTAAGGCCTCGTGGAAGCTGCGCACTCCTACCCTGCTGCATGGCATATCAGGGCCCTCCTTCGAAGTTAGGCCTCACTTTGAGATTCCCTTTAGCTATAGAACAGGACAGGATGAGCTCTGACCGAGAAACTGGGATACCCTGTTTCTTCGTGAAACCTCTTTTTCCCTCTCACAGCCATGCCTGCCGTGAGTATAAGGCTGACAACCACAGTGTTTTTAAGGGATCTTCAAGGCGCAGAAGAAGAGCTTTCAAGGTGGGAAAACAAGGCCAGTCCCATCAGGCACCATCTCCAGGATGACACTCAGAGTAAGTGTCTCAGGGTACTGGCAGGTCAAAAGAGACCTAGCTACCTCCCTGGCTCTTCCCTGATTCAACTTTTCTACACAGGGTGTTCTGCGTGTAGTGAACTGCCTAGACGAAAGAGGGCCCTAGGTCTCTGAGGGTCCGGTGCCTCTCCCAAAAGCCTGAAGTGTTCCACAGAAAACTGTGCTGTAGTGGAAGTTGCAATGCAAGCTGCCTTTCTCCTTGAGATACGGTGACTTAAGCTATGAGGTCCTAGAAGGACTTGTAAGCAGAGAGTTTTTCTCAGTACAGCTCAGACTAGGGCAACGAGGACGACTTCCACGGCATGCCTGACTTTCTAGAACCGTGTTCATGAAACCTTTCGGTAGTTGGGGATATCTAGCTCCCCGAGTAAAGCGTGCAGCGTGTTACCCTTCACTCGGCCTACCCAGGGGCATCCTGACGGGCCTACGGGTCTGACTGTGGCCCAGCAAGCCCAGGGAAGCCTTGGAGTACTCAGTGTCTTTGTATGGAAACGAGTGCTGCCGCGAGGCATTTAGGAGTCCTGAAAACCTTACTAGCGTTCATCTAACGCAGGAGAACTTCTAAGGCCTCATGGAAACTGTTGCACGCCTACCCCGCTACTTGGCATATCAGGGCCCACCTTCGAAGTGAGAGCTCCCTTTGAGTTTCCCTTTAGCTATGAAACAGGACAGGATGAGCTCTGACTCGGAAACTAAAATACCCTGTCTCTTCGTGTAACCTCTTTTTCCTCTAACAGTCATGCCTGCAATGAGTATAAGCCTGACAACAACAGGGTTTTTAAGGGAGCTTCAAGGCGCAGAAGAGGAGCTTTCAAGGTGGGAAAACAAGGCCAGTCCCATCAGGCACCATCTCCAGGTTGACACGCAGCGTAAGTGTCTCTGGCTTCTGGCAGGTCAAAAGAGACCTAGCTACCTCCCTGGCTCTTCCCTCATTCAACTTTTCTACACAGGGTGCTCTGCGTGTAGTGAACTGCCTAGACGAAAGAGTGCCCTAGGTCTCCTAGGGTCCTGTGCCTCTCCCAAAAGCCTGAATTGTTCCACAGAAAACAGTGTTGTAGTGGAAGTTGCAATGCAATCTGCCTTTAATCTTGAGATACGGTGACTTGTTATGAGGTCCTAGAAGGACCTGTAAGCAGAGAGTTTTTCTCAGTACAGCTGAGACTAGGGTAACGAGGACGATTTCCATGTTATGCTGGATTTTCTAGAACCGTGTTGATGAAACCTTTCTGTAGCTGGGGATACCTAGCTCCCCGAATGAAGCGTGCAGTGTGTTACCCTTTACTCCGCCTACCCATGGGCACCCTGACAGGCCTACGGGTCTGACTGTGGCCCAGCAAGCCCAGGGTAGCCTTGGAGTACTCAGTGTCCTTGTACGGAAACGAGTGCTGCCGCGAGGGGTCGAGGAGTCCTGAATACCTTACTAGCGTTCAACTAAAGCAAGAGAGCGACTAAGGCCTCATGGAAGCCTTTGCACGCCTACTCCGCTACATGGCATATCAGGGCCCTCCTTCGAAGCGAGGGCTCACTTTGAGTTTCCCTTTAGCTATAAAACAGGACAGGATGAGCTCTGAATCAGAAACTGAAATACCCTGTCTCTTCGTGTATCCTCTTTTTCCCTCACACAGCCATGCCTGCAATGAATATAAGGCTGACAACCACAGTGTTTTTAAGGGAGCTTCAAGGCGCAGAAGAGGAGCTTTCAAGGTGGGAAAACAAGGCCAGTCCCATCAGGCACCATCTCCAGGTTGACACGCAGCGTAAGTGTCTCTGGCTTCTGGCAGGTCCAAAGAGACCTAGCTACCTCCCTGGCTCTTCCCTCATTCAACTTTTCTACACAGGGTGCTCTGCGTGTAGCGAACTGCTTAGATGAAAGACTGCCCTAGGACTCCTAGGGTCCTGTGCCTCTCCCAAAAGCCTGAAGTGTTCCACACAAAACTGTGCTGTAGTGGAAGTTGCAATGCAAGCTGCCTTTCTCCTGGAGATACGGTGACTTCAGGTATGAGGTCCTAGAAGGACTTGTAAGCAGAGAGTTTTTCTCAGTACCGCTCAGAGTAGGGCAACGAGGACGAATTTCATGGTATGCTGGACTTGCTAGGACCGTGTTCATGAAGCCGTTGGTGAACTGGGGATATCTAGCTCGCCCAAGGAAGAGTGCAGCGTGTGACTCTTCACTCGACCTACGTAGGGCCACCCTGAATGGCCTACGGGTCTGAGTGTGACCCAGCAATCCCAGGGGAGCCTCGGGGTACTCAGGGTCGCTGTACGGAAACGAGTGCTGCCGCGAGGGCTCTACGAGTCCTGAAAAGCTTACTAGCGTTCAACTAAAGCAGAAGAGCGACTAAGGCCTCCTGGAAGCTGCTGCACGCCTACTCCACTGCATGGCGTATCAGGGCCCTCCTTCGAAGCTAGGCCTCACTTTGAGTTTCCCTTTAGCTAGAGAACAGGACAGGATGAGCTCTGAATCAGAAACTGGAATACGTGTTTCTTCGTGAAACCTCTTTTTCCCTCTCACAGCCATGCCTGTCGTGAGTATAAGCCCGACACCAACAGTGTTTTTCAGCTAGCTTCTAGGCGCGTAAAAGGAGCTTTCATGATGGGACAGCAAGGCTCGCCCCATCAGGTCCTGTTTCCAGATTGACACACAGCATAAGTAGCTGTGGTTTCTAAGAGGTCCAAAGAGACCTGGCTACCTACTTGGCTCTGCCCAGAATCAATTTTTCTGCACAGGGTGTTGTACGTGGAGTGAAGTGCCTAGACAATAGACTGCCCTAGGTCTCTAAGAGCCCTGTGCATGTCCCAAAGCCTGAAGTGTTACACGGAACACTGTGCTTTAGTGGAAGTTGGAATGCAAGCCGTCTTTCTCCTTGAGATACGGTGACTTCAGGTACGAGGTGGTCCTCGAAGGACTTCAAAGCAGAGAGTTTTACTCAGTACAGCTCAGAATCGGCTGATGAGGCAGACTTCCATGGTTTGCTGGCCTTGCTAGAACCGTGTTCCTGAGGCTGATGGTGAGCTGAGGAAATCTAGCTTTCCCAAGAAAGAGTGCAGTTTGTTATCTTTCACTCGGCCTAAAAAGGGGCACACTGAAGGGCCTACGGGTCTGAGTGTGGCCCAGCAAGCCCAGGGGAGTCCTGGGGTACTCAGAGTTCTTGTACGCAAATGGGTACTGACACGAGTGGGCCTGGAGTCCTGAGAAGGAGTAGTACCTTTAAACTAATGCAGGACTGCGACTAAGGCCTCAAGGAAAATGCTGCACAACTACCCTTCTGGAGGGCAAATCAGAGCCTTAGGTCGAGGGTAGGGCGCACGTTGAGATTCCCCTTAGCTCTAGTGCAGGGCAGGATATGCTCCCCACCAGGGCCTGGAAGCACCCTCTTTCTTTCGAGAAAACTCATTTTCTTCCAGAGCCATGCCTGGAGTGAGGACAAGTCCGACAACCACAGTGTTTTTCAGGTAGCTTCAAGGCCGCATGAATGGAGCTTTCAAGACGGGAAAACAAGGCTTGTCTCCTAAGGCCGCCATTTCCAGGCTGACACGCAGAAGAAGCATCTGTGGTTTCTAGCAGGTCAAAAGAGACCTAGCTCCTCACTGGGTCCTTGGAGAATCAACTTTTCTCTGCAGGGTGTTCTGCGTGTAGCGAACTGCCTAAATGAAAGAATTCCCTAGGTGTCCTGGGCTCCTGGGCATCTTCCAAAAGCCTGCGGCGTTACACCAGAAAGTGTGCTCTAGTTGCACTTGGACCACAAGCCGACTCTCTCCTAGAGGTTGGTTGACTTCAGCTAGGAGCTGGTAGAAGGAACTGTAAGCAAAGAGTTTCCCTCAGTACAGCTCGGACTACTGTAAGCAGGCAGACTGGCATGGCATGCTGCACCTACTACAACCGTGTTCCTGAGGCTGTTGGTGAGCTGAGGAAATCGAGCTCCCCCGAGGGAGCGTGCATCATGCTGCCCTTCACTCGGCACAGACACGGGGACTCCGAAGGGCCTACGTGTCTGAATGTTGATCTTCAACTCAGGGGAGCCTGGGGGTTACTCAGTGTCTTTGTACGGAAACGGGTGCAGACGCAAGGGAGCAGGAGTCCTGAGAAGATTAGTACCGTGAAACTAATGCAGAAGTGCGACTAAGGCCTCGTGGAAGCTGCGCACTCCTACCCTGCTGCATGGCATATCAGGGCCCTCCTTCGAAGTTAGGCCTCACTTTGAGATTCCCTTTAGCTATAGAACAGGACAGGATGAGCTCTGACCGAGAAACTGGGATACCCTGTTTCTTCGTGAAACCTCTTTTTCCCTCTCACAGCCATGCCTGCCGTGAGTATAAGGCTGACAACCACAGTGTTTTTAAGGGATCTTCAAGGCGCAGAAGAAGAGCTTTCAAGGTGGGAAAACAAGGCCAGTCCCATCAGGCACCATCTCCAGGATGACACTCAGAGTAAGTGTCTCAGGGTACTGGCAGGTCAAAAGAGACCTAGCTACCTCCCTGGCTCTTCCCTGATTCAACTTTTCTACACAGGGTGTTCTGCGTGTAGTGAACTGCCTAGACGAAAGAGGGCCCTAGGTCTCTGAGGGTCCGGTGCCTCTCCCAAAAGCCTGAAGTGTTCCACAGAAAACTGTGCTGTAGTGGAAGTTGCAATGCAAGCTGCCTTTCTCCTTGAGATACGGTGACTTAAGCTATGAGGTCCTAGAAGGACTTGTAAGCAGAGAGTTTTTCTCAGTACAGCTCAGACTAGGGCAACGAGGACGACTTCCACGGCATGCCTGACTTTCTAGAACCGTGTTCATGAAACCTTTCGGTAGTTGGGGATATCTAGCTCCCCGAGTAAAGCGTGCAGCGTGTTACCCTTCACTCGGCCTACCCAGGGGCATCCTGACGGGCCTACGGGTCTGACTGTGGCCCAGCAAGCCCAGGGAAGCCTTGGAGTACTCAGTGTCTTTGTATGGAAACGAGTGCTGCCGCGAGGCATTTAGGAGTCCTGAAAACCTTACTAGCGTTCATCTAACGCAGGAGAACTTCTAAGGCCTCATGGAAACTGTTGCACGCCTACCCCGCTACTTGGCATATCAGGGCCCACCTTCGAAGTGAGAGCTCCCTTTGAGTTTCCCTTTAGCTATGAAACAGGACAGGATGAGCTCTGACTCGGAAACTAAAATACCCTGTCTCTTCGTGTAACCTCTTTTTCCTCTAACAGTCATGCCTGCAATGAGTATAAGCCTGACAACAACAGGGTTTTTAAGGGAGCTTCAAGGCGCAGAAGAGGAGCTTTCAAGGTGGGAAAACAAGGCCAGTCCCATCAGGCACCATCTCCAGGTTGACACGCAGCGTAAGTGTCTCTGGCTTCTGGCAGGTCAAAAGAGACCTAGCTACCTCCCTGGCTCTTCCCTCATTCAACTTTTCTACACAGGGTGCTCTGCGTGTAGTGAACTGCCTAGACGAAAGAGTGCCCTAGGTCTCCTAGGGTCCTGTGCCTCTCCCAAAAGCCTGAATTGTTCCACAGAAAACAGTGTTGTAGTGGAAGTTGCAATGCAATCTGCCTTTAATCTTGAGATACGGTGACTTGTTATGAGGTCCTAGAAGGACCTGTAAGCAGAGAGTTTTTCTCAGTACAGCTGAGACTAGGGTAACGAGGACGATTTCCATGTTATGCTGGATTTTCTAGAACCGTGTTGATGAAACCTTTCTGTAGCTGGGGATACCTAGCTCCCCGAATGAAGCGTGCAGTGTGTTACCCTTTACTCCGCCTACCCATGGGCACCCTGACAGGCCTACGGGTCTGACTGTGGCCCAGCAAGCCCAGGGTAGCCTTGGAGTACTCAGTGTCCTTGTACGGAAACGAGTGCTGCCGCGAGGGGTCGAGGAGTCCTGAATACCTTACTAGCGTTCAACTAAAGCAAGAGAGCGACTAAGGCCTCATGGAAGCCTTTGCACGCCTACTCCGCTACATGGCATATCAGGGCCCTCCTTCGAAGCGAGGGCTCACTTTGAGTTTCCCTTTAGCTATAAAACAGGACAGGATGAGCTCTGAATCAGAAACTGAAATACCCTGTCTCTTCGTGTATCCTCTTTTTCCCTCACACAGCCATGCCTGCAATGAATATAAGGCTGACAACCACAGTGTTTTTAAGGGAGCTTCAAGGCGCAGAAGAGGAGCTTTCAAGGTGGGAAAACAAGGCCAGTCCCATCAGGCACCATCTCCAGGTTGACACGCAGCGTAAGTGTCTCTGGCTTCTGGCAGGTCCAAAGAGACCTAGCTACCTCCCTGGCTCTTCCCTCATTCAACTTTTCTACACAGGGTGCTCTGCGTGTAGCGAACTGCTTAGATGAAAGACTGCCCTAGGACTCCTAGGGTCCTGTGCCTCTCCCAAAAGCCTGAAGTGTTCCACACAAAACTGTGCTGTAGTGGAAGTTGCAATGCAAGCTGCCTTTCTCCTGGAGATACGGTGACTTCAGGTATGAGGTCCTAGAAGGACTTGTAAGCAGAGAGTTTTTCTCAGTACCGCTCAGAGTAGGGCAACGAGGACGAATTTCATGGTATGCTGGACTTGCTAGGACCGTGTTCATGAAGCCGTTGGTGAACTGGGGATATCTAGCTCGCCCAAGGAAGAGTGCAGCGTGTGACTCTTCACTCGACCTACGTAGGGCCACCCTGAATGGCCTACGGGTCTGAGTGTGACCCAGCAATCCCAGGGGAGCCTCGGGGTACTCAGGGTCGCTGTACGGAAACGAGTGCTGCCGCGAGGGCTCTACGAGTCCTGAAAAGCTTACTAGCGTTCAACTAAAGCAGAAGAGCGACTAAGGCCTCCTGGAAGCTGCTGCACGCCTACTCCACTGCATGGCGTATCAGGGCCCTCCTTCGAAGCTAGGCCTCACTTTGAGTTTCCCTTTAGCTAGAGAACAGGACAGGATGAGCTCTGAATCAGAAACTGGAATACGTGTTTCTTCGTGAAACCTCTTTTTCCCTCTCACAGCCATGCCTGTCGTGAGTATAAGCCCGACACCAACAGTGTTTTTCAGCTAGCTTCTAGGCGCGTAAAAGGAGCTTTCATGATGGGACAGCAAGGCTCGCCCCATCAGGTCCTGTTTCCAGATTGACACACAGCATAAGTAGCTGTGGTTTCTAAGAGGTCCAAAGAGACCTGGCTACCTACTTGGCTCTGCCCAGAATCAATTTTTCTGCACAGGGTGTTGTACGTGGAGTGAAGTGCCTAGACAATAGACTGCCCTAGGTCTCTAAGAGCCCTGTGCATGTCCCAAAGCCTGAAGTGTTACACGGAACACTGTGCTTTAGTGGAAGTTGGAATGCAAGCCGTCTTTCTCCTTGAGATACGGTGACTTCAGGTACGAGGTGGTCCTCGAAGGACTTCAAAGCAGAGAGTTTTACTCAGTACAGCTCAGAATCGGCTGATGAGGCAGACTTCCATGGTTTGCTGGCCTTGCTAGAACCGTGTTCCTGAGGCTGATGGTGAGCTGAGGAAATCTAGCTTTCCCAAGAAAGAGTGCAGTTCGTTATCTTTCACTCGGCCTAAAAAGGGGCACACTGAAGGGCCTACGGGTCTGAGTGTGGCCCAGCAAGCCCAGGGGAGTCCTGGGGTACTCAGAGTTCTTGTACGCAAATGGGTACTGACACGAGTGGGCCTGGAGTCCTGAGAAGGAGTAGTACCTTTAAACTAATGCAGGACTGCGACTAAGGCCTCAAGGAAAATGCTGCACAACTACCCTTCTGGAGGGCAAATCAGAGCCTTAGGTCGAGGGTAGGGCGCACGTTGAGATTCCCCTTAGCTCTAGTGCAGGGCAGGATATGCTCCCCACCAGGGCCTGGAAGCACCCTCTTTCTTTCGAGAAAACTCATTTTCTTCCAGAGCCATGCCTGGAGTGAGGACAAGTCCGACAACCACAGTGTTTTTCAGGTAGCTTCAAGGCCGCATGAATGGAGCTTTCAAGACGGGAAAACAAGGCTTGTCTCCTAAGGCCGCCATTTCCAGGCTGACACGCAGAAGAAGCATCTGTGGTTTCTAGCAGGTCAAAAGAGACCTAGCTCCTCACTGGGTCCTTGGAGAATCAACTTTTCTCTGCAGGGTGTTCTGCGTGTAGCGAACTGCCTAAATGAAAGAATTCCCTAGGTGTCCTGGGCTCCTGGGCATCTTCCAAAAGCCTGCGGCGTTACACCAGAAAGTGTGCTCTAGTTGCACTTGGACCACAAGCCGACTCTCTCCTAGAGGTTGGTTGACTTCAGCTAGGAGCTGGTAGAAGGAACTGTAAGCAAAGAGTTTCCCTCAGTACAGCTCGGACTACTGTAAGCAGGCAGACTGGCATGGCATGCTGCACCTACTACAACCGTGTTCCTGAGGCTGTTGGTGAGCTGAGGAAATCGAGCTCCCCCGAGGGAGCGTGCATCATGCTGCCCTTCACTCGGCACAGACACGGGGACTCCGAAGGGCCTACGTGTCTGAATGTTGATCTTCAACTCAGGGGAGCCTGGGGGTTACTCAGTGTCTTTGTACGGAAACGGGTGCAGACGCAAGGGAGCAGGAGTCCTGAGAAGATTAGTACCGTGAAACTAATGCAGAAGTGCGACTAAGGCCTCGTGGAAGCTGCGCACTCCTACCCTGCTGCATGGCATATCAGGGCCCTCCTTCGAAGTTAGGCCTCACTTTGAGATTCCCTTTAGCTATAGAACAGGACAGGATGAGCTCTGACCGAGAAACTGGGATACCCTGTTTCTTCGTGAAACCTCTTTTTCCCTCTCACAGCCATGCCTGCCGTGAGTATAAGGCTGACAACCACAGTGTTTTTAAGGGATCTTCAAGGCGCAGAAGAGGAGCTTTCAAGGTGGGAAAACAAGGCCAGTCCCATCAGGCACCATCTCCAGGATGACACTCAGAGTAAGTGTCTCAGGGTACTGGCAGGTCAAAAGAGACCTAGCTACCTCCCTGGCTCTTCCCTGATTCAACTTTTCTACACAGGGTGTTCTGCGTGTAGTGAACTGCCTAGACGAAAGAGGGCCCTAGGTCTCTGAGGGTCCGGTGCCTCTCCCAAAAGCCTGAAGTGTTCCACAGAAAACTGTGCTGTAGTGGAAGTTGCAATGCAAGCTGCCTTTCTCCTTGAGATACGGTGACTTAAGCTATGAGGTCCTAGAAGGACTTGTAAGCAGAGAGTTTTTCTCAGTACAGCTCAGACTAGGGCAACGAGGACGACTTCCACGGCATGCCTGACTTTCTAGAACCGTGTTCATGAAACCTTTCGGTAGTTGGGGATATCTAGCTCCCCGAGTAAAGCGTGCAGCGTGTTACCCTTCACTCGGCCTACCCAGGGGCATCCTGACGGGCCTACGGGTCTGACTGTGGCCCAGCAAGCCCAGGGAAGCCTTGGAGTACTCAGTGTCTTTGTATGGAAACGAGTGCTGCCGCGAGGCATTTAGGAGTCCTGAAAACCTTACTAGCGTTCATCTAACGCAGGAGAACTTCTAAGGCCTCATGGAAACTGTTGCACGCCTACCCCGCTACTTGGCATATCAGGGCCCACCTTCGAAGTGAGAGCTCCCTTTGAGTTTCCCTTTAGCTATGAAACAGGACAGGATGAGCTCTGACTCGGAAACTAAAATACCCTGTCTCTTCGTGTAACCTCTTTTTCCTCTAACAGTCATGCCTGCAATGAGTATAAGCCTGACAACAACAGGGTTTTTAAGGGAGCTTCAAGGCGCAGAAGAGGAGCTTTCAAGGTGGGAAAACAAGGCCAGTCCCATCAGGCACCATCTCCAGGTTGACACGCAGCGTAAGTGTCTCTGGCTTCTGGCAGGTCAAAAGAGACCTAGCTACCTCCCTGGCTCTTCCCTCATTCAACTTTTCTACACAGGGTGCTCTGCGTGTAGTGAACTGCCTAGACGAAAGAGTGCCCTAGGTCTCCTAGGGTCCTGTGCCTCTCCCAAAAGCCTGAATTGTTCCACAGAAAACAGTGTTGTAGTGGAAGTTGCAATGCAATCTGCCTTTAATCTTGAGATACGGTGACTTGTTATGAGGTCCTAGAAGGACCTGTAAGCAGAGAGTTTTTCTCAGTACAGCTGAGACTAGGGTAACGAGGACGATTTCCATGTTATGCTGGATTTTCTAGAACCGTGTTGATGAAACCTTTCTGTAGCTGGGGATACCTAGCTCCCCGAATGAAGCGTGCAGTGTGTTACCCTTTACTCCGCCTACCCATGGGCACCCTGACAGGCCTACGGGTCTGACTGTGGCCCAGCAAGCCCAGGGTAGCCTTGGAGTACTCAGTGTCCTTGTACGGAAACGAGTGCTGCCGCGAGGGCTCTACGAGTCCTGAATACCTTACTAGCGTTCAACTAAAGCAAGAGAGCGACTAAGGCCTCATGGAAGCCTTTGCACGCCTACTCCGCTACATGGCATATCAGGGCCCTCCTTCGAAGCGAGGGCTCACTTTGAGTTTCCCTTTAGCTATAAAACAGGACAGGATGAGCTCTGAATCAGAAACTGAAATACCCTGTCTCTTCGTGTATCCTCTTTTTCCCTCACACAGCCATGCCTGCAATGAATATAAGGCTGACAACCACAGTGTTTTTAAGGGAGCTTCAAGGCGCAGAAGAGGAGCTTTCAAGGTGGGAAAACAAGGCCAGTCCCATCAGGCACCATCTCCAGGTTGACACGCAGCGTAAGTGTCTCTGGCTTCTGGCAGGTCCAAAGAGACCTAGCTACCTCCCTGGCTCTTCCCTCATTCAACTTTTCTACACAGGGTGCTCTGCGTGTAGCGAACTGCTTAGATGAAAGACTGCCCTAGGACTCCTAGGGTCCTGTGCCTCTCCCAAAAGCCTGAAGTGTTCCACACAAAACTGTGCTGTAGTGGAAGTTGCAATGCAAGCTGCCTTTCTCCTGGAGATACGGTGACTTCAGGTATGAGGTCCTAGAAGGACTTGTAAGCAGAGAGTTTTTCTCAGTACCGCTCAGAGTAGGGCAACGAGGACGAATTTCATGGTATGCTGGACTTGCTAGGACCGTGTTCATGAAGCCGTTGGTGAACTGGGGATATCTAGCTCGCCCAAGGAAGAGTGCAGCGTGTGACTCTTCACTCGACCTACGTAGGGCCACCCTGAATGGCCTACGGGTCTGAGTGTGACCCAGCAATCCCAGGGGAGCCTCGGGGTACTCAGGGTCGCTGTACGGAAACGAGTGCTGCCGCGAGGGCTCTACGAGTCCTGAAAAGCTTACTAGCGTTCAACTAAAGCAGAAGAGCGACTAAGGCCTCCTGGAAGCTGCTGCACGCCTACTCCACTGCATGGCGTATCAGGGCCCTCCTTCGAAGCTAGGCCTCACTTTGAGTTTCCCTTTAGCTAGAGAACAGGACAGGATGAGCTCTGAATCAGAAACTGGAATACGTGTTTCTTCGTGAAACCTCTTTTTCCCTCTCACAGCCATGCCTGTCGTGAGTATAAGCCCGACACCAACAGTGTTTTTCAGCTAGCTTCTAGGCGCGTAAAAGGAGCTTTCATGATGGGACAGCAAGGCTCGCCCCATCAGGTCCTGTTTCCAGATTGACACACAGCATAAGTAGCTGTGGTTTCTAAGAGGTCCAAAGAGACCTGGCTACCTACTTGGCTCTGCCCAGAATCAATTTTTCTGCACAGGGTGTTGTACGTGGAGTGAAGTGCCTAGACAATAGACTGCCCTAGGTCTCTAAGAGCCCTGTGCATGTCCCAAAGCCTGAAGTGTTACACGGAACACTGTGCTTTAGTGGAAGTTGGAATGCAAGCCGTCTTTCTCCTTGAGATACGGTGACTTCAGGTACGAGGTGGTCCTCGAAGGACTTCAAAGCAGAGAGTTTTACTCAGTACAGCTCAGAATCGGCTGATGAGGCAGACTTCCATGGTTTGCTGGCCTTGCTAGAACCGTGTTCCTGAGGCTGATGGTGAGCTGAGGAAATCTAGCTTTCCCAAGAAAGAGTGCAGTTCGTTATCTTTCACTCGGCCTAAAAAGGGGCACACTGAAGGGCCTACGGGTCTGAGTGTGGCCCAGCAAGCCCAGGGGAGTCCTGGGGTACTCAGAGTTCTTGTACGCAAATGGGTACTGACACGAGTGGGCCTGGAGTCCTGAGAAGGAGTAGTACCTTTAAACTAATGCAGGACTGCGACTAAGGCCTCAAGGAAAATGCTGCACAACTACCCTTCTGGAGGGCAAATCAGAGCCTTAGGTCGAGGGTAGGGCGCACGTTGAGATTCCCCTTAGCTCTAGTGCAGGGCAGGATATGCTCCCCACCAGGGCCTGGAAGCACCCTCTTTCTTTCGAGAAAACTCATTTTCTTCCAGAGCCATGCCTGGAGTGAGGACAAGTCCGACAACCACAGTGTTTTTCAGGTAGCTTCAAGGCCGCATGAATGGAGCTTTCAAGACGGGAAAACAAGGCTTGTCTCCTAAGGCCGCCATTTCCAGGCTGACACGCAGAAGAAGCATCTGTGGTTTCTAGCAGGTCAAAAGAGACCTAGCTCCTCACTGGGTCCTTGGAGAATCAACTTTTCTCTGCAGGGTGTTCTGCGTGTAGCGAACTGCCTAAATGAAAGAATTCCCTAGGTGTCCTGGGCTCCTGGGCATCTTCCAAAAGCCTGCGGCGTTACACCAGAAAGTGTGCTCTAGTTGCACTTGGACCACAAGCCGACTCTCTCCTAGAGGTTGGTTGACTTCAGCTAGGAGCTGGTAGAAGGAACTGTAAGCAAAGAGTTTCCCTCAGTACAGCTCGGACTACTGTAAGCAGGCAGACTGGCATGGCATGCTGCACCTACTACAACCGTGTTCCTGAGGCTGTTGGTGAGCTGAGGAAATCGAGCTCCCCCGAGGGAGCGTGCATCATGCTGCCCTTCACTCGGCACAGACACGGGGACTCCGAAGGGCCTACGTGTCTGAATGTTGATCTTCAACTCAGGGGAGCCTGGGGGTTACTCAGTGTCTTTGTACGGAAACGGGTGCAGACGCAAGGGAGCAGGAGTCCTGAGAAGATTAGTACCGTGAAACTAATGCAGAAGTGCGACTAAGGCCTCGTGGAAGCTGCGCACTCCTACCCTGCTGCATGGCATATCAGGGCCCTCCTTCGAAGTTAGGCCTCACTTTGAGATTCCCTTTAGCTATAGAACAGGACAGGATGAGCTCTGACCGAGAAACTGGGATACCCTGTTTCTTCGTGAAACCTCTTTTTCCCTCTCACAGCCATGCCTGCCGTGAGTATAAGGCTGACAACCACAGTGTTTTTAAGGGATCTTCAAGGCGCAGAAGAGGAGCTTTCAAGGTGGGAAAACAAGGCCAGTCCCATCAGGCACCATCTCCAGGATGACACTCAGAGTAAGTGTCTCAGGGTACTGGCAGGTCAAAAGAGACCTAGCTACCTCCCTGGCTCTTCCCTGATTCAACTTTTCTACACAGGGTGTTCTGCGTGTAGTGAACTGCCTAGACGAAAGAGGGCCCTAGGTCTCTGAGGGTCCGGTGCCTCTCCCAAAAGCCTGAAGTGTTCCACAGAAAACTGTGCTGTAGTGGAAGTTGCAATGCAAGCTGCCTTTCTCCTTGAGATACGGTGACTTAAGCTATGAGGTCCTAGAAGGACTTGTAAGCAGAGAGTTTTTCTCAGTACAGCTCAGACTAGGGCAACGAGGACGACTTCCACGGCATGCCTGACTTTCTAGAACCGTGTTCATGAAACCTTTCGGTAGTTGGGGATATCTAGCTCCCCGAGTAAAGCGTGCAGCGTGTTACCCTTCACTCGGCCTACCCAGGGGCATCCTGACGGGCCTACGGGTCTGACTGTGGCCCAGCAAGCCCAGGGAAGCCTTGGAGTACTCAGTGTCTTTGTATGGAAACGAGTGCTGCCGCGAGGCATTTAGGAGTCCTGAAAACCTTACTAGCGTTCATCTAACGCAGGAGAACTTCTAAGGCCTCATGGAAACTGTTGCACGCCTACCCCGCTACTTGGCATATCAGGGCCCACCTTCGAAGTGAGAGCTCCCTTTGAGTTTCCCTTTAGCTATGAAACAGGACAGGATGAGCTCTGACTCGGAAACTAAAATACCCTGTCTCTTCGTGTAACCTCTTTTTCCTCTAACAGTCATGCCTGCAATGAGTATAAGCCTGACAACAACAGGGTTTTTAAGGGAGCTTCAAGGCGCAGAAGAGGAGCTTTCAAGGTGGGAAAACAAGGCCAGTCCCGTCAGGCACCATCTCCAGGTTGACACGCAGCGTAAGTGTCTCTGGCTTCTGGCAGGTCAAAAGAGACCTAGCTACCTCCCTGGCTCTTCCCTCATTCAACTTTTCTACACAGGGTGCTCTGCGTGTAGTGAACTGCCTAGACGAAAGAGTGCCCTAGGTCTCCTAGGGTCCTGTGCCTCTCCCAAAAGCCTGAATTGTTCCACAGAAAACAGTGTTGTAGTGGAAGTTGCAATGCAATCTGCCTTTAATCTTGAGATACGGTGACTTGTTATGAGGTCCTAGAAGGACCTGTAAGCAGAGAGTTTTTCTCAGTACAGCTGAGACTAGGGTAACGAGGACGATTTCCATGTTATGCTGGATTTTCTAGAACCGTGTTGATGAAACCTTTCTGTAGCTGGGGATACCTAGCTCCCCGAATGAAGCGTGCAGTGTGTTACCCTTTACTCCGCCTACCCATGGGCACCCTGACAGGCCTACGGGTCTGACTGTGGCCCAGCAAGCCCAGGGTAGCCTTGGAGTACTCAGTGTCCTTGTACGGAAACGAGTGCTGCCGCGAGGGCTCTACGAGTCCTGAATACCTTACTAGCGTTCAACTAAAGCAAGAGAGCGACTAAGGCCTCATGGAAGCCTTTGCACGCCTACTCCGCTACATGGCATATCAGGGCCCTCCTTCGAAGCGAGGGCTCACTTTGAGTTTCCCTTTAGCTATAAAACAGGACAGGATGAGCTCTGAATCAGAAACTGAAATACCCTGTCTCTTCGTGTATCCTCTTTTTCCCTCACACAGCCATGCCTGCAATGAATATAAGGCTGACAACCACAGTGTTTTTAAGGGAGCTTCAAGGCGCAGAAGAGGAGCTTTCAAGGTGGGAAAACAAGGCCAGTCCCATCAGGCACCATCTCCAGGTTGACACGCAGCGTAAGTGTCTCTGGCTTCTGGCAGGTCCAAAGAGACCTAGCTACCTCCCTGGCTCTTCCCTCATTCAACTTTTCTACACAGGGTGCTCTGCGTGTAGCGAACTGCTTAGATGAAAGACTGCCCTAGGACTCCTAGGGTCCTGTGCCTCTCCCAAAAGCCTGAAGTGTTCCACACAAAACTGTGCTGTAGTGGAAGTTGCAATGCAAGCTGCCTTTCTCCTGGAGATACGGTGACTTCAGGTATGAGGTCCTAGAAGGACTTGTAAGCAGAGAGTTTTTCTCAGTACCGCTCAGAGTAGGGCAACGAGGACGAATTTCATGGTATGCTGGACTTGCTAGGACCGTGTTCATGAAGCCGTTGGTGAACTGGGGATATCTAGCTCGCCCAAGGAAGAGTGCAGCGTGTGACTCTTCACTCGACCTACGTAGGGCCACCCTGAATGGCCTACGGGTCTGAGTGTGACCCAGCAATCCCAGGGGAGCCTCGGGGTACTCAGGGTCGCTGTACGGAAACGAGTGCTGCCGCGAGGGCTCTACGAGTCCTGAAAAGCTTACTAGCGTTCAACTAAAGCAGAAGAGCGACTAAGGCCTCCTGGAAGCTGCTGCACGCCTACTCCACTGCATGGCGTATCAGGGCCCTCCTTCGAAGCTAGGCCTCACTTTGAGTTTCCCTTTAGCTAGAGAACAGGACAGGATGAGCTCTGAATCAGAAACTGGAATACGTGTTTCTTCGTGAAACCTCTTTTTCCCTCTCACAGCCATGCCTGTCGTGAGTATAAGCCCGACACCAACAGTGTTTTTCAGCTAGCTTCTAGGTGCGTAAAAGGAGCTTTCATGATGGGACAGCAAGGCTCGCCCCATCAGGTCCTGTTTCCAGATTGACACACAGCATAAGTAGCTGTGGTTTCTAAGAGGTCCAAAGAGACCTGGCTACCTACTTGGCTCTGCCCAGAATCAATTTTTCTGCACAGGGTGTTGTACGTGGAGTGAAGTGCCTAGACAATAGACTGCCCTAGGTCTCTAAGAGCCCTGTGCATGTCCCAAAGCCTGAAGTGTTACACGGAACACTGTGCTTTAGTGGAAGTTGGAATGCAAGCCGTCTTTCTCCTTGAGATACGGTGACTTCAGGTACGAGGTGGTCCTCGAAGGACTTCAAAGCAGAGAGTTTTACTCAGTACAGCTCAGAATCGGCTGATGAGGCAGACTTCCATGGTTTGCTGGCCTTGCTAGAACCGTGTTCCTGAGGCTGATGGTGAGCTGAGGAAATCTAGCTTTCCCAAGAAAGAGTGCAGTTTGTTATCTTTCACTCGGCCTAAAAAGGGGCACACTGAAGGGCCTACGGGTCTGAGTGTGGCCCAGCAAGCCCAGGGGAGTCCTGGGGTACTCAGAGTTCTTGTACGCAAATGGGTACTGACACGAGTGGGCCTGGAGTCCTGAGAAGGAGTAGTACCTTTAAACTAATGCAGGACTGCGACTAAGGCCTCAAGGAAAATGCTGCACAACTACCCTTCTGGAGGGCAAATCAGAGCCTTAGGTCGAGGGTAGGGCGCACGTTGAGATTCCCCTTAGCTCTAGTGCAGGGCAGGATATGCTCCCCACCAGGGCCTGGAAGCACCCTCTTTCTTTCGAGAAAACTCATTTTCTTCCAGAGCCATGCCTGGAGTGAGGACAAGTCCGACAACCACAGTGTTTTTCAGGTAGCTTCAAGGCCGCATGAATGGAGCTTTCAAGACGGGAAAACAAGGCTTGTCTCCTAAGGCCGCCATTTCCAGGCTGACACGCAGAAGAAGCATCTGTGGTTTCTAGCAGGTCAAAAGAGACCTAGCTCCTCACTGGGTCCTTGGAGAATCAACTTTTCTCTGCAGGGTGTTCTGCGTGTAGCGAACTGCCTAAATGAAAGAATTCCCTAGGTGTCCTGGGCTCCTGGGCATCTTCCAAAAGCCTGCGGCGTTACACCAGAAAGTGTGCTCTAGTTGCACTTGGACCACAAGCCGACTCTCTCCTAGAGGTTGGTTGACTTCAGCTAGGAGCTGGTAGAAGGAACTGTAAGCAAAGAGTTTCCCTCAGTACAGCTCGGACTACTGTAAGCAGGCAGACTGGCATGGCATGCTGCACCTACTACAACCGTGTTCCTGAGGCTGTTGGTGAGCTGAGGAAATCGAGCTCCCCCGAGGGAGCGTGCATCATGCTGCCCTTCACTCGGCACAGACACGGGGACTCCGAAGGGCCTACGTGTCTGAATGTTGATCTTCAACTCAGGGGAGCCTGGGGGTTACTCAGTGTCTTTGTACGGAAACGGGTGCAGACGCAAGGGAGCAGGAGTCCTGAGAAGATTAGTACCGTGAAACTAATGCAGAAGTGCGACTAAGGCCTCGTGGAAGCTGCGCACTCCTACCCTGCTGCATGGCATATCAGGGCCCTCCTTCGAAGTTAGGCCTCACTTTGAGATTCCCTTTAGCTATAGAACAGGACAGGATGAGCTCTGACCGAGAAACTGGGATACCCTGTTTCTTCGTGAAACCTCTTTTTCCCTCTCACAGCCATGCCTGCCGTGAGTATAAGGCTGACAACCACAGTGTTTTTAAGGGATCTTCAAGGCGCAGAAGAGGAGCTTTCAAGGTGGGAAAACAAGGCCAGTCCCATCAGGCACCATCTCCAGGATGACACTCAGAGTAAGTGTCTCAGGGTACTGGCAGGTCAAAAGAGACCTAGCTACCTCCCTGGCTCTTCCCTGATTCAACTTTTCTACACAGGGTGTTCTGCGTGTAGTGAACTGCCTAGACGAAAGAGGGCCCTAGGTCTCTGAGGGTCCGGTGCCTCTCCCAAAAGCCTGAAGTGTTCCACAGAAAACTGTGCTGTAGTGGAAGTTGCAATGCAAGCTGCCTTTCTCCTTGAGATACGGTGACTTAAGCTATGAGGTCCTAGAAGGACTTGTAAGCAGAGAGTTTTTCTCAGTACAGCTCAGACTAGGGCAACGAGGACGACTTCCACGGCATGCCTGACTTTCTAGAACCGTGTTCATGAAACCTTTCGGTAGTTGGGGATATCTAGCTCCCCGAGTAAAGCGTGCAGCGTGTTACCCTTCACTCGGCCTACCCAGGGGCATCCTGACGGGCCTACGGGTCTGACTGTGGCCCAGCAAGCCCAGGGAAGCCTTGGAGTACTCAGTGTCTTTGTATGGAAACGAGTGCTGCCGCGAGGCATTTAGGAGTCCTGAAAACCTTACTAGCGTTCATCTAACGCAGGAGAACTTCTAAGGCCTCATGGAAACTGTTGCACGCCTACCCCGCTACTTGGCATATCAGGGCCCACCTTCGAAGTGAGAGCTCCCTTTGAGTTTCCCTTTAGCTATGAAACAGGACAGGATGAGCTCTGACTCGGAAACTAAAATACCCTGTCTCTTCGTGTAACCTCTTTTTCCTCTAACAGTCATGCCTGCAATGAGTATAAGCCTGACAACAACAGGGTTTTTAAGGGAGCTTCAAGGCGCAGAAGAGGAGCTTTCAAGGTGGGAAAACAAGGCCAGTCCCGTCAGGCACCATCTCCAGGTTGACACGCAGCGTAAGTGTCTCTGGCTTCTGGCAGGTCAAAAGAGACCTAGCTACCTCCCTGGCTCTTCCCTCTTTCAACTTTTCTACACAGGGTGCTCTGCGTGTAGTGAACTGCCTAGACGAAAGAGTGCCCTAGGTCTCCTAGGGTCCTGTGCCTCTCCCAAAAGCCTGAATTGTTCCACAGAAAACAGTGTTGTAGTGGAAGTTGCAATGCAATCTGCCTTTAATCTTGAGATACGGTGACTTGTTATGAGGTCCTAGAAGGACCTGTAAGCAGAGAGTTTTTCTCAGTACAGCTGAGACTAGGGTAACGAGGACGATTTCCATGTTATGCTGGATTTTCTAGAACCGTGTTGATGAAACCTTTCTGTAGCTGGGGATACCTAGCTCCCCGAATGAAGCGTGCAGTGTGTTACCCTTTACTCCGCCTACCCATGGGCACCCTGACAGGCCTACGGGTCTGACTGTGGCCCAGCAAGCCCAGGGTAGCCTTGGAGTACTCAGTGTCCTTGTACGGAAACGAGTGCTGCCGCGAGGGCTCTACGAGTCCTGAATACCTTACTAGCGTTCAACTAAAGCAAGAGAGCGACTAAGGCCTCATGGAAGCCTTTGCACGCCTACTCCGCTACATGGCATATCAGGGCCCTCCTTCGAAGCGAGGGCTCACTTTGAGTTTCCCTTTAGCTATAAAACAGGACAGGATGAGCTCTGAATCAGAAACTGAAATACCCTGTCTCTTCGTGTATCCTCTTTTTCCCTCACACAGCCATGCCTGCAATGAATATAAGGCTGACAACCACAGTGTTTTTAAGGGAGCTTCAAGGCGCAGAAGAGGAGCTTTCAAGGTGGGAAAACAAGGCCAGTCCCATCAGGCACCATCTCCAGGTTGACACGCAGCGTAAGTGTCTCTGGCTTCTGGCAGGTCCAAAGAGACCTAGCTACCTCCCTGGCTCTTCCCTCATTCAACTTTTCTACACAGGGTGCTCTGCGTGTAGCGAACTGCTTAGATGAAAGACTGCCCTAGGACTCCTAGGGTCCTGTGCCTCTCCCAAAAGCCTGAAGTGTTCCACACAAAACTGTGCTGTAGTGGAAGTTGCAATGCAAGCTGCCTTTCTCCTGGAGATACGGTGACTTCAGGTATGAGGTCCTAGAAGGACTTGTAAGCAGAGAGTTTTTCTCAGTACCGCTCAGAGTAGGGCAACGAGGACGAATTTCATGGTATGCTGGACTTGCTAGGACCGTGTTCATGAAGCCGTTGGTGAACTGGGGATATCTAGCTCGCCCAAGGAAGAGTGCAGCGTGTGACTCTTCACTCGACCTACGTAGGGCCACCCTGAATGGCCTACGGGTCTGAGTGTGACCCAGCAATCCCAGGGGAGCCTCGGGGTACTCAGGGTCGCTGTACGGAAACGAGTGCTGCCGCGAGGGCTCTACGAGTCCTGAAAAGCTTACTAGCGTTCAACTAAAGCAGAAGAGCGACTAAGGCCTCCTGGAAGCTGCTGCACGCCTACTCCACTGCATGGCGTATCAGGGCCCTCCTTCGAAGCTAGGCCTCACTTTGAGTTTCCCTTTAGCTAGAGAACAGGACAGGATGAGCTCTGAATCAGAAACTGGAATACGTGTTTCTTCGTGAAACCTCTTTTTCCCTCTCACAGCCATGCCTGTCGTGAGTATAAGCCCGACACCAACAGTGTTTTTCAGCTAGCTTCTAGGTGCGTAAAAGGAGCTTTCATGATGGGACAGCAAGGCTCGCCCCATCAGGTCCTGTTTCCAGATTGACACACAGCATAAGTAGCTGTGGTTTCTAAGAGGTCCAAAGAGACCTGGCTACCTACTTGGCTCTGCCCAGAATCAATTTTTCTGCACAGGGTGTTGTACGTGGAGTGAAGTGCCTAGACAATAGACTGCCCTAGGTCTCTAAGAGCCCTGTGCATGTCCCAAAGCCTGAAGTGTTACACGGAACACTGTGCTTTAGTGGAAGTTGGAATGCAAGCCGTCTTTCTCCTTGAGATACGGTGACTTCAGGTACGAGGTGGTCCTCGAAGGACTTCAAAGCAGAGAGTTTTACTCAGTACAGCTCAGAATCGGCTGATGAGGCAGACTTCCATGGTTTGCTGGCCTTGCTAGAACCGTGTTCCTGAGGCTGATGGTGAGCTGAGGAAATCTAGCTTTCCCAAGAAAGAGTGCAGTTTGTTATCTTTCACTCGGCCTAAAAAGGGGCACACTGAAGGGCCTACGGGTCTGAGTGTGGCCCAGCAAGCCCAGGGGAGTCCTGGGGTACTCAGAGTTCTTGTACGCAAATGGGTACTGACACGAGTGGGCCTGGAGTCCTGAGAAGGAGTAGTACCTTTAAACTAATGCAGGACTGCGACTAAGGCCTCAAGGAAAATGCTGCACAACTACCCTTCTGGAGGGCAAATCAGAGCCTTAGGTCGAGGGTAGGGCGCACGTTGAGATTCCCCTTAGCTCTAGTGCAGGGCAGGATATGCTCCCCACCAGGGCCTGGAAGCACCCTCTTTCTTTCGAGAAAACTCATTTTCTTCCAGAGCCATGCCTGGAGTGAGGACAAGTCCGACAACCACAGTGTTTTTCAGGTAGCTTCAAGGCCGCATGAATGGAGCTTTCAAGACGGGAAAACAAGGCTTGTCTCCTAAGGCCGCCATTTCCAGGCTGACACGCAGAAGAAGCATCTGTGGTTTCTAGCAGGTCAAAAGAGACCTAGCTCCTCACTGGGTCCTTGGAGAATCAACTTTTCTCTGCAGGGTGTTCTGCGTGTAGCGAACTGCCTAAATGAAAGAATTCCCTAGGTGTCCTGGGCTCCTGGGCATCTTCCAAAAGCCTGCGGCGTTACACCAGAAAGTGTGCTCTAGTTGCACTTGGACCACAAGCCGACTCTCTCCTAGAGGTTGGTTGACTTCAGCTAGGAGCTGGTAGAAGGAACTGTAAGCAAAGAGTTTCCCTCAGTACAGCTCGGACTACTGTAAGCAGGCAGACTGGCATGGCATGCTGCACCTACTACAACCGTGTTCCTGAGGCTGTTGGTGAGCTGAGGAAATCGAGCTCCCCCGAGGGAGCGTGCATCATGCTGCCCTTCACTCGGCACAGACACGGGGACTCCGAAGGGCCTACGTGTCTGAATGTTGATCTTCAACTCAGGGGAGCCTGGGGGTTACTCAGTGTCTTTGTACGGAAACGGGTGCAGACGCAAGGGAGCAGGAGTCCTGAGAAGATTAGTACCGTGAAACTAATGCAGAAGTGCGACTAAGGCCTCGTGGAAGCTGCGCACTCCTACCCTGCTGCATGGCATATCAGGGCCCTCCTTCGAAGTTAGGCCTCACTTTGAGATTCCCTTTAGCTATAGAACAGGACAGGATGAGCTCTGACCGAGAAACTGGGATACCCTGTTTCTTCGTGAAACCTCTTTTTCCCTCTCACAGCCATGCCTGCCGTGAGTATAAGGCTGACAACCACAGTGTTTTTAAGGGATCTTCAAGGCGCAGAAGAAGAGCTTTCAAGGTGGGAAAACAAGGCCAGTCCCATCAGGCACCATCTCCAGGATGACACTCAGAGTAAGTGTCTCAGGGTACTGGCAGGTCAAAAGAGACCTAGCTACCTCCCTGGCTCTTCCCTGATTCAACTTTTCTACACAGGGTGTTCTGCGTGTAGTGAACTGCCTAGACGAAAGAGGGCCCTAGGTCTCTGAGGGTCCGGTGCCTCTCCCAAAAGCCTGAAGTGTTCCACAGAAAACTGTGCTGTAGTGGAAGTTGCAATGCAAGCTGCCTTTCTCCTTGAGATACGGTGACTTAAGCTATGAGGTCCTAGAAGGACTTGTAAGCAGAGAGTTTTTCTCAGTACAGCTCAGACTAGGGCAACGAGGACGACTTCCACGGCATGCCTGACTTTCTAGAACCGTGTTCATGAAACCTTTCGGTAGTTGGGGATATCTAGCTCCCCGAGTAAAGCGTGCAGCGTGTTACCCTTCACTCGGCCTACCCAGGGGCATCCTGACGGGCCTACGGGTCTGACTGTGGCCCAGCAAGCCCAGGGAAGCCTTGGAGTACTCAGTGTCTTTGTATGGAAACGAGTGCTGCCGCGAGGCATTTAGGAGTCCTGAAAACCTTACTAGCGTTCATCTAACGCAGGAGAACTTCTAAGGCCTCATGGAAACTGTTGCACGCCTACCCCGCTACTTGGCATATCAGGGCCCACCTTCGAAGTGAGAGCTCCCTTTGAGTTTCCCTTTAGCTATGAAACAGGACAGGATGAGCTCTGACTCGGAAACTAAAATACCCTGTCTCTTCGTGTAACCTCTTTTTCCTCTAACAGTCATGCCTGCAATGAGTATAAGCCTGACAACAACAGGGTTTTTAAGGGAGCTTCAAGGCGCAGAAGAGGAGCTTTCAAGGTGGGAAAACAAGGCCAGTCCCGTCAGGCACCATCTCCAGGTTGACACGCAGCGTAAGTGTCTCTGGCTTCTGGCAGGTCAAAAGAGACCTAGCTACCTCCCTGGCTCTTCCCTCTTTCAACTTTTCTACACAGGGTGCTCTGCGTGTAGTGAACTGCCTAGACGAAAGAGTGCCCTAGGTCTCCTAGGGTCCTGTGCCTCTCCCAAAAGCCTGAATTGTTCCACAGAAAACAGTGTTGTAGTGGAAGTTGCAATGCAATCTGCCTTTAATCTTGAGATACGGTGACTTGTTATGAGGTCCTAGAAGGACCTGTAAGCAGAGAGTTTTTCTCAGTACAGCTGAGACTAGGGTAACGAGGACGATTTCCATGTTATGCTGGATTTTCTAGAACCGTGTTGATGAAACCTTTCTGTAGCTGGGGATACCTAGCTCCCCGAATGAAGCGTGCAGTGTGTTACCCTTTACTCCGCCTACCCATGGGCACCCTGACAGGCCTACGGGTCTGACTGTGGCCCAGCAAGCCCAGGGTAGCCTTGGAGTACTCAGTGTCCTTGTACGGAAACGAGTGCTGCCGCGAGGGCTCTACGAGTCCTGAATACCTTACTAGCGTTCAACTAAAGCAAGAGAGCGACTAAGGCCTCATGGAAGCCTTTGCACGCCTACTCCGCTACATGGCATATCAGGGCCCTCCTTCGAAGCGAGGGCTCACTTTGAGTTTCCCTTTAGCTATAAAACAGGACAGGATGAGCTCTGAATCAGAAACTGAAATACCCTGTCTCTTCGTGTATCCTCTTTTTCCCTCACACAGCCATGCCTGCAATGAATATAAGGCTGACAACCACAGTGTTTTTAAGGGAGCTTCAAGGCGCAGAAGAGGAGCTTTCAAGGTGGGAAAACAAGGCCAGTCCCATCAGGCACCATCTCCAGGTTGACACGCAGCGTAAGTGTCTCTGGCTTCTGGCAGGTCCAAAGAGACCTAGCTACCTCCCTGGCTCTTCCCTCATTCAACTTTTCTACACAGGGTGCTCTGCGTGTAGCGAACTGCTTAGATGAAAGACTGCCCTAGGACTCCTAGGGTCCTGTGCCTCTCCCAAAAGCCTGAAGTGTTCCACACAAAACTGTGCTGTAGTGGAAGTTGCAATGCAAGCTGCCTTTCTCCTGGAGATACGGTGACTTCAGGTATGAGGTCCTAGAAGGACTTGTAAGCAGAGAGTTTTTCTCAGTACCGCTCAGAGTAGGGCAACGAGGACGAATTTCATGGTATGCTGGACTTGCTAGGACCGTGTTCATGAAGCCGTTGGTGAACTGGGGATATCTAGCTCGCCCAAGGAAGAGTGCAGCGTGTGACTCTTCACTCGACCTACGTAGGGCCACCCTGAATGGCCTACGGGTCTGAGTGTGACCCAGCAATCCCAGGGGAGCCTCGGGGTACTCAGGGTCGCTGTACGGAAACGAGTGCTGCCGCGAGGGCTCTACGAGTCCTGAAAAGCTTACTAGCGTTCAACTAAAGCAGAAGAGCGACTAAGGCCTCCTGGAAGCTGCTGCACGCCTACTCCACTGCATGGCGTATCAGGGCCCTCCTTCGAAGCTAGGCCTCACTTTGAGTTTCCCTTTAGCTAGAGAACAGGACAGGATGAGCTCTGAATCAGAAACTGGAATACGTGTTTCTTCGTGAAACCTCTTTTTCCCTCTCACAGCCATGCCTGTCGTGAGTATAAGCCCGACACCAACAGTGTTTTTCAGCTAGCTTCTAGGTGCGTAAAAGGAGCTTTCATGATGGGACAGCAAGGCTCGCCCCATCAGGTCCTGTTTCCAGATTGACACACAGCATAAGTAGCTGTGGTTTCTAAGAGGTCCAAAGAGACCTGGCTACCTACTTGGCTCTGCCCAGAATCAATTTTTCTGCACAGGGTGTTGTACGTGGAGTGAAGTGCCTAGACAATAGACTGCCCTAGGTCTCTAAGAGCCCTGTGCATGTCCCAAAGCCTGAAGTGTTACACGGAACACTGTGCTTTAGTGGAAGTTGGAATGCAAGCCGTCTTTCTCCTTGAGATACGGTGACTTCAGGTACGAGGTGGTCCTCGAAGGACTTCAAAGCAGAGAGTTTTACTCAGTACAGCTCAGAATCGGCTGATGAGGCAGACTTCCATGGTTTGCTGGCCTTGCTAGAACCGTGTTCCTGAGGCTGATGGTGAGCTGAGGAAATCTAGCTTTCCCAAGAAAGAGTGCAGTTTGTTATCTTTCACTCGGCCTAAAAAGGGGCACACTGAAGGGCCTACGGGTCTGAGTGTGGCCCAGCAAGCCCAGGGGAGTCCTGGGGTACTCAGAGTTCTTGTACGCAAATGGGTACTGACACGAGTGGGCCTGGAGTCCTGAGAAGGAGTAGTACCTTTAAACTAATGCAGGACTGCGACTAAGGCCTCAAGGAAAATGCTGCACAACTACCCTTCTGGAGGGCAAATCAGAGCCTTAGGTCGAGGGTAGGGCGCACGTTGAGATTCCCCTTAGCTCTAGTGCAGGGCAGGATATGCTCCCCACCAGGGCCTGGAAGCACCCTCTTTCTTTCGAGAAAACTCATTTTCTTCCAGAGCCATGCCTGGAGTGAGGACAAGTCCGACAACCACAGTGTTTTTCAGGTAGCTTCAAGGCCGCATGAATGGAGCTTTCAAGACGGGAAAACAAGGCTTGTCTCCTAAGGCCGCCATTTCCAGGCTGACACGCAGAAGAAGCATCTGTGGTTTCTAGCAGGTCAAAAGAGACCTAGCTCCTCACTGGGTCCTTGGAGAATCAACTTTTCTCTGCAGGGTGTTCTGCGTGTAGCGAACTGCCTAAATGAAAGAATTCCCTAGGTGTCCTGGGCTCCTGGGCATCTTCCAAAAGCCTGCGGCGTTACACCAGAAAGTGTGCTCTAGTTGCACTTGGACCACAAGCCGACCCTCTCCTAGAGGTTGGTTGACTTCAGCTAGGAGCTGGTAGAAGGAACTGTAAGCAAAGAGTTTCCCTCAGTACAGCTCGGACTACTGTAAGCAGGCAGACTGGCATGGCATGCTGCACCTACTACAACCGTGTTCCTGAGGCTGTTGGTGAGCTGAGGAAATCGAGCTCCCCCGAGGGAGCGTGCATCATGCTGCCCTTCACTCGGCACAGACACGGGGACTCCGAAGGGCCTACGTGTCTGAATGTTGATCTTCAACTCAGGGGAGCCTGGGGGTTACTCAGTGTCTTTGTACGGAAACGGGTGCAGACGCAAGGGAGCAGGAGTCCTGAGAAGATTAGTACCGTGAAACTAATGCAGAAGTGCGACTAAGGCCTCGTGGAAGCTGCGCACTCCTACCCTGCTGCATGGCATATCAGGGCCCTCCTTCGAAGTTAGGCCTCACTTTGAGATTCCCTTTAGCTATAGAACAGGACAGGATGAGCTCTGACCGAGAAACTGGGATACCCTGTTTCTTCGTGAAACCTCTTTTTCCCTCTCACAGCCATGCCTGCCGTGAGTATAAGGCTGACAACCACAGTGTTTTTAAGGGATCTTCAAGGCGCAGAAGAAGAGCTTTCAAGGTGGGAAAACAAGGCCAGTCCCATCAGGCACCATCTCCAGGATGACACTCAGAGTAAGTGTCTCAGGGTACTGGCAGGTCAAAAGAGACCTAGCTACCTCCCTGGCTCTTCCCTGATTCAACTTTTCTACACAGGGTGTTCTGCGTGTAGTGAACTGCCTAGACGAAAGAGGGCCCTAGGTCTCTGAGGGTCCGGTGCCTCTCCCAAAAGCCTGAAGTGTTCCACAGAAAACTGTGCTGTAGTGGAAGTTGCAATGCAAGCTGCCTTTCTCCTTGAGATACGGTGACTTAAGCTATGAGGTCCTAGAAGGACTTGTAAGCAGAGAGTTTTTCTCAGTACAGCTCAGACTAGGGCAACGAGGACGACTTCCACGGCATGCCTGACTTTCTAGAACCGTGTTCATGAAACCTTTCGGTAGTTGGGGATATCTAGCTCCCCGAGTAAAGCGTGCAGCGTGTTACCCTTCACTCGGCCTACCCAGGGGCATCCTGACGGGCCTACGGGTCTGACTGTGGCCCAGCAAGCCCAGGGAAGCCTTGGAGTACTCAGTGTCTTTGTATGGAAACGAGTGCTGCCGCGAGGCATTTAGGAGTCCTGAAAACCTTACTAGCGTTCATCTAACGCAGGAGAACTTCTAAGGCCTCATGGAAACTGTTGCACGCCTACCCCGCTACTTGGCATATCAGGGCCCACCTTCGAAGTGAGAGCTCCCTTTGAGTTTCCCTTTAGCTATGAAACAGGACAGGATGAGCTCTGACTCGGAAACTAAAATACCCTGTCTCTTCGTGTAACCTCTTTTTCCTCTAACAGTCATGCCTGCAATGAGTATAAGCCTGACAACAACAGGGTTTTTAAGGGAGCTTCAAGGCGCAGAAGAGGAGCTTTCAAGGTGGGAAAACAAGGCCAGTCCCATCAGGCACCATCTCCAGGTTGACACGCAGCGTAAGTGTCTCTGGCTTCTGGCAGGTCAAAAGAGACCTAGCTACCTCCCTGGCTCTTCCCTCATTCAACTTTTCTACACAGGGTGCTCTGCGTGTAGTGAACTGCCTAGACGAAAGAGTGCCCTAGGTCTCCTAGGGTCCTGTGCCTCTCCCAAAAGCCTGAATTGTTCCACAGAAAACAGTGTTGTAGTGGAAGTTGCAATGCAATCTGCCTTTAATCTTGAGATACGGTGACTTGTTATGAGGTCCTAGAAGGACCTGTAAGCAGAGAGTTTTTCTCAGTACAGCTGAGACTAGGGTAACGAGGACGATTTCCATGTTATGCTGGATTTTCTAGAACCGTGTTGATGAAACCTTTCTGTAGCTGGGGATACCTAGCTCCCCGAATGAAGCGTGCAGTGTGTTACCCTTTACTCCGCCTACCCATGGGCACCCTGACAGGCCTACGGGTCTGACTGTGGCCCAGCAAGCCCAGGGTAGCCTTGGAGTACTCAGTGTCCTTGTACGGAAACGAGTGCTGCCGCGAGGGGTCGAGGAGTCCTGAATACCTTACTAGCGTTCAACTAAAGCAAGAGAGCGACTAAGGCCTCATGGAAGCCTTTGCACGCCTACTCCGCTACATGGCATATCAGGGCCCTCCTTCGAAGCGAGGGCTCACTTTGAGTTTCCCTTTAGCTATAAAACAGGACAGGATGAGCTCTGAATCAGAAACTGAAATACCCTGTCTCTTCGTGTATCCTCTTTTTCCCTCACACAGCCATGCCTGCAATGAATATAAGGCTGACAACCACAGTGTTTTTAAGGGAGCTTCAAGGCGCAGAAGAGGAGCTTTCAAGGTGGGAAAACAAGGCCAGTCCCATCAGGCACCATCTCCAGGTTGACACGCAGCGTAAGTGTCTCTGGCTTCTGGCAGGTCCAAAGAGACCTAGCTACCTCCCTGGCTCTTCCCTCATTCAACTTTTCTACACAGGGTGCTCTGCGTGTAGCGAACTGCTTAGATGAAAGACTGCCCTAGGACTCCTAGGGTCCTGTGCCTCTCCCAAAAGCCTGAAGTGTTCCACACAAAACTGTGCTGTAGTGGAAGTTGCAATGCAAGCTGCCTTTCTCCTGGAGATACGGTGACTTCAGGTATGAGGTCCTAGAAGGACTTGTAAGCAGAGAGTTTTTCTCAGTACCGCTCAGAGTAGGGCAACGAGGACGAATTTCATGGTATGCTGGACTTGCTAGGACCGTGTTCATGAAGCCGTTGGTGAACTGGGGATATCTAGCTCGCCCAAGGAAGAGTGCAGCGTGTGACTCTTCACTCGACCTACGTAGGGCCACCCTGAATGGCCTACGGGTCTGAGTGTGACCCAGCAATCCCAGGGGAGCCTCGGGGTACTCAGGGTCGCTGTACGGAAACGAGTGCTGCCGCGAGGGCTCTACGAGTCCTGAAAAGCTTACTAGCGTTCAACTAAAGCAGAAGAGCGACTAAGGCCTCCTGGAAGCTGCTGCACGCCTACTCCACTGCATGGCGTATCAGGGCCCTCCTTCGAAGCTAGGCCTCACTTTGAGTTTCCCTTTAGCTAGAGAACAGGACAGGATGAGCTCTGAATCAGAAACTGGAATACGTGTTTCTTCGTGAAACCTCTTTTTCCCTCTCACAGCCATGCCTGTCGTGAGTATAAGCCCGACACCAACAGTGTTTTTCAGCTAGCTTCTAGGCGCGTAAAAGGAGCTTTCATGATGGGACAGCAAGGCTCGCCCCATCAGGTCCTGTTTCCAGATTGACACACAGCATAAGTAGCTGTGGTTTCTAAGAGGTCCAAAGAGACCTGGCTACCTACTTGGCTCTGCCCAGAATCAATTTTTCTGCACAGGGTGTTGTACGTGGAGTGAAGTGCCTAGACAATAGACTGCCCTAGGTCTCTAAGAGCCCTGTGCATGTCCCAAAGCCTGAAGTGTTACACGGAACACTGTGCTTTAGTGGAAGTTGGAATGCAAGCCGTCTTTCTCCTTGAGATACGGTGACTTCAGGTACGAGGTGGTCCTCGAAGGACTTCAAAGCAGAGAGTTTTACTCAGTACAGCTCAGAATCGGCTGATGAGGCAGACTTCCATGGTTTGCTGGCCTTGCTAGAACCGTGTTCCTGAGGCTGATGGTGAGCTGAGGAAATCTAGCTTTCCCAAGAAAGAGTGCAGTTTGTTATCTTTCACTCGGCCTAAAAAGGGGCACACTGAAGGGCCTACGGGTCTGAGTGTGGCCCAGCAAGCCCAGGGGAGTCCTGGGGTACTCAGAGTTCTTGTACGCAAATGGGTACTGACACGAGTGGGCCTGGAGTCCTGAGAAGGAGTAGTACCTTTAAACTAATGCAGGACTGCGACTAAGGCCTCAAGGAAAATGCTGCACAACTACCCTTCTGGAGGGCAAATCAGAGCCTTAGGTCGAGGGTAGGGCGCACGTTGAGATTCCCCTTAGCTCTAGTGCAGGGCAGGATATGCTCCCCACCAGGGCCTGGAAGCACCCTCTTTCTTTCGAGAAAACTCATTTTCTTCCAGAGCCATGCCTGGAGTGAGGACAAGTCCGACAACCACAGTGTTTTTCAGGTAGCTTCAAGGCCGCATGAATGGAGCTTTCAAGACGGGAAAACAAGGCTTGTCTCCTAAGGCCGCCATTTCCAGGCTGACACGCAGAAGAAGCATCTGTGGTTTCTAGCAGGTCAAAAGAGACCTAGCTCCTCACTGGGTCCTTGGAGAATCAACTTTTCTATGCAGGGTGTTCTGCGTGTAGCGAACTGCCTAAATGAAAGAATTCCCTAGGTGTCCTGGGCTCCTGGGCATCTTCCAAAAGCCTGCGGCGTTACACCAGAAAGTGTGCTCTAGTTGCACTTGGACCACAAGCCGACCCTCTCCTAGAGGTTGGTTGACTTCAGCTAGGAGCTGGTAGAAGGAACTGTAAGCAAAGAGTTTCCCTCAGTACAGCTCGGACTACTGTAAGCAGGCAGACTGGCATGGCATGCTGCACCTACTACAACCGTGTTCCTGAGGCTGTTGGTGAGCTGAGGAAATCGAGCTCCCCCGAGGGAGCGTGCATCATGCTGCCCTTCACTCGGCACAGACACGGGGACTCCGAAGGGCCTACGTGTCTGAATGTTGATCTTCAACTCAGGGGAGCCTGGGGGTTACTCAGTGTCTTTGTACGGAAACGGGTGCAGACGCAAGGGAGCAGGAGTCCTGAGAAGATTAGTACCGTGAAACTAATGCAGAAGTGCGACTAAGGCCTCGTGGAAGCTGCGCACTCCTACCCTGCTGCATGGCATATCAGGGCCCTCCTTCGAAGTTAGGCCTCACTTTGAGATTCCCTTTAGCTATAGAACAGGACAGGATGAGCTCTGACCGAGAAACTGGGATACCCTGTTTCTTCGTGAAACCTCTTTTTCCCTCTCACAGCCATGCCTGCCGTGAGTATAAGGCTGACAACCACAGTGTTTTTAAGGGATCTTCAAGGCGCAGAAGAGGAGCTTTCAAGGTGGGAAAACAAGGCCAGTCCCATCAGGCACCATCTCCAGGATGACACTCAGAGTAAGTGTCTCAGGGTACTGGCAGGTCAAAAGAGACCTAGCTACCTCCCTGGCTCTTCCCTGATTCAACTTTTCTACACAGGGTGTTCTGCGTGTAGTGAACTGCCTAGACGAAAGAGGGCCCTAGGTCTCTGAGGGTCCGGTGCCTCTCCCAAAAGCCTGAAGTGTTCCACAGAAAACTGTGCTGTAGTGGAAGTTGCAATGCAAGCTGCCTTTCTCCTTGAGATACGGTGACTTAAGCTATGAGGTCCTAGAAGGACTTGTAAGCAGAGAGTTTTTCTCAGTACAGCTCAGACTAGGGCAACGAGGACGACTTCCACGGCATGCCTGACTTTCTAGAACCGTGTTCATGAAACCTTTCGGTAGTTGGGGATATCTAGCTCCCCGAGTAAAGCGTGCAGCGTGTTACCCTTCACTCGGCCTACCCAGGGGCATCCTGACGGGCCTACGGGTCTGACTGTGGCCCAGCAAGCCCAGGGAAGCCTTGGAGTACTCAGTGTCTTTGTATGGAAACGAGTGCTGCCGCGAGGCATTTAGGAGTCCTGAAAACCTTACTAGCGTTCATCTAACGCAGGAGAACTTCTAAGGCCTCATGGAAACTGTTGCACGCCTACCCCGCTACTTGGCATATCAGGGCCCACCTTCGAAGTGAGAGCTCCCTTTGAGTTTCCCTTTAGCTATGAAACAGGACAGGATGAGCTCTGACTCGGAAACTAAAATACCCTGTCTCTTCGTGTAACCTCTTTTTCCTCTAACAGTCATGCCTGCAATGAGTATAAGCCTGACAACAACAGGGTTTTTAAGGGAGCTTCAAGGCGCAGAAGAGGAGCTTTCAAGGTGGGAAAACAAGGCCAGTCCCGTCAGGCACCATCTCCAGGTTGACACGCAGCGTAAGTGTCTCTGGCTTCTGGCAGGTCAAAAGAGACCTAGCTACCTCCCTGGCTCTTCCCTCTTTCAACTTTTCTACACAGGGTGCTCTGCGTGTAGTGAACTGCCTAGACGAAAGAGTGCCCTAGGTCTCCTAGGGTCCTGTGCCTCTCCCAAAAGCCTGAATTGTTCCACAGAAAACAGTGTTGTAGTGGAAGTTGCAATGCAATCTGCCTTTAATCTTGAGATACGGTGACTTGTTATGAGGTCCTAGAAGGACCTGTAAGCAGAGAGTTTTTCTCAGTACAGCTGAGACTAGGGTAACGAGGACGATTTCCATGTTATGCTGGATTTTCTAGAACCGTGTTGATGAAACCTTTCTGTAGCTGGGGATACCTAGCTCCCCGAATGAAGCGTGCAGTGTGTTACCCTTTACTCCGCCTACCCATGGGCACCCTGACAGGCCTACGGGTCTGACTGTGGCCCAGCAAGCCCAGGGTAGCCTTGGAGTACTCAGTGTCCTTGTACGGAAACGAGTGCTGCCGCGAGGGCTCTACGAGTCCTGAATACCTTACTAGCGTTCAACTAAAGCAAGAGAGCGACTAAGGCCTCATGGAAGCCTTTGCACGCCTACTCCGCTACATGGCATATCAGGGCCCTCCTTCGAAGCGAGGGCTCACTTTGAGTTTCCCTTTAGCTATAAAACAGGACAGGATGAGCTCTGAATCAGAAACTGAAATACCCTGTCTCTTCGTGTATCCTCTTTTTCCCTCACACAGCCATGCCTGCAATGAATATAAGGCTGACAACCACAGTGTTTTTAAGGGAGCTTCAAGGCGCAGAAGAGGAGCTTTCAAGGTGGGAAAACAAGGCCAGTCCCATCAGGCACCATCTCCAGGTTGACACGCAGCGTAAGTGTCTCTGGCTTCTGGCAGGTCCAAAGAGACCTAGCTACCTCCCTGGCTCTTCCCTCATTCAACTTTTCTACACAGGGTGCTCTGCGTGTAGCGAACTGCTTAGATGAAAGACTGCCCTAGGACTCCTAGGGTCCTGTGCCTCTCCCAAAAGCCTGAAGTGTTCCACACAAAACTGTGCTGTAGTGGAAGTTGCAATGCAAGCTGCCTTTCTCCTGGAGATACGGTGACTTCAGGTATGAGGTCCTAGAAGGACTTGTAAGCAGAGAGTTTTTCTCAGTACCGCTCAGAGTAGGGCAACGAGGACGAATTTCATGGTATGCTGGACTTGCTAGGACCGTGTTCATGAAGCCGTTGGTGAACTGGGGATATCTAGCTCGCCCAAGGAAGAGTGCAGCGTGTGACTCTTCACTCGACCTACGTAGGGCCACCCTGAATGGCCTACGGGTCTGAGTGTGACCCAGCAATCCCAGGGGAGCCTCGGGGTACTCAGGGTCGCTGTACGGAAACGAGTGCTGCCGCGAGGGCTCTACGAGTCCTGAAAAGCTTACTAGCGTTCAACTAAAGCAGAAGAGCGACTAAGGCCTCCTGGAAGCTGCTGCACGCCTACTCCACTGCATGGCGTATCAGGGCCCTCCTTCGAAGCTAGGCCTCACTTTGAGTTTCCCTTTAGCTAGAGAACAGGACAGGATGAGCTCTGAATCAGAAACTGGAATACGTGTTTCTTCGTGAAACCTCTTTTTCCCTCTCACAGCCATGCCTGTCGTGAGTATAAGCCCGACACCAACAGTGTTTTTCAGCTAGCTTCTAGGCGCGTAAAAGGAGCTTTCATGATGGGACAGCAAGGCTCGCCCCATCAGGTCCTGTTTCCAGATTGACACACAGCATAAGTAGCTGTGGTTTCTAAGAGGTCCAAAGAGACCTGGCTACCTACTTGGCTCTGCCCAGAATCAATTTTTCTGCACAGGGTGTTGTACGTGGAGTGAAGTGCCTAGACAATAGACTGCCCTAGGTCTCTAAGAGCCCTGTGCATGTCCCAAAGCCTGAAGTGTTACACGGAACACTGTGCTTTAGTGGAAGTTGGAATGCAAGCCGTCTTTCTCCTTGAGATACGGTGACTTCAGGTACGAGGTGGTCCTCGAAGGACTTCAAAGCAGAGAGTTTTACTCAGTACAGCTCAGAATCGGCTGATGAGGCAGACTTCCATGGTTTGCTGGCCTTGCTAGAACCGTGTTCCTGAGGCTGATGGTGAGCTGAGGAAATCTAGCTTTCCCAAGAAAGAGTGCAGTTTGTTATCTTTCACTCGGCCTAAAAAGGGGCACACTGAAGGGCCTACGGGTCTGAGTGTGGCCCAGCAAGCCCAGGGGAGTCCTGGGGTACTCAGAGTTCTTGTACGCAAATGGGTACTGACACGAGTGGGCCTGGAGTCCTGAGAAGGAGTAGTACCTTTAAACTAATGCAGGACTGCGACTAAGGCCTCAAGGAAAATGCTGCACAACTACCCTTCTGGAGGGCAAATCAGAGCCTTAGGTCGAGGGTAGGGCGCACGTTGAGATTCCCCTTAGCTCTAGTGCAGGGCAGGATATGCTCCCCACCAGGGCCTGGAAGCACCCTCTTTCTTTCGAGAAAACTCATTTTCTTCCAGAGCCATGCCTGGAGTGAGGACAAGTCCGACAACCACAGTGTTTTTCAGGTAGCTTCAAGGCCGCATGAATGGAGCTTTCAAGACGGGAAAACAAGGCTTGTCTCCTAAGGCCGCCATTTCCAGGCTGACACGCAGAAGAAGCATCTGTGGTTTCTAGCAGGTCAAAAGAGACCTAGCTCCTCACTGGGTCCTTGGAGAATCAACTTTTCTATGCAGGGTGTTCTGCGTGTAGCGAACTGCCTAAATGAAAGAATTCCCTAGGTGTCCTGGGCTCCTGGGCATCTTCCAAAAGCCTGCGGCGTTACACCAGAAAGTGTGCTCTAGTTGCACTTGGACCACAAGCCGACCCTCTCCTAGAGGTTGGTTGACTTCAGCTAGGAGCTGGTAGAAGGAACTGTAAGCAAAGAGTTTCCCTCAGTACAGCTCGGACTACTGTAAGCAGGCAGACTGGCATGGCATGCTGCACCTACTACAACCGTGTTCCTGAGGCTGTTGGTGAGCTGAGGAAATCGAGCTCCCCCGAGGGAGCGTGCATCATGCTGCCCTTCACTCGGCACAGACACGGGGACTCCGAAGGGCCTACGTGTCTGAATGTTGATCTTCAACTCAGGGGAGCCTGGGGGTTACTCAGTGTCTTTGTACGGAAACGGGTGCAGACGCAAGGGAGCAGGAGTCCTGAGAAGATTAGTACCGTGAAACTAATGCAGAAGTGCGACTAAGGCCTCGTGGAAGCTGCGCACTCCTACCCTGCTGCATGGCATATCAGGGCCCTCCTTCGAAGTTAGGCCTCACTTTGAGATTCCCTTTAGCTATAGAACAGGACAGGATGAGCTCTGACCGAGAAACTGGGATACCCTGTTTCTTCGTGAAACCTCTTTTTCCCTCTCACAGCCATGCCTGCCGTGAGTATAAGGCTGACAACCACAGTGTTTTTAAGGGATCTTCAAGGCGCAGAAGAGGAGCTTTCAAGGTGGGAAAACAAGGCCAGTCCCATCAGGCACCATCTCCAGGATGACACTCAGAGTAAGTGTCTCAGGGTACTGGCAGGTCAAAAGAGACCTAGCTACCTCCCTGGCTCTTCCCTGATTCAACTTTTCTACACAGGGTGTTCTGCGTGTAGTGAACTGCCTAGACGAAAGAGGGCCCTAGGTCTCTGAGGGTCCGGTGCCTCTCCCAAAAGCCTGAAGTGTTCCACAGAAAACTGTGCTGTAGTGGAAGTTGCAATGCAAGCTGCCTTTCTCCTTGAGATACGGTGACTTAAGCTATGAGGTCCTAGAAGGACTTGTAAGCAGAGAGTTTTTCTCAGTACAGCTCAGACTAGGGCAACGAGGACGACTTCCACGGCATGCCTGACTTTCTAGAACCGTGTTCATGAAACCTTTCGGTAGTTGGGGATATCTAGCTCCCCGAGTAAAGCGTGCAGCGTGTTACCCTTCACTCGGCCTACCCAGGGGCATCCTGACGGGCCTACGGGTCTGACTGTGGCCCAGCAAGCCCAGGGAAGCCTTGGAGTACTCAGTGTCTTTGTATGGAAACGAGTGCTGCCGCGAGGCATTTAGGAGTCCTGAAAACCTTACTAGCGTTCATCTAACGCAGGAGAACTTCTAAGGCCTCATGGAAACTGTTGCACGCCTACCCCGCTACTTGGCATATCAGGGCCCACCTTCGAAGTGAGAGCTCCCTTTGAGTTTCCCTTTAGCTATGAAACAGGACAGGATGAGCTCTGACTCGGAAACTAAAATACCCTGTCTCTTCGTGTAACCTCTTTTTCCTCTAACAGTCATGCCTGCAATGAGTATAAGCCTGACAACAACAGGGTTTTTAAGGGAGCTTCAAGGCGCAGAAGAGGAGCTTTCAAGGTGGGAAAACAAGGCCAGTCCCATCAGGCACCATCTCCAGGTTGACACGCAGCGTAAGTGTCTCTGGCTTCTGGCAGGTCAAAAGAGACCTAGCTACCTCCCTGGCTCTTCCCTCATTCAACTTTTCTACACAGGGTGCTCTGCGTGTAGTGAACTGCCTAGACGAAAGAGTGCCCTAGGTCTCCTAGGGTCCTGTGCCTCTCCCAAAAGCCTGAATTGTTCCACAGAAAACAGTGTTGTAGTGGAAGTTGCAATGCAATCTGCCTTTAATCTTGAGATACGGTGACTTGTTATGAGGTCCTAGAAGGACTTGTAAGCAGAGAGTTTTTCTCAGTACAGCTGAGACTAGGGTAACGAGGACGATTTCCATGTTATGCTGGATTTTCTAGAACCGTGTTGATGAAACCTTTCTGTAGCTGGGGATACCTAGCTCCCCGAATGAAGCGTGCAGTGTGTTACCCTTTACTCCGCCTACCCATGGGCACCCTGACAGGCCTACGGGTCTGACTGTGGCCCAGCAAGCCCAGGGTAGCCTTGGAGTACTCAGTGTCCTTGTACGGAAACGAGTGCTGCCGCGAGGGCTCTACGAGTCCTGAATACCTTACTAGCGTTCAACTAAAGCAAGAGAGCGACTAAGGCCTCATGGAAGCCTTTGCACGCCTACTCCGCTACATGGCATATCAGGGCCCTCCTTCGAAGCGAGGGCTCACTTTGAGTTTCCCTTTAGCTATAAAACAGGACAGGATGAGCTCTGAATCAGAAACTGAAATACCCTGTCTCTTCGTGTATCCTCTTTTTCCCTCACACAGCCATGCCTGCAATGAATATAAGGCTGACAACCACAGTGTTTTTAAGGGAGCTTCAAGGCGCAGAAGAGGAGCTTTCAAGGTGGGAAAACAAGGCCAGTCCCATCAGGCACCATCTCCAGGTTGACACGCAGCGTAAGTGTCTCTGGCTTCTGGCAGGTCCAAAGAGACCTAGCTACCTCCCTGGCTCTTCCCTCATTCAACTTTTCTACACAGGGTGCTCTGCGTGTAGCGAACTGCTTAGATGAAAGACTGCCCTAGGACTCCTAGGGTCCTGTGCCTCTCCCAAAAGCCTGAAGTGTTCCACACAAAACTGTGCTGTAGTGGAAGTTGCAATGCAAGCTGCCTTTCTCCTGGAGATACGGTGACTTCAGGTATGAGGTCCTAGAAGGACTTGTAAGCAGAGAGTTTTTCTCAGTACAGCTCAGAGTAGGGCAACGAGGACGAATTTCATGGTATGCTGGACTTGCTAGGACCGTGTTCATGAAGCCGTTGGTGAACTGGGGATATCTAGCTCGCCCAAGGAAGAGTGCAGCGTGTGACTCTTCACTCGACCTACGTAGGGCCACCCTGAATGGCCTACGGGTCTGAGTGTGACCCAGCAATCCCAGGGGAGCCTCGGGGTACTCAGGGTCGCTGTACGGAAACGAGTGCTGCCGCGAGGGCTCTACGAGTCCTGAAAAGCTTACTAGCGTTCAACTAAAGCAGAAGAGCGACTAAGGCCTCCTGGAAGCTGCTGCACGCCTACTCCACTGCATGGCGTATCAGGGCCCTCCTTCGAAGCTAGGCCTCACTTTGAGTTTCCCTTTAGCTAGAGAACAGGACAGGATGAGCTCTGAATCAGAAACTGGAATACGTGTTTCTTCGTGAAACCTCTTTTTCCCTCTCACAGCCATGCCTGTCGTGAGTATAAGCCCGACACCAACAGTGTTTTTCAGCTAGCTTCTAGGCGCATAAAAGGAGCTTTCATGATGGGACAGCAAGGCTCGCCCCATCAGGTCCTGTTTCCAGATTGACACACAGCATAAGTAGCTGTGGTTTCTAAGAGGTCCAAAGAGACCTGGCTACCTACTTGGCTCTGCCCAGAATCAATTTTTCTGCACAGGGTGTTGTACGTGGAGTGAAGTGCCTAGACAATAGACTGCCCTAGGTCTCTAAGAGCCCTGTGCATGTCCCAAAGCCTGAAGTGTTACACGGAACACTGTGCTTTAGTGGAAGTTGGAATGCAAGCCGTCTTTCTCCTTGAGATACGGTGACTTCAGGTACGAGGTCCTCGAAGGACTTCAAAGCAGAGAGTTTTACTCAGTACAGCTCAGAATCGGCTGATGAGGCAGACTTCCATGGTTTGCTGGCCTTGCTAGAACCGTGTTCCTGAGGCTGATGGTGAGCTGAGGAAATCTAGCTTTCCCAAGAAAGAGTGCAGTTTGTTATCTTTCACTCGGCCTAAAAAGGGGCACACTGAAGGGCCTACGGGTCTGAGTGTGGCCCAGCAAGCCCAGGGGAGTCCTGGGGTACTCAGAGTTCTTGTACGCAAATGGGTACTGACACGAGTGGGCCTGGAGTCCTGAGAAGGAGTAGTACCTTTAAACTAATGCAGGACTGCGACTAAGGCCTCAAGGAAAATGCTGCACAACTACCCTTCTGGAGGGCAAATCAGAGCCTTAGGTCGAGGGTAGGGCGCACGTTGAGATTCCCCTTAGCTCTAGTGCAGGGCAGGATATGCTCCCCACCAGGGCCTGGAAGCACCCTCTTTCTTTCGAGAAAACTCATTTTCTTCCAGAGCCATGCCTGGAGTGAGGACAAGTCCGACAACCACAGTGTTTTTCAGGTAGCTTCAAGGCCGCATGAATGGAGCTTTCAAGACGGGAAAACAAGGCTTGTCTCCTAAGGCCGCCATTTCCAGGCTGACACGCAGAAGAAGCATCTGTGGTTTCTAGCAGGTCAAAAGAGACCTAGCTCCTCACTGGGTCCTTGGAGAATCAACTTTTCTATGCAGGGTGTTCTGCGTGTAGCGAACTGCCTAAATGAAAGAATTCCCTAGGTGTCCTGGGCTCCTGGGCATCTTCCAAAAGCCTGCGGCGTTACACCAGAAAGTGTGCTCTAGTTGCACTTGGACCACAAGCCGACTCTCTCCTAGAGGTTGGTTGACTTCAGCTAGGAGCTGGTAGAAGGAACTGTAAGCAAAGAGTTTCCCTCAGTACAGCTCGGACTACTGTAAGCAGGCAGACTGGCATGGCATGCTGCACCTACTACAACCGTGTTCCTGAGGCTGTTGGTGAGCTGAGGAAATCGAGCTCCCCCGAGGGAGCGTGCATCATGCTGCCCTTCACTCGGCACAGACACGGGGACTCCGAAGGGCCTACGTGTCTGAATGTTGATCTTCAACTCAGGGGAGCCTGGGGGTTACTCAGTGTCTTTGTACGGAAACGGGTGCAGACGCAAGGGAGCAGGAGTCCTGAGAAGATTAGTACCGTGAAACTAATGCAGAAGTGCGACTAAGGCCTCGTGGAAGCTGCGCACTCCTACCCTGCTGCATGGCATATCAGGGCCCTCCTTCGAAGTTAGGCCTCACTTTGAGATTCCCTTTAGCTATAGAACAGGACAGGATGAGCTCTGACCGAGAAACTGGGATACCCTGTTTCTTCGTGAAACCTCTTTTTCCCTCTCACAGCCATGCCTGCCGTGAGTATAAGGCTGACAACCACAGTGTTTTTAAGGGATCTTCAAGGCGCAGAAGAGGAGCTTTCAAGGTGGGAAAACAAGGCCAGTCCCATCAGGCACCATCTCCAGGATGACACTCAGAGTAAGTGTCTCAGGGTACTGGCAGGTCAAAAGAGACCTAGCTACCTCCCTGGCTCTTCCCTGATTCAACTTTTCTACACAGGGTGTTCTGCGTGTAGTGAACTGCCTAGACGAAAGAGGGCCCTAGGTCTCTGAGGGTCCGGTGCCTCTCCCAAAAGCCTGAAGTGTTCCACAGAAAACTGTGCTGTAGTGGAAGTTGCAATGCAAGCTGCCTTTCTCCTTGAGATACGGTGACTTAAGCTATGAGGTCCTAGAAGGACTTGTAAGCAGAGAGTTTTTCTCAGTACAGCTCAGACTAGGGCAACGAGGACGACTTCCACGGCATGCCTGACTTTCTAGAACCGTGTTCATGAAACCTTTCGGTAGTTGGGGATATCTAGCTCCCCGAGTAAAGCGTGCAGCGTGTTACCCTTCACTCGGCCTACCCAGGGGCATCCTGACGGGCCTACGGGTCTGACTGTGGCCCAGCAAGCCCAGGGAAGCCTTGGAGTACTCAGTGTCTTTGTATGGAAACGAGTGCTGCCGCGAGGCATTTAGGAGTCCTGAAAACCTTACTAGCGTTCATCTAACGCAGGAGAACTTCTAAGGCCTCATGGAAACTGTTGCACGCCTACCCCGCTACTTGGCATATCAGGGCCCACCTTCGAAGTGAGAGCTCCCTTTGAGTTTCCCTTTAGCTATGAAACAGGACAGGATGAGCTCTGACTCGGAAACTAAAATACCCTGTCTCTTCGTGTAACCTCTTTTTCCTCTAACAGTCATGCCTGCAATGAGTATAAGCCTGACAACAACAGGGTTTTTAAGGGAGCTTCAAGGCGCAGAAGAGGAGCTTTCAAGGTGGGAAAACAAGGCCAGTCCCATCAGGCACCATCTCCAGGTTGACACGCAGCGTAAGTGTCTCTGGCTTCTGGCAGGTCAAAAGAGACCTAGCTACCTCCCTGGCTCTTCCCTCATTCAACTTTTCTACACAGGGTGCTCTGCGTGTAGTGAACTGCCTAGACGAAAGAGTGCCCTAGGTCTCCTAGGGTCCTGTGCCTCTCCCAAAAGCCTGAATTGTTCCACAGAAAACAGTGTTGTAGTGGAAGTTGCAATGCAATCTGCCTTTAATCTTGAGATACGGTGACTTGTTATGAGGTCCTAGAAGGACTTGTAAGCAGAGAGTTTTTCTCAGTACAGCTGAGACTAGGGTAACGAGGACGATTTCCATGTTATGCTGGATTTTCTAGAACCGTGTTGATGAAACCTTTCTGTAGCTGGGGATACCTAGCTCCCCGAATGAAGCGTGCAGTGTGTTACCCTTTACTCCGCCTACCCATGGGCACCCTGACAGGCCTACGGGTCTGACTGTGGCCCAGCAAGCCCAGGGTAGCCTTGGAGTACTCAGTGTCCTTGTACGGAAACGAGTGCTGCCGCGAGGGCTCTACGAGTCCTGAATACCTTACTAGCGTTCAACTAAAGCAAGAGAGCGACTAAGGCCTCATGGAAGCCTTTGCACGCCTACTCCGCTACATGGCATATCAGGGCCCTCCTTCGAAGCGAGGGCTCACTTTGAGTTTCCCTTTAGCTATAAAACAGGACAGGATGAGCTCTGAATCAGAAACTGAAATACCCTGTCTCTTCGTGTATCCTCTTTTTCCCTCACACAGCCATGCCTGCAATGAATATAAGGCTGACAACCACAGTGTTTTTAAGGGAGCTTCAAGGCGCAGAAGAGGAGCTTTCAAGGTGGGAAAACAAGGCCAGTCCCATCAGGCACCATCTCCAGGTTGACACGCAGCGTAAGTGTCTCTGGCTTCTGGCAGGTCCAAAGAGACCTAGCTACCTCCCTGGCTCTTCCCTCATTCAACTTTTCTACACAGGGTGCTCTGCGTGTAGCGAACTGCTTAGATGAAAGACTGCCCTAGGACTCCTAGGGTCCTGTGCCTCTCCCCAAAGCCTGAAGTGTTCCACACAAAACTGTGCTGTAGTGGAAGTTGCAATGCAAGCTGCCTTTCTCCTGGAGATACGGTGACTTCAGGTATGAGGTCCTAGAAGGACTTGTAAGCAGAGAGTTTTTCTCAGTACCGCTCAGAGTAGGGCAACGAGGACGAATTTCATGGTATGCTGGACTTGCTAGGACCGTGTTCATGAAGCCGTTGGTGAACTGGGGATATCTAGCTCGCCCAAGGAAGAGTGCAGCGTGTGACTCTTCACTCGACCTACGTAGGGCCACCCTGAATGGCCTACGGGTCTGAGTGTGACCCAGCAATCCCAGGGGAGCCTCGGGGTACTCAGGGTCGCTGTACGGAAACGAGTGCTGCCGCGAGGGCTCTACGAGTCCTGAAAAGCTTACTAGCGTTCAACTAAAGCAGAAGAGCGACTAAGGCCTCCTGGAAGCTGCTGCACGCCTACTCCACTGCATGGCGTATCAGGGCCCTCCTTCGAAGCTAGGCCTCACTTTGAGTTTCCCTTTAGCTAGAGAACAGGACAGGATGAGCTCTGAATCAGAAACTGGAATACGTGTTTCTTCGTGAAACCTCTTTTTCCCTCTCACAGCCATGCCTGTCGTGAGTATAAGCCCGACACCAACAGTGTTTTTCAGCTAGCTTCTAGGCGCGTAAAAGGAGCTTTCATGATGGGACAGCAAGGCTCGCCCCATCAGGTCCTGTTTCCAGATTGACACACAGCATAAGTAGCTGTGGTTTCTAAGAGGTCCAAAGAGACCTGGCTACCTACTTGGCTCTGCCCAGAATCAATTTTTCTGCACAGGGTGTTGTACGTGGAGTGAAGTGCCTAGACAATAGACTGCCCTAGGTCTCTAAGAGCCCTGTGCATGTCCCAAAGCCTGAAGTGTTACACGGAACACTGTGCTTTAGTGGAAGTTGGAATGCAAGCCGTCTTTCTCCTTGAGATACGGTGACTTCAGGTACGAGGTCCTCGAAGGACTTCAAAGCAGAGAGTTTTACTCAGTACAGCTCAGAATCGGCTGATGAGGCAGACTTCCATGGTTTGCTGGCCTTGCTAGAACCGTGTTCCTGAGGCTGATGGTGAGCTGAGGAAATCTAGCTTTCCCAAGAAAGAGTGCAGTTCGTTATCTTTCACTCGGCCTAAAAAGGGGCACACTGAAGGGCCTACGGGTCTGAGTGTGGCCCAGCAAGCCCAGGGGAGTCCTGGGGTACTCAGAGTTCTTGTACGCAAATGGGTACTGACACGAGTGGGCCTGGAGTCCTGAGAAGGAGTAGTACCTTTAAACTAATGCAGGACTGCGACTAAGGCCTCAAGGAAAATGCTGCACAACTACCCTTCTGGAGGGCAAATCAGAGCCTTAGGTCGAGGGTAGGGCGCACGTTGAGATTCCCCTTAGCTCTAGTGCAGGGCAGGATATGCTCCCCACCAGGGCCTGGAAGCACCCTCTTTCTTTCGAGAAAACTCATTTTCTTCCAGAGCCATGCCTGGAGTGAGGACAAGTCCGACAACCACAGTGTTTTTCAGGTAGCTTCAAGGCCGCATGAATGGAGCTTTCAAGACGGGAAAACAAGGCTTGTCTCCTAAGGCCGCCATTTCCAGGCTGACACGCAGAAGAAGCATCTGTGGTTTCTAGCAGGTCAAAAGAGACCTAGCTCCTCACTGGGTCCTTGGAGAATCAACTTTTCTATGCAGGGTGTTCTGCGTGTAGCGAACTGCCTAAATGAAAGAATTCCCTAGGTGTCCTGGGCTCCTGGGCATCTTCCAAAAGCCTGCGGCGTTACACCAGAAAGTGTGCTCTAGTTGCACTTGGACCACAAGCCGACTCTCTCCTAGAGGTTGGTTGACTTCAGCTAGGAGCTGGTAGAAGGAACTGTAAGCAAAGAGTTTCCCTCAGTACAGCTCGGACTACTGTAAGCAGGCAGACTGGCATGGCATGCTGCACCTACTACAACCGTGTTCCTGAGGCTGTTGGTGAGCTGAGGAAATCGAGCTCCCCCGAGGGAGCGTGCATCATGCTGCCCTTCACTCGGCACAGACACGGGGACTCCGAAGGGCCTACGTGTCTGAATGTTGATCTTCAACTCAGGGGAGCCTGGGGGTTACTCAGTGTCTTTGTACGGAAACGGGTGCAGACGCAAGGGAGCAGGAGTCCTGAGAAGATTAGTACCGTGAAACTAATGCAGAAGTGCGACTAAGGCCTCGTGGAAGCTGCGCACTCCTACCCTGCTGCATGGCATATCAGGGCCCTCCTTCGAAGTTAGGCCTCACTTTGAGATTCCCTTTAGCTATAGAACAGGACAGGATGAGCTCTGACCGAGAAACTGGGATACCCTGTTTCTTCGTGAAACCTCTTTTTCCCTCTCACAGCCATGCCTGCCGTGAGTATAAGGCTGACAACCACAGTGTTTTTAAGGGATCTTCAAGGCGCAGAAGAGGAGCTTTCAAGGTGGGAAAACAAGGCCAGTCCCATCAGGCACCATCTCCAGGATGACACTCAGAGTAAGTGTCTCAGGGTACTGGCAGGTCAAAAGAGACCTAGCTACCTCCCTGGCTCTTCCCTGATTCAACTTTTCTACACAGGGTGTTCTGCGTGTAGTGAACTGCCTAGACGAAAGAGGGCCCTAGGTCTCTGAGGGTCCGGTGCCTCTCCCAAAAGCCTGAAGTGTTCCACAGAAAACTGTGCTGTAGTGGAAGTTGCAATGCAAGCTGCCTTTCTCCTTGAGATACGGTGACTTAAGCTATGAGGTCCTAGAAGGACTTGTAAGCAGAGAGTTTTTCTCAGTACAGCTCAGACTAGGGCAACGAGGACGACTTCCACGGCATGCCTGACTTTCTAGAACCGTGTTCATGAAACCTTTCGGTAGTTGGGGATATCTAGCTCCCCGAGTAAAGCGTGCAGCGTGTTACCCTTCACTCGGCCTACCCAGGGGCATCCTGACGGGCCTACGGGTCTGACTGTGGCCCAGCAAGCCCAGGGAAGCCTTGGAGTACTCAGTGTCTTTGTATGGAAACGAGTGCTGCCGCGAGGCATTTAGGAGTCCTGAAAACCTTACTAGCGTTCATCTAACGCAGGAGAACTTCTAAGGCCTCATGGAAACTGTTGCACGCCTACCCCGCTACTTGGCATATCAGGGCCCACCTTCGAAGTGAGAGCTCCCTTTGAGTTTCCCTTTAGCTATGAAACAGGACAGGATGAGCTCTGACTCGGAAACTAAAATACCCTGTCTCTTCGTGTAACCTCTTTTTCCTCTAACAGTCATGCCTGCAATGAGTATAAGCCTGACAACAACAGGGTTTTTAAGGGAGCTTCAAGGCGCAGAAGAGGAGCTTTCAAGGTGGGAAAACAAGGCCAGTCCCATCAGGCACCATCTCCAGGTTGACACGCAGCGTAAGTGTCTCTGGCTTCTGGCAGGTCAAAAGAGACCTAGCTACCTCCCTGGCTCTTCCCTCATTCAACTTTTCTACACAGGGTGCTCTGCGTGTAGTGAAGTGCCTAGACGAAAGAGTGCCCTAGGTCTCCTAGGGTCCTGTGCCTCTCCCAAAAGCCTGAATTGTTCCACAGAAAACAGTGTTGTAGTGGAAGTTGCAATGCAATCTGCCTTTAATCTTGAGATACGGTGACTTGTTATGAGGTCCTAGAAGGACTTGTAAGCAGAGAGTTTTTCTCAGTACAGCTGAGACTAGGGTAACGAGGACGATTTCCATGTTATGCTGGATTTTCTAGAACCGTGTTGATGAAACCTTTCTGTAGCTGGGGATACCTAGCTCCCCGAATGAAGCGTGCAGTGTGTTACCCTTTACTCCGCCTACCCATGGGCACCCTGACAGGCCTACGGGTCTGACTGTGGCCCAGCAAGCCCAGGGTAGCCTTGGAGTACTCAGTGTCCTTGTACGGAAACGAGTGCTGCCGCGAGGGCTCTACGAGTCCTGAATACCTTACTAGCGTTCAACTAAAGCAAGAGAGCGACTAAGGCCTCATGGAAGCCTTTGCACGCCTACTCCGCTACATGGCATATCAGGGCCCTCCTTCGAAGCGAGGGCTCACTTTGAGTTTCCCTTTAGCTATAAAACAGGACAGGATGAGCTCTGAATCAGAAACTGAAATACCCTGTCTCTTCGTGTATCCTCTTTTTCCCTCACACAGCCATGCCTGCAATGAATATAAGGCTGACAACCACAGTGTTTTTAAGGGAGCTTCAAGGCGCAGAAGAGGAGCTTTCAAGGTGGGAAAACAAGGCCAGTCCCATCAGGCACCATCTCCAGGTTGACACGCAGCGTAAGTGTCTCTGGCTTCTGGCAGGTCCAAAGAGACCTAGCTACCTCCCTGGCTCTTCCCTCATTCAACTTTTCTACACAGGGTGCTCTGCGTGTAGCGAACTGCTTAGATGAAAGACTGCCCTAGGACTCCTAGGGTCCTGTGCCTCTCCCAAAAGCCTGAAGTGTTCCACACAAAACTGTGCTGTAGTGGAAGTTGCAATGCAAGCTGCCTTTCTCCTGGAGATACGGTGACTTCAGGTATGAGGTCCTAGAAGGACTTGTAAGCAGAGAGTTTTTCTCAGTACCGCTCAGAGTAGGGCAACGAGGACGAATTTCATGGTATGCTGGACTTGCTAGGACCGTGTTCATGAAGCCGTTGGTGAACTGGGGATATCTAGCTCGCCCAAGGAAGAGTGCAGCGTGTGACTCTTCACTCGACCTACGTAGGGCCACCCTGAATGGCCTACGGGTCTGAGTGTGACCCAGCAATCCCAGGGGAGCCTCGGGGTACTCAGGGTCGCTGTACGGAAACGAGTGCTGCCGCGAGGGCTCTACGAGTCCTGAAAAGCTTACTAGCGTTCAACTAAAGCAGAAGAGCGACTAAGGCCTCATGGAAGCTGCTGCACGCCTACTCCACTGCATGGCGTATCAGGGCCCTCCTTCGAAGCTAGGCCTCACTTTGAGTTTCCCTTTAGCTAGAGAACAGGACAGGATGAGCTCTGAATCAGAAACTGGAATACGTGTTTCTTCGTGAAACCTCTTTTTCCCTCTCACAGCCATGCCTGTCGTGAGTATAAGCCCGACACCAACAGTGTTTTTCAGCTAGCTTCTAGGCGCATAAAAGGAGCTTTCATGATGGGACAGCAAGGCTCGCCCCATCAGGTCCTGTTTCCAGATTGACACACAGCATAAGTAGCTGTGGTTTCTAAGAGGTCCAAAGAGACCTGGCTACCTACTTGGCTCTGCCCAGAATCAATTTTTCTGCACAGGGTGTTGTACGTGGAGTGAAGTGCCTAGACAATAGACTGCCCTAGGTCTCTAAGAGCCCTGTGCATGTCCCAAAGCCTGAAGTGTTACACGGAACACTGTGCTTTAGTGGAAGTTGGAATGCAAGCCGTCTTTCTCCTTGAGATACGGTGACTTCAGGTACGAGGTGGTCCTCGAAGGACTTCAAAGCAGAGAGTTTTACTCAGTACAGCTCAGAATCGGCTGATGAGGCAGACTTCCATGGTTTGCTGGCCTTGCTAGAACCGTGTTCCTGAGGCTGATGGTGAGCTGAGGAAATCTAGCTTTCCCAAGAAAGAGTGCAGTTTGTTATCTTTCACTCGGCCTAAAAAGGGGCACACTGAAGGGCCTACGGGTCTGAGTGTGGCCCAGCAAGCCCAGGGGAGTCCTGGGGTACTCAGAGTTCTTGTACGCAAATGGGTACTGACACGAGTGGGCCTGGAGTCCTGAGAAGGAGTAGTACCTTTAAACTAATGCAGGACTGCGACTAAGGCCTCAAGGAAAATGCTGCACAACTACCCTTCTGGAGGGCAAATCAGAGCCTTAGGTCGAGGGTAGGGCGCACGTTGAGATTCCCCTTAGCTCTAGTGCAGGGCAGGATATGCTCCCCACCAGGGCCTGGAAGCACCCTCTTTCTTTCGAGAAAACTCATTTTCTTCCAGAGCCATGCCTGGAGTGAGGACAAGTCCGACAACCACAGTGTTTTTCAGGTAGCTTCAAGGCCGCATGAATGGAGCTTTCAAGACGGGAAAACAAGGCTTGTCTCCTAAGGCCGCCATTTCCAGGCTGACACGCAGAAGAAGCATCTGTGGTTTCTAGCAGGTCAAAAGAGACCTAGCTCCTCACTGGGTCCTTGGAGAATCAACTTTTCTCTGCAGGGTGTTCTGCGTGTAGCGAACTGCCTAAATGAAAGAATTCCCTAGGTGTCCTGGGCTCCTGGGCATCTTCCAAAAGCCTGCGGCGTTACACCAGAAAGTGTGCTCTAGTTGCACTTGGACCACAAGCCGACTCTCTCCTAGAGGTTGGTTGACTTCAGCTAGGAGCTGGTAGAAGGAACTGTAAGCAAAGAGTTTCCCTCAGTACAGCTCGGACTACTGTAAGCAGGCAGACTGGCATGGCATGCTGCACCTACTACAACCGTGTTCCTGAGGCTGTTGGTGAGCTGAGGAAATCGAGCTCCCCCGAGGGAGCGTGCATCATGCTGCCCTTCACTCGGCACAGACACGGGGACTCCGAAGGGCCTACGTGTCTGAATGTTGATCTTCAACTCAGGGGAGCCTGGGGGTTACTCAGTGTCTTTGTACGGAAACGGGTGCAGACGCAAGGGAGCAGGAGTCCTGAGAAGATTAGTACCGTGAAACTAATGCAGAAGTGCGACTAAGGCCTCGTGGAAGCTGCGCACTCCTACCCTGCTGCATGGCATATCAGGGCCCTCCTTCGAAGTTAGGCCTCACTTTGAGATTCCCTTTAGCTATAGAACAGGACAGGATGAGCTCTGACCGAGAAACTGGGATACCCTGTTTCTTCGTGAAACCTCTTTTTCCCTCTCACAGCCATGCCTGCCGTGAGTATAAGGCTGACAACCACAGTGTTTTTAAGGGATCTTCAAGGCGCAGAAGAGGAGCTTTCAAGGTGGGAAAACAAGGCCAGTCCCATCAGGCACCATCTCCAGGATGACACTCAGAGTAAGTGTCTCAGGGTACTGGCAGGTCAAAAGAGACCTAGCTACCTCCCTGGCTCTTCCCTGATTCAACTTTTCTACACAGGGTGTTCTGCGTGTAGTGAACTGCCTAGACGAAAGAGGGCCCTAGGTCTCTGAGGGTCCGGTGCCTCTCCCAAAAGCCTGAAGTGTTCCACAGAAAACTGTGCTGTAGTGGAAGTTGCAATGCAAGCTGCCTTTCTCCTTGAGATACGGTGACTTAAGCTATGAGGTCCTAGAAGGACTTGTAAGCAGAGAGTTTTTCTCAGTACAGCTCAGACTAGGGCAACGAGGACGACTTCCACGGCATGCCTGACTTTCTAGAACCGTGTTCATGAAACCTTTCGGTAGTTGGGGATATCTAGCTCCCCGAGTAAAGCGTGCAGCGTGTTACCCTTCACTCGGCCTACCCAGGGGCATCCTGACGGGCCTACGGGTCTGACTGTGGCCCAGCAAGCCCAGGGAAGCCTTGGAGTACTCAGTGTCTTTGTATGGAAACGAGTGCTGCCGCGAGGCATTTAGGAGTCCTGAAAACCTTACTAGCGTTCATCTAACGCAGGAGAACTTCTAAGGCCTCATGGAAACTGTTGCACGCCTACCCCGCTACTTGGCATATCAGGGCCCACCTTCGAAGTGAGAGCTCCCTTTGAGTTTCCCTTTAGCTATGAAACAGGACAGGATGAGCTCTGACTCGGAAACTAAAATACCCTGTCTCTTCGTGTAACCTCTTTTTCCTCTAACAGTCATGCCTGCAATGAGTATAAGCCTGACAACAACAGGGTTTTTAAGGGAGCTTCAAGGCGCAGAAGAGGAGCTTTCAAGGTGGGAAAACAAGGCCAGTCCCATCAGGCACCATCTCCAGGTTGACACGCAGCGTAAGTGTCTCTGGCTTCTGGCAGGTCAAAAGAGACCTAGCTACCTCCCTGGCTCTTCCCTCATTCAACTTTTCTACACAGGGTGCTCTGCGTGTAGTGAACTGCCTAGACGAAAGAGTGCCCTAGGTCTCCTAGGGTCCTGTGCCTCTCCCAAAAGCCTGAATTGTTCCACAGAAAACAGTGTTGTAGTGGAAGTTGCAATGCAATCTGCCTTTAATCTTGAGATACGGTGACTTGTTATGAGGTCCTAGAAGGACTTGTAAGCAGAGAGTTTTTCTCAGTACAGCTGAGACTAGGGTAACGAGGACGATTTCCATGTTATGCTGGATTTTCTAGAACCGTGTTGATGAAACCTTTCTGTAGCTGGGGATACCTAGCTCCCCGAATGAAGCGTGCAGTGTGTTACCCTTTACTCCGCCTACCCATGGGCACCCTGACAGGCCTACGGGTCTGACTGTGGCCCAGCAAGCCCAGGGTAGCCTTGGAGTACTCAGTGTCCTTGTACGGAAACGAGTGCTGCCGCGAGGGCTCTACGAGTCCTGAATACCTTACTAGCGTTCAACTAAAGCAAGAGAGCGACTAAGGCCTCATGGAAGCCTTTGCACGCCTACTCCGCTACATGGCATATCAGGGCCCTCCTTCGAAGCGAGGGCTCACTTTGAGTTTCCCTTTAGCTATAAAACAGGACAGGATGAGCTCTGAATCAGAAACTGAAATACCCTGTCTCTTCGTGTATCCTCTTTTTCCCTCACACAGCCATGCCTGCAATGAATATAAGGCTGACAACCACAGTGTTTTTAAGGGAGCTTCAAGGCGCAGAAGAGGAGCTTTCAAGGTGGGAAAACAAGGCCAGTCCCATCAGGCACCATCTCCAGGTTGACACGCAGCGTAAGTGTCTCTGGCTTCTGGCAGGTCCAAAGAGACCTAGCTACCTCCCTGGCTCTTCCCTCATTCAACTTTTCTACACAGGGTGCTCTGCGTGTAGCGAACTGCTTAGATGAAAGACTGCCCTAGGACTCCTAGGGTCCTGTGCCTCTCCCCAAAGCCTGAAGTGTTCCACACAAAACTGTGCTGTAGTGGAAGTTGCAATGCAAGCTGCCTTTCTCCTGGAGATACGGTGACTTCAGGTATGAGGTCCTAGAAGGACTTGTAAGCAGAGAGTTTTTCTCAGTACCGCTCAGAGTAGGGCAACGAGGACGAATTTCATGGTATGCTGGACTTGCTAGGACCGTGTTCATGAAGCCGTTGGTGAACTGGGGATATCTAGCTCGCCCAAGGAAGAGTGCAGCGTGTGACTCTTCACTCGACCTACGTAGGGCCACCCTGAATGGCCTACGGGTCTGAGTGTGACCCAGCAATCCCAGGGGAGCCTCGGGGTACTCAGGGTCGCTGTACGGAAACGAGTGCTGCCGCGAGGGCTCTACGAGTCCTGAAAAGCTTACTAGCGTTCAACTAAAGCAGAAGAGCGACTAAGGCCTCCTGGAAGCTGCTGCACGCCTACTCCACTGCATGGCGTATCAGGGCCCTCCTTCGAAGCTAGGCCTCACTTTGAGTTTCCCTTTAGCTAGAGAACAGGACAGGATGAGCTCTGAATCAGAAACTGGAATACGTGTTTCTTCGTGAAACCTCTTTTTCCCTCTCACAGCCATGCCTGTCGTGAGTATAAGCCCGACACCAACAGTGTTTTTCAGCTAGCTTCTAGGCGCATAAAAGGAGCTTTCATGATGGGACAGCAAGGCTCGCCCCATCAGGTCCTGTTTCCAGATTGACACACAGCATAAGTAGCTGTGGTTTCTAAGAGGTCCAAAGAGACCTGGCTACCTACTTGGCTCTGCCCAGAATCAATTTTTCTGCACAGGGTGTTGTACGTGGAGTGAAGTGCCTAGACAATAGACTGCCCTAGGTCTCTAAGAGCCCTGTGCATGTCCCAAAGCCTGAAGTGTTACACAGAACACTGTGCTTTAGTGGAAGTTGGAATGCAAGCCGTCTTTCTCCTTGAGATACGGTGACTTCAGGTACGAGGTCCTCGAAGGACTTCAAAGCAGAGAGTTTTACTCAGTACAGCTCAGAATCGGCTGATGAGGCAGACTTCCATGGTTTGCTGGCCTTGCTAGAACCGTGTTCCTGAGGCTGATGGTGAGCTGAGGAAATCTAGCTTTCCCAAGAAAGAGTGCAGTTTGTTATCTTTCACTCGGCCTAAAAAGGGGCACACTGAAGGGCCTACGGGTCTGAGTGTGGCCCAGCAAGCCCAGGGGAGTCCTGGGGTACTCAGAGTTCTTGTACGCAAATGGGTACTGACACGAGTGGGCCTGGAGTCCTGAGAAGGAGTAGTACCTTTAAACTAATGCAGGACTGCGACTAAGGCCTCAAGGAAAATGCTGCACAACTACCCTTCTGGAGGGCAAATCAGAGCCTTAGGTCGAGGGTAGGGCGCACGTTGAGATTCCCCTTAGCTCTAGTGCAGGGCAGGATATGCTCCCCACCAGGGCCTGGAAGCACCCTCTTTCTTTCGAGAAAACTCATTTTCTTCCAGAGCCATGCCTGGAGTGAGGACAAGTCCGACAACCACAGTGTTTTTCAGGTAGCTTCAAGGCCGCATGAATGGAGCTTTCAAGACGGGAAAACAAGGCTTGTCTCCTAAGGCCGCCATTTCCAGGCTGACACGCAGAAGAAGCATCTGTGGTTTCTAGCAGGTCAAAAGAGACCTAGCTCCTCACTGGGTCCTTGGAGAATCAACTTTTCTATGCAGGGTGTTCTGCGTGTAGCGAACTGCCTAAATGAAAGAATTCCCTAGGTGTCCTGGGCTCCTGGGCATCTTCCAAAAGCCTGCGGCGTTACACCAGAAAGTGTGCTCTAGTTGCACTTGGACCACAAGCCGACTCTCTCCTAGAGGTTGGTTGACTTCAGCTAGGAGCTGGTAGAAGGAACTGTAAGCAAAGAGTTTCCCTCAGTACAGCTCGGACTACTGTAAGCAGGCAGACTGGCATGGCATGCTGCACCTACTACAACCGTGTTCCTGAGGCTGTTGGTGAGCTGAGGAAATCGAGCTCCCCCGAGGGAGCGTGCATCATGCTGCCCTTCACTCGGCACAGACACGGGGACTCCGAAGGGCCTACGTGTCTGAATGTTGATCTTCAACTCAGGGGAGCCTGGGGGTTACTCAGTGTCTTTGTACGGAAACGGGTGCAGACGCAAGGGAGCAGGAGTCCTGAGAAGATTAGTACCGTGAAACTAATGCAGAAGTGCGACTAAGGCCTCGTGGAAGCTGCGCACTCCTACCCTGCTGCATGGCATATCAGGGCCCTCCTTCGAAGTTAGGCCTCACTTTGAGATTCCCTTTAGCTATAGAACAGGACAGGATGAGCTCTGACCGAGAAACTGGGATACCCTGTTTCTTCGTGAAACCTCTTTTTCCCTCTCACAGCCATGCCTGCCGTGAGTATAAGGCTGACAACCACAGTGTTTTTAAGGGATCTTCAAGGCGCAGAAGAGGAGCTTTCAAGGTGGGAAAACAAGGCCAGTCCCATCAGGCACCATCTCCAGGATGACACTCAGAGTAAGTGTTTCAGGGTACTGGCAGGTCAAAAGAGACCTAGCTACCTCCCTGGCTCTTCCCTGATTCAACTTTTCTACACAGGGTGTTCTGCGTGTAGTGAACTGCCTAGACGAAAGAGGGCCCTAGGTCTCTGAGGGTCCGGTGCCTCTCCCAAAAGCCTGAAGTGTTCCACAGAAAACTGTGCTGTAGTGGAAGTTGCAATGCAAGCTGCCTTTCTCCTTGAGATACGGTGACTTAAGCTATGAGGTCCTAGAAGGACTTGTAAGCAGAGAGTTTTTCTCAGTACAGCTCAGACTAGGGCAACGAGGACGACTTCCACGGCATGCCTGACTTTCTAGAACCGTGTTCATGAAACCTTTCGGTAGTTGGGGATATCTAGCTCCCCGAGTAAAGCGTGCAGCGTGTTACCCTTCACTCGGCCTACCCAGGGGCATCCTGACGGGCCTACGGGTCTGACTGTGGCCCAGCAAGCCCAGGGAAGCCTTGGAGTACTCAGTGTCTTTGTATGGAAACGAGTGCTGCCGCGAGGCATTTAGGAGTCCTGAAAACCTTACTAGCGTTCATCTAACGCAGGAGAACTTCTAAGGCCTCATGGAAACTGTTGCACGCCTACCCCGCTACTTGGCATATCAGGGCCCACCTTCGAAGTGAGAGCTCCCTTTGAGTTTCCCTTTAGCTATGAAACAGGACAGGATGAGCTCTGACTCGGAAACTAAAATACCCTGTCTCTTCGTGTAACCTCTTTTTCCTCTAACAGTCATGCCTGCAATGAGTATAAGCCTGACAACAACAGGGTTTTTAAGGGAGCTTCAAGGCGCAGAAGAGGAGCTTTCAAGGTGGGAAAACAAGGCCAGTCCCATCAGGCACCATCTCCAGGTTGACACGCAGCGTAAGTGTCTCTGGCTTCTGGCAGGTCAAAAGAGACCTAGCTACCTCCCTGGCTCTTCCCTCATTCAACTTTTCTACACAGGGTGCTCTGCGTGTAGTGAACTGCCTAGACGAAAGAGTGCCCTAGGTCTCCTAGGGTCCTGTGCCTCTCCCAAAAGCCTGAATTGTTCCACAGAAAACAGTGTTGTAGTGGAAGTTGCAATGCAATCTGCCTTTAATCTTGAGATACGGTGACTTGTTATGAGGTCCTAGAAGGACTTGTAAGCAGAGAGTTTTTCTCAGTACAGCTGAGACTAGGGTAACGAGGACGATTTCCATGTTATGCTGGATTTTCTAGAACCGTGTTGATGAAACCTTTCTGTAGCTGGGGATACCTAGCTCCCCGAATGAAGCGTGCAGTGTGTTACCCTTTACTCCGCCTACCCATGGGCACCCTGACAGGCCTACGGGTCTGACTGTGGCCCAGCAAGCCCAGGGTAGCCTTGGAGTACTCAGTGTCCTTGTACGGAAACGAGTGCTGCCGCGAGGGCTCTACGAGTCCTGAATACCTTACTAGCGTTCAACTAAAGCAAGAGAGCGACTAAGGCCTCATGGAAGCCTTTGCACGCCTACTCCGCTACATGGCATATCAGGGCCCTCCTTCGAAGCGAGGGCTCACTTTGAGTTTCCCTTTAGCTATAAAACAGGACAGGATGAGCTCTGAATCAGAAACTGAAATACCCTGTCTCTTCGTGTATCCTCTTTTTCCCTCACACAGCCATGCCTGCAATGAATATAAGGCTGACAACCACAGTGTTTTTAAGGGAGCTTCAAGGCGCAGAAGAGGAGCTTTCAAGGTGGGAAAACAAGGCCAGTCCCATCAGGCACCATCTCCAGGTTGACACGCAGCGTAAGTGTCTCTGGCTTCTGGCAGGTCCAAAGAGACCTAGCTACCTCCCTGGCTCTTCCCTCATTCAACTTTTCTACACAGGGTGCTCTGCGTGTAGCGAACTGCTTAGATGAAAGACTGCCCTAGGACTCCTAGGGTCCTGTGCCTCTCCCAAAAGCCTGAAGTGTTCCACACAAAACTGTGCTGTAGTGGAAGTTGCAATGCAAGCTGCCTTTCTCCTGGAGATACGGTGACTTCAGGTATGAGGTCCTAGAAGGACTTGTAAGCAGAGAGTTTTTCTCAGTACCGCTCAGAGTAGGGCAACGAGGACGAATTTCATGGTATGCTGGACTTGCTAGGACCGTGTTCATGAAGCCGTTGGTGAACTGGGGATATCTAGCTCGCCCAAGGAAGAGTGCAGCGTGTGACTCTTCACTCGACCTACGTAGGGCCACCCTGAATGGCCTACGGGTCTGAGTGTGACCCAGCAATCCCAGGGGAGCCTCGGGGTACTCAGGGTCGCTGTACGGAAACGAGTGCTGCCGCGAGGGCTCTACGAGTCCTGAAAAGCTTACTAGCGTTCAACTAAAGCAGAAGAGCGACTAAGGCCTCCTGGAAGCTGCTGCACGCCTACTCCACTGCATGGCGTATCAGGGCCCTCCTTCGAAGCTAGGCCTCACTTTGAGTTTCCCTTTAGCTAGAGAACAGGACAGGATGAGCTCTGAATCAGAAACTGGAATACGTGTTTCTTCGTGAAACCTCTTTTTCCCTCTCACAGCCATGCCTGTCGTGAGTATAAGCCCGACACCAACAGTGTTTTTCAGCTAGCTTCTAGGCGCATAAAAGGAGCTTTCATGATGGGACAGCAAGGCTCGCCCCATCAGGTCCTGTTTCCAGATTGACACACAGCATAAGTAGCTGTGGTTTCTAAGAGGTCCAAAGAGACCTGGCTACCTACTTGGCTCTGCCCAGAATCAATTTTTCTGCACAGGGTGTTGTACGTGGAGTGAAGTGCCTAGACAATAGACTGCCCTAGGTCTCTAAGAGCCCTGTGCATGTCCCAAAGCCTGAAGTGTTACACAGAACACTGTGCTTTAGTGGAAGTTGGAATGCAAGCCGTCTTTCTCCTTGAGATACGGTGACTTCAGGTACGAGGTCCTCGAAGGACTTCAAAGCAGAGAGTTTTACTCAGTACAGCTCAGAATCGGCTGATGAGGCAGACTTCCATGGTTTGCTGGCCTTGCTAGAACCGTGTTCCTGAGGCTGATGGTGAGCTGAGGAAATCTAGCTTTCCCAAGAAAGAGTGCAGTTCGTTATCTTTCACTCGGCCTAAAAAGGGGCACACTGAAGGGCCTACGGGTCTGAGTGTGGCCCAGCAAGCCCAGGGGAGTCCTGGGGTACTCAGAGTTCTTGTACGCAAATGGGTACTGACACGAGTGGGCCTGGAGTCCTGAGAAGGAGTAGTACCTTTAAACTAATGCAGGACTGCGACTAAGGCCTCAAGGAAAATGCTGCACAACTACCCTTCTGGAGGGCAAATCAGAGCCTTAGGTCGAGGGTAGGGCGCACCTTGAGATTCCCCTTAGCTCTAGTGCAGGGCAGGATATGCTCCCCACCAGGGCCTGGAAGCACCCTCTTTCTTTCGAGAAAACTCATTTTCTTCCAGAGCCATGCCTGGAGTGAGGACAAGTCCGACAACCACAGTGTTTTTCAGGTAGCTTCAAGGCCGCATGAATGGAGCTTTCAAGACGGGAAAACAAGGCTTGTCTCCTAAGGCCGCCATTTCCAGGCTGACACGCAGAAGAAGCATCTGTGGTTTCTAGCAGGTCAAAAGAGACCTAGCTCCTCACTGGGTCCTTGGAGAATCAACTTTTCTATGCAGGGTGTTCTGCGTGTAGCGAACTGCCTAAATGAAAGAATTCCCTAGGTGTCCTGGGCTCCTGGGCATCTTCCAAAAGCCTGCGGCGTTACACCAGAAAGTGTGCTCTAGTTGCACTTGGACCACAAGCCGACTCTCTCCTAGAGGTTGGTTGACTTCAGCTAGGAGCTGGTAGAAGGAACTGTAAGCAAAGAGTTTCCCTCAGTACAGCTCGGACTACTGTAAGCAGGCAGACTGGCATGGCATGCTGCACCTACTACAACCGTGTTCCTGAGGCTGTTGGTGAGCTGAGGAAATCGAGCTCCCCCGAGGGAGCGTGCATCATGCTGCCCTTCACTCGGCACAGACACGGGGACTCCGAAGGGCCTACGTGTCTGAATGTTGATCTTCAACTCAGGGGAGCCTGGGGGTTACTCAGTGTCTTTGTACGGAAACGGGTGCAGACGCAAGGGAGCAGGAGTCCTGAGAAGATTAGTACCGTGAAACTAATGCAGAAGTGCGACTAAGGCCTCGTGGAAGCTGCGCACTCCTACCCTGCTGCATGGCATATCAGGGCCCTCCTTCGAAGTTAGGCCTCACTTTGAGATTCCCTTTAGCTATAGAACAGGACAGGATGAGCTCTGACCGAGAAACTGGGATACCCTGTTTCTTCGTGAAACCTCTTTTTCCCTCTCACAGCCATGCCTGCCGTGAGTATAAGGCTGACAACCACAGTGTTTTTAAGGGATCTTCAAGGCGCAGAAGAGGAGCTTTCAAGGTGGGAAAACAAGGCCAGTCCCATCAGGCACCATCTCCAGGATGACACTCAGAGTAAGTGTCTCAGGGTACTGGCAGGTCAAAAGAGACCTAGCTACCTCCCTGGCTCTTCCCTGATTCAACTTTTCTACACAGGGTGTTCTGCGTGTAGTGAACTGCCTAGACGAAAGAGGGCCCTAGGTCTCTGAGGGTCCGGTGCCTCTCCCAAAAGCCTGAAGTGTTCCACAGAAAACTGTGCTGTAGTGGAAGTTGCAATGCAAGCTGCCTTTCTCCTTGAGATACGGTGACTTAAGCTATGAGGTCCTAGAAGGACTTGTAAGCAGAGAGTTTTTCTCAGTACAGCTCAGACTAGGGCAACGAGGACGACTTCCACGGCATGCCTGACTTTCTAGAACCGTGTTCATGAAACCTTTCGGTAGTTGGGGATATCTAGCTCCCCGAGTAAAGCGTGCAGCGTGTTACCCTTCACTCGGCCTACCCAGGGGCATCCTGACGGGCCTACGGGTCTGACTGTGGCCCAGCAAGCCCAGGGAAGCCTTGGAGTACTCAGTGTCTTTGTATGGAAACGAGTGCTGCCGCGAGGCATTTAGGAGTCCTGAAAACCTTACTAGCGTTCATCTAACGCAGGAGAACTTCTAAGGCCTCATGGAAACTGTTGCACGCCTACCCCGCTACTTGGCATATCAGGGCCCACCTTCGAAGTGAGAGCTCCCTTTGAGTTTCCCTTTAGCTATGAAACAGGACAGGATGAGCTCTGACTCGGAAACTAAAATACCCTGTCTCTTCGTGTAACCTCTTTTTCCTCTAACAGTCATGCCTGCAATGAGTATAAGCCTGACAACAACAGGGTTTTTAAGGGAGCTTCAAGGCGCAGAAGAGGAGCTTTCAAGGTGGGAAAACAAGGCCAGTCCCATCAGGCACCATCTCCAGGTTGACACGCAGCGTAAGTGTCTCTGGCTTCTGGCAGGTCAAAAGAGACCTAGCTACCTCCCTGGCTCTTCCCTCATTCAACTTTTCTACACAGGGTGCTCTGCGTGTAGTGAACTGCCTAGACGAAAGAGTGCCCTAGGTCTCCTAGGGTCCTGTGCCTCTCCCAAAAGCCTGAATTGTTCCACAGAAAACAGTGTTGTAGTGGAAGTTGCAATGCAATCTGCCTTTAATCTTGAGATACGGTGACTTGTTATGAGGTCCTAGAAGGACTTGTAAGCAGAGAGTTTTTCTCAGTACAGCTGAGACTAGGGTAACGAGGACGATTTCCATGTTATGCTGGATTTTCTAGAACCGTGTTCATGAAACCTTTCTGTAGCTGGGGATACCTAGCTCCCCGAATGAAGCGTGCAGTGTGTTACCCTTTACTCCGCCTACCCATGGGCACCCTGACAGGCCTACGGGTCTGACTGTGGCCCAGCAAGCCCAGGGTAGCCTTGGAGTACTCAGTGTCCTTGTACGGAAACGAGTGCTGCCGCGAGGGCTCTACGAGTCCTGAATACCTTACTAGCGTTCAACTAAAGCAAGAGAGCGACTAAGGCCTCATGGAAGCCTTTGCACGCCTACTCCGCTACATGGCATATCAGGGCCCTCCTTCGAAGCGAGGGCTCACTTTGAGTTTCCCTTTAGCTATAAAACAGGACAGGATGAGCTCTGAATCAGAAACTGAAATACCCTGTCTCTTCGTGTATCCTCTTTTTCCCTCACACAGCCATGCCTGCAATGAATATAAGGCTGACAACCACAGTGTTTTTAAGGGAGCTTCAAGGCGCAGAAGAGGAGCTTTCAAGGTGGGAAAACAAGGCCAGTCCCATCAGGCACCATCTCCAGGTTGACACGCAGCGTAAGTGTCTCTGGCTTCTGGCAGGTCCAAAGAGACCTAGCTACCTCCCTGGCTCTTCCCTCATTCAACTTTTCTACACAGGGTGCTCTGCGTGTAGCGAACTGCTTAGATGAAAGACTGCCCTAGGACTCCTAGGGTCCTGTGCCTCTCCCAAAAGCCTGAAGTGTTCCACACAAAACTGTGCTGTAGTGGAAGTTGCAATGCAAGCTGCCTTTCTCCTGGAGATACGGTGACTTCAGGTATGAGGTCCTAGAAGGACTTGTAAGCAGAGAGTTTTTCTCAGTACAGCTCAGAGTAGGGCAACGAGGACGAATTTCATGGTATGCTGGACTTGCTAGGACCGTGTTCATGAAGCCGTTGGTGAACTGGGGATATCTAGCTCGCCCAAGGAAGAGTGCAGCGTGTGACTCTTCACTCGACCTACGTAGGGCCACCCTGAATGGCCTACGGGTCTGAGTGTGACCCAGCAATCCCAGGGGAGCCTCGGGGTACTCAGGGTCGCTGTACGGAAACGAGTGCTGCCGCGAGGGCTCTACGAGTCCTGAAAAGCTTACTAGCGTTCAACTAAAGCAGAAGAGCGACTAAGGCCTCCTGGAAGCTGCTGCACGCCTACTCCACTGCATGGCGTATCAGGGCCCTCCTTCGAAGCTAGGCCTCACTTTGAGTTTCCCTTTAGCTAGAGAACAGGACAGGATGAGCTCTGAATCAGAAACTGGAATACGTGTTTCTTCGTGAAACCTCTTTTTCCCTCTCACAGCCATGCCTGTCGTGAGTATAAGCCCGACACCAACAGTGTTTTTCAGCTAGCTTCTAGGCGCATAAAAGGAGCTTTCATGATGGGACAGCAAGGCTCGCCCCATCAGGTCCTGTTTCCAGATTGACACACAGCATAAGTAGCTGTGGTTTCTAAGAGGTCCAAAGAGACCTGGCTACCTACTTGGCTCTGCCCAGAATCAATTTTTCTGCACAGGGTGTTGTACGTGGAGTGAAGTGCCTAGACAATAGACTGCCCTAGGTCTCTAAGAGCCCTGTGCATGTCCCAAAGCCTGAAGTGTTACACGGAACACTGTGCTTTAGTGGAAGTTGGAATGCAAGCCGTCTTTCTCCTTGAGATACGGTGACTTCAGGTACGAGGTCCTCGAAGGACTTCAAAGCAGAGAGTTTTACTCAGTACAGCTCAGAATCGGCTGATGAGGCAGACTTCCATGGTTTGCTGGCCTTGCTAGAACCGTGTTCCTGAGGCTGATGGTGAGCTGAGGAAATCTAGCTTTCCCAAGAAAGAGTGCAGTTTGTTATCTTTCACTCGGCCTAAAAAGGGGCACACTGAAGGGCCTACGGGTCTGAGTGTGGCCCAGCAAGCCCAGGGGAGTCCTGGGGTACTCAGAGTTCTTGTACGCAAATGGGTACTGACACGAGTGGGCCTGGAGTCCTGAGAAGGAGTAGTACCTTTAAACTAATGCAGGACTGCGACTAAGGCCTCAAGGAAAATGCTGCACAACTACCCTTCTGGAGGGCAAATCAGAGCCTTAGGTCGAGGGTAGGGCGCACGTTGAGATTCCCCTTAGCTCTAGTGCAGGGCAGGATATGCTCCCCACCAGGGCCTGGAAGCACCCTCTTTCTTTCGAGAAAACTCATTTTCTTCCAGAGCCATGCCTGGAGTGAGGACAAGTCCGACAACCACAGTGTTTTTCAGGTAGCTTCAAGGCCGCATGAATGGAGCTTTCAAGACGGGAAAACAAGGCTTGTCTCCTAAGGCCGCCATTTCCAGGCTGACACGCAGAAGAAGCATCTGTGGTTTCTAGCAGGTCAAAAGAGACCTAGCTCCTCACTGGGTCCTTGGAGAATCAACTTTTCTATGCAGGGTGTTCTGCGTGTAGCGAACTGCCTAAATGAAAGAATTCCCTAGGTGTCCTGGGCTCCTGGGCATCTTCCAAAAGCCTGCGGCGTTACACCAGAAAGTGTGCTCTAGTTGCACTTGGACCACAAGCCGACTCTCTCCTAGAGGTTGGTTGACTTCAGCTAGGAGCTGGTAGAAGGAACTGTAAGCAAAGAGTTTCCCTCAGTACAGCTCGGACTACTGTAAGCAGGCAGACTGGCATGGCATGCTGCACCTACTACAACCGTGTTCCTGAGGCTGTTGGTGAGCTGAGGAAATCGAGCTCCCCCGAGGGAGCGTGCATCATGCTGCCCTTCACTCGGCACAGACACGGGGACTCCGAAGGGCCTACGTGTCTGAATGTTGATCTTCAACTCAGGGGAGCCTGGGGGTTACTCAGTGTCTTTGTACGGAAACGGGTGCAGACGCAAGGGAGCAGGAGTCCTGAGAAGATTAGTACCGTGAAACTAATGCAGAAGTGCGACTAAGGCCTCGTGGAAGCTGCGCACTCCTACCCTGCTGCATGGCATATCAGGGCCCTCCTTCGAAGTTAGGCCTCACTTTGAGATTCCCTTTAGCTATAGAACAGGACAGGATGAGCTCTGACCGAGAAACTGGGATACCCTGTTTCTTCGTGAAACCTCTTTTTCCCTCTCACAGCCATGCCTGCCGTGAGTATAAGGCTGACAACCACAGTGTTTTTAAGGGATCTTCAAGGCGCAGAAGAGGAGCTTTCAAGGTGGGAAAACAAGGCCAGTCCCATCAGGCACCATCTCCAGGATGACACTCAGAGTAAGTGTCTCAGGGTACTGGCAGGTCAAAAGAGACCTAGCTACCTCCCTGGCTCTTCCCTGATTCAACTTTTCTACACAGGGTGTTCTGCGTGTAGTGAACTGCCTAGACGAAAGAGGGCCCTAGGTCTCTGAGGGTCCGGTGCCTCTCCCAAAAGCCTGAAGTGTTCCACAGAAAACTGTGCTGTAGTGGAAGTTGCAATGCAAGCTGCCTTTCTCCTTGAGATACGGTGACTTAAGCTATGAGGTCCTAGAAGGACTTGTAAGCAGAGAGTTTTTCTCAGTACAGCTCAGACTAGGGCAACGAGGACGACTTCCACGGCATGCCTGACTTTCTAGAACCGTGTTCATGAAACCTTTCGGTAGTTGGGGATATCTAGCTCCCCGAGTAAAGCGTGCAGCGTGTTACCCTTCACTCGGCCTACCCAGGGGCATCCTGACGGGCCTACGGGTCTGACTGTGGCCCAGCAAGCCCAGGGAAGCCTTGGAGTACTCAGTGTCTTTGTATGGAAACGAGTGCTGCCGCGAGGCATTTAGGAGTCCTGAAAACCTTACTAGCGTTCATCTAACGCAGGAGAACTTCTAAGGCCTCATGGAAACTGTTGCACGCCTACCCCGCTACTTGGCATATCAGGGCCCACCTTCGAAGTGAGAGCTCCCTTTGAGTTTCCCTTTAGCTATGAAACAGGACAGGATGAGCTCTGACTCGGAAACTAAAATACCCTGTCTCTTCGTGTAACCTCTTTTTCCTCTAACAGTCATGCCTGCAATGAGTATAAGCCTGACAACAACAGGGTTTTTAAGGGAGCTTCAAGGCGCAGAAGAGGAGCTTTCAAGGTGGGAAAACAAGGCCAGTCCCATCAGGCACCATCTCCAGGTTGACACGCAGCGTAAGTGTCTCTGGCTTCTGGCAGGTCAAAAGAGACCTAGCTACCTCCCTGGCTCTTCCCTCATTCAACTTTTCTACACAGGGTGCTCTGCGTGTAGTGAACTGCCTAGACGAAAGAGTGCCCTAGGTCTCCTAGGGTCCTGTGCCTCTCCCAAAAGCCTGAATTGTTCCACAGAAAACAGTGTTGTAGTGGAAGTTGCAATGCAATCTGCCTTTAATCTTGAGATACGGTGACTTGTTATGAGGTCCTAGAAGGACTTGTAAGCAGAGAGTTTTTCTCAGTACAGCTGAGACTAGGGTAACGAGGACGATTTCCATGTTATGCTGGATTTTCTAGAACCGTGTTGATGAAACCTTTCTGTAGCTGGGGATACCTAGCTCCCCGAATGAAGCGTGCAGTGTGTTACCCTTTACTCCGCCTACCCATGGGCACCCTGACAGGCCTACGGGTCTGACTGTGGCCCAGCAAGCCCAGGGTAGCCTTGGAGTACTCAGTGTCCTTGTACGGAAACGAGTGCTGCCGCGAGGGCTCTACGAGTCCTGAATACCTTACTAGCGTTCAACTAAAGCAAGAGAGCGACTAAGGCCTCATGGAAGCCTTTGCACGCCTACTCCGCTACATGGCATATCAGGGCCCTCCTTCGAAGCGAGGGCTCACTTTGAGTTTCCCTTTAGCTATAAAACAGGACAGGATGAGCTCTGAATCAGAAACTGAAATACCCTGTCTCTTCGTGTATCCTCTTTTTCCCTCACACAGCCATGCCTGCAATGAATATAAGGCTGACAACCACAGTGTTTTTAAGGGAGCTTCAAGGCGCAGAAGAGGAGCTTTCAAGGTGGGAAAACAAGGCCAGTCCCATCAGGCACCATCTCCAGGTTGACACGCAGCGTAAGTGTCTCTGGCTTCTGGCAGGTCCAAAGAGACCTAGCTACCTCCCTGGCTCTTCCCTCATTCAACTTTTCTACACAGGGTGCTCTGCGTGTAGCGAACTGCTTAGATGAAAGACTGCCCTAGGACTCCTAGGGTCCTGTGCCTCTCCCAAAAGCCTGAAGTGTTCCACACAAAACTGTGCTGTAGTGGAAGTTGCAATGCAAGCTGCCTTTCTCCTGGAGATACGGTGACTTCAGGTATGAGGTCCTAGAAGGACTTGTAAGCAGAGAGTTTTTCTCAGTACCGCTCAGAGTAGGGCAACGAGGACGAATTTCATGGTATGCTGGACTTGCTAGGACCGTGTTCATGAAGCCGTTGGTGAACTGGGGATATCTAGCTCGCCCAAGGAAGAGTGCAGCGTGTGACTCTTCACTCGACCTACGTAGGGCCACCCTGAATGGCCTACGGGTCTGAGTGTGACCCAGCAATCCCAGGGGAGCCTCGGGGTACTCAGGGTCGCTGTACGGAAACGAGTGCTGCCGCGAGGGCTCTACGAGTCCTGAAAAGCTTACTAGCGTTCAACTAAAGCAGAAGAGCGACTAAGGCCTCCTGGAAGCTGCTGCACGCCTACTCCACTGCATGGCGTATCAGGGCCCTCCTTCGAAGCTAGGCCTCACTTTGAGTTTCCCTTTAGCTAGAGAACAGGACAGGATGAGCTCTGAATCAGAAACTGGAATACGTGTTTCTTCGTGAAACCTCTTTTTCCCTCTCACAGCCATGCCTGTCGTGAGTATAAGCCCGACACCAACAGTGTTTTTCAGCTAGCTTCTAGGCGCATAAAAGGAGCTTTCATGATGGGACAGCAAGGCTCGCCCCATCAGGTCCTGTTTCCAGATTGACACACAGCATAAGTAGCTGTGGTTTCTAAGAGGTCCAAAGAGACCTGGCTACCTACTTGGCTCTGCCCAGAATCAATTTTTCTGCACAGGGTGTTGTACGTGGAGTGAAGTGCCTAGACAATAGACTGCCCTAGGTCTCTAAGAGCCCTGTGCATGTCCCAAAGCCTGAAGTGTTACACGGAACACTGTGCTTTAGTGGAAGTTGGAATGCAAGCCGTCTTTCTCCTTGAGATACGGTGACTTCAGGTACGAGGTCCTCGAAGGACTTCAAAGCAGAGAGTTTTACTCAGTACAGCTCAGAATCGGCTGATGAGGCAGACTTCCATGGTTTGCTGGCCTTGCTAGAACCGTGTTCCTGAGGCTGATGGTGAGCTGAGGAAATCTAGCTTTCCCAAGAAAGAGTGCAGTTCGTTATCTTTCACTCGGCCTAAAAAGGGGCACACTGAAGGGCCTACGGGTCTGAGTGTGGCCCAGCAAGCCCAGGGGAGTCCTGGGGTACTCAGAGTTCTTGTACGCAAATGGGTACTGACACGAGTGGGCCTGGAGTCCTGAGAAGGAGTAGTACCTTTAAACTAATGCAGGACTGCGACTAAGGCCTCAAGGAAAATGCTGCACAACTACCCTTCTGGAGGGCAAATCAGAGCCTTAGGTCGAGGGTAGGGCGCACGTTGAGATTCCCCTTAGCTCTAGTGCAGGGCAGGATATGCTCCCCACCAGGGCCTGGAAGCACCCTCTTTCTTTCGAGAAAACTCATTTTCTTCCAGAGCCATGCCTGGAGTGAGGACAAGTCCGACAACCACAGTGTTTTTCAGGTAGCTTCAAGGCCGCATGAATGGAGCTTTCAAGACGGGAAAACAAGGCTTGTCTCCTAAGGCCGCCATTTCCAGGCTGACACGCAGAAGAAGCATCTGTGGTTTCTAGCAGGTCAAAAGAGACCTAGCTCCTCACTGGGTCCTTGGAGAATCAACTTTTCTCTGCAGGGTGTTCTGCGTGTAGCGAACTGCCTAAATGAAAGAATTCCCTAGGTGTCCTGGGCTCCTGGGCATCTTCCAAAAGCCTGCGGCGTTACACCAGAAAGTGTGCTCTAGTTGCACTTGGACCACAAGCCGACTCTCTCCTAGAGGTTGGTTGACTTCAGCTAGGAGCTGGTAGAAGGAACTGTAAGCAAAGAGTTTCCCTCAGTACAGCTCGGACTACTGTAAGCAGGCAGACTGGCATGGCATGCTGCACCTACTACAACCGTGTTCCTGAGGCTGTTGGTGAGCTGAGGAAATCGAGCTCCCCCGAGGGAGCGTGCATCATGCTGCCCTTCACTCGGCACAGACACGGGGACTCCGAAGGGCCTACGTGTCTGAATGTTGATCTTCAACTCAGGGGAGCCTGGGGGTTACTCAGTGTCTTTGTACGGAAACGGGTGCAGACGCAAGGGAGCAGGAGTCCTGAGAAGATTAGTACCGTGAAACTAATGCAGAAGTGCGACTAAGGCCTCGTGGAAGCTGCGCACTCCTACCCTGCTGCATGGCATATCAGGGCCCTCCTTCGAAGTTAGGCCTCACTTTGAGATTCCCTTTAGCTATAGAACAGGACAGGATGAGCTCTGACCGAGAAACTGGGATACCCTGTTTCTTCGTGAAACCTCTTTTTCCCTCTCACAGCCATGCCTGCCGTGAGTATAAGGCTGACAACCACAGTGTTTTTAAGGGATCTTCAAGGCGCAGAAGAGGAGCTTTCAAGGTGGGAAAACAAGGCCAGTCCCATCAGGCACCATCTCCAGGATGACACTCAGAGTAAGTGTCTCAGGGTACTGGCAGGTCAAAAGAGACCTAGCTACCTCCCTGGCTCTTCCCTGATTCAACTTTTCTACACAGGGTGTTCTGCGTGTAGTGAACTGCCTAGACGAAAGAGGGCCCTAGGTCTCTGAGGGTCCGGTGCCTCTCCCAAAAGCCTGAAGTGTTCCACAGAAAACTGTGCTGTAGTGGAAGTTGCAATGCAAGCTGCCTTTCTCCTTGAGATACGGTGACTTAAGCTATGAGGTCCTAGAAGGACTTGTAAGCAGAGAGTTTTTCTCAGTACAGCTCAGACTAGGGCAACGAGGACGACTTCCACGGCATGCCTGACTTTCTAGAACCGTGTTCATGAAACCTTTCGGTAGTTGGGGATATCTAGCTCCCCGAGTAAAGCGTGCAGCGTGTTACCCTTCACTCGGCCTACCCAGGGGCATCCTGACGGGCCTACGGGTCTGACTGTGGCCCAGCAAGCCCAGGGAAGCCTTGGAGTACTCAGTGTCTTTGTATGGAAACGAGTGCTGCCGCGAGGCATTTAGGAGTCCTGAAAACCTTACTAGCGTTCATCTAACGCAGGAGAACTTCTAAGGCCTCATGGAAACTGTTGCACGCCTACCCCGCTACTTGGCATATCAGGGCCCACCTTCGAAGTGAGAGCTCCCTTTGAGTTTCCCTTTAGCTATGAAACAGGACAGGATGAGCTCTGACTCGGAAACTAAAATACCCTGTCTCTTCGTGTAACCTCTTTTTCCTCTAACAGTCATGCCTGCAATGAGTATAAGCCTGACAACAACAGGGTTTTTAAGGGAGCTTCAAGGCGCAGAAGAGGAGCTTTCAAGGTGGGAAAACAAGGCCAGTCCCATCAGGCACCATCTCCAGGTTGACACGCAGCGTAAGTGTCTCTGGCTTCTGGCAGGTCAAAAGAGACCTAGCTACCTCCCTGGCTCTTCCCTCATTCAACTTTTCTACACAGGGTGCTCTGCGTGTAGTGAACTGCCTAGACGAAAGAGTGCCCTAGGTCTCCTAGGGTCCTGTGCCTCTCCCAAAAGCCTGAATTGTTCCACAGAAAACAGTGTTGTAGTGGAAGTTGCAATGCAATCTGCCTTTAATCTTGAGATACGGTGACTTGTTATGAGGTCCTAGAAGGACCTGTAAGCAGAGAGTTTTTCTCAGTACAGCTGAGACTAGGGTAACGAGGACGATTTCCATGTTATGCTGGATTTTCTAGAACCGTGTTGATGAAACCTTTCTGTAGCTGGGGATACCTAGCTCCCCGAATGAAGCGTGCAGTGTGTTACCCTTTACTCCGCCTACCCATGGGCACCCTGACAGGCCTACGGGTCTGACTGTGGCCCAGCAAGCCCAGGGTAGCCTTGGAGTACTCAGTGTCCTTGTACGGAAACGAGTGCTGCCGCGAGGGCTCTACGAGTCCTGAATACCTTACTAGCGTTCAACTAAAGCAAGAGAGCGACTAAGGCCTCATGGAAGCCTTTGCACGCCTACTCCGCTACATGGCATATCAGGGCCCTCCTTCGAAGCGAGGGCTCACTTTGAGTTTCCCTTTAGCTATAAAACAGGACAGGATGAGCTCTGAATCAGAAACTGAAATACCCTGTCTCTTCGTGTATCCTCTTTTTCCCTCACACAGCCATGCCTGCAATGAATATAAGGCTGACAACCACAGTGTTTTTAAGGGAGCTTCAAGGCGCAGAAGAGGAGCTTTCAAGGTGGGAAAACAAGGCCAGTCCCATCAGGCACCATCTCCAGGTTGACACGCAGCGTAAGTGTCTCTGGCTTCTGGCAGGTCCAAAGAGACCTAGCTACCTCCCTGGCTCTTCCCTCATTCAACTTTTCTACACAGGGTGCTCTGCGTGTAGCGAACTGCTTAGATGAAAGACTGCCCTAGGACTCCTAGGGTCCTGTGCCTCTCCCAAAAGCCTGAAGTGTTCCACACAAAACTGTGCTGTAGTGGAAGTTGCAATGCAAGCTGCCTTTCTCCTGGAGATACGGTGACTTCAGGTATGAGGTCCTAGAAGGACTTGTAAGCAGAGAGTTTTTCTCAGTACCGCTCAGAGTAGGGCAACGAGGACGAATTTCATGGTATGCTGGACTTGCTAGGACCGTGTTCATGAAGCCGTTGGTGAACTGGGGATATCTAGCTCGCCCAAGGAAGAGTGCAGCGTGTGACTCTTCACTCGACCTACGTAGGGCCACCCTGAATGGCCTACGGGTCTGAGTGTGACCCAGCAATCCCAGGGGAGCCTCGGGGTACTCAGGGTCGCTGTACGGAAACGAGTGCTGCCGCGAGGGCTCTACGAGTCCTGAAAAGCTTACTAGCGTTCAACTAAAGCAGAAGAGCGACTAAGGCCTCCTGGAAGCTGCTGCACGCCTACTCCACTGCATGGCGTATCAGGGCCCTCCTTCGAAGCTAGGCCTCACTTTGAGTTTCCCTTTAGCTAGAGAACAGGACAGGATGAGCTCTGAATCAGAAACTGGAATACGTGTTTCTTCGTGAAACCTCTTTTTCCCTCTCACAGCCATGCCTGTCGTGAGTATAAGCCCGACACCAACAGTGTTTTTCAGCTAGCTTCTAGGCGCATAAAAGGAGCTTTCATGATGGGACAGCAAGGCTCGCCCCATCAGGTCCTGTTTCCAGATTGACACACAGCATAAGTAGCTGTGGTTTCTAAGAGGTCCAAAGAGACCTGGCTACCTACTTGGCTCTGCCCAGAATCAATTTTTCTGCACAGGGTGTTGTACGTGGAGTGAAGTGCCTAGACAATAGACTGCCCTAGGTCTCTAAGAGCCCTGTGCATGTCCCAAAGCCTGAAGTGTTACACGGAACACTGTGCTTTAGTGGAAGTTGGAATGCAAGCCGTCTTTCTCCTTGAGATACGGTGACTTCAGGTACGAGGTCCTCGAAGGACTTCAAAGCAGAGAGTTTTACTCAGTACAGCTCAGAATCGGCTGATGAGGCAGACTTCCATGGTTTGCTGGCCTTGCTAGAACCGTGTTCCTGAGGCTGATGGTGAGCTGAGGAAATCTAGCTTTCCCAAGAAAGAGTGCAGTTTGTTATCTTTCACTCGGCCTAAAAAGGGGCACACTGAAGGGCCTACGGGTCTGAGTGTGGCCCAGCAAGCCCAGGGGAGTCCTGGGGTACTCAGAGTTCTTGTACGCAAATGGGTACTGACACGAGTGGGCCTGGAGTCCTGAGAAGGAGTAGTACCTTTAAACTAATGCAGGACTGCGACTAAGGCCTCAAGGAAAATGCTGCACAACTACCCTTCTGGAGGGCAAATCAGAGCCTTAGGTCGAGGGTAGGGCGCACGTTGAGATTCCCCTTAGCTCTAGTGCAGGGCAGGATATGCTCCCCACCAGGGCCTGGAAGCACCCTCTTTCTTTCGAGAAAACTCATTTTCTTCCAGAGCCATGCCTGGAGTGAGGACAAGTCCGACAACCACAGTGTTTTTCAGGTAGCTTCAAGGCCGCATGAATGGAGCTTTCAAGACGGGAAAACAAGGCTTGTCTCCTAAGGCCGCCATTTCCAGGCTGACACGCAGAAGAAGCATCTGTGGTTTCTAGCAGGTCAAAAGAGACCTAGCTCCTCACTGGGTCCTTGGAGAATCAACTTTTCTCTGCAGGGTGTTCTGCGTGTAGCGAACTGCCTAAATGAAAGAATTCCCTAGGTGTCCTGGGCTCCTGGGCATCTTCCAAAAGCCTGCGGCGTTACACCAGAAAGTGTGCTCTAGTTGCACTTGGACCACAAGCCGACTCTCTCCTAGAGGTTGGTTGACTTCAGCTAGGAGCTGGTAGAAGGAACTGTAAGCAAAGAGTTTCCCTCAGTACAGCTCGGACTACTGTAAGCAGGCAGACTGGCATGGCATGCTGCACCTACTACAACCGTGTTCCTGAGGCTGTTGGTGAGCTGAGGAAATCGAGCTCCCCCGAGGGAGCGTGCATCATGCTGCCCTTCACTCGGCACAGACACGGGGACTCCGAAGGGCCTACGTGTCTGAATGTTGATCTTCAACTCAGGGGAGCCTGGGGGTTACTCAGTGTCTTTGTACGGAAACGGGTGCAGACGCAAGGGAGCAGGAGTCCTGAGAAGATTAGTACCGTGAAACTAATGCAGAAGTGCGACTAAGGCCTCGTGGAAGCTGCGCACTCCTACCCTGCTGCATGGCATATCAGGGCCCTCCTTCGAAGTTAGGCCTCACTTTGAGATTCCCTTTAGCTATAGAACAGGACAGGATGAGCTCTGACCGAGAAACTGGGATACCCTGTTTCTTCGTGAAACCTCTTTTTCCCTCTCACAGCCATGCCTGCCGTGAGTATAAGGCTGACAACCACAGTGTTTTTAAGGGATCTTCAAGGCGCAGAAGAGGAGCTTTCAAGGTGGGAAAACAAGGCCAGTCCCATCAGGCACCATCTCCAGGATGACACTCAGAGTAAGTGTCTCAGGGTACTGGCAGGTCAAAAGAGACCTAGCTACCTCCCTGGCTCTTCCCTGATTCAACTTTTCTACACAGGGTGTTCTGCGTGTAGTGAACTGCCTAGACGAAAGAGGGCCCTAGGTCTCTGAGGGTCCGGTGCCTCTCCCAAAAGCCTGAAGTGTTCCACAGAAAACTGTGCTGTAGTGGAAGTTGCAATGCAAGCTGCCTTTCTCCTTGAGATACGGTGACTTAAGCTATGAGGTCCTAGAAGGACTTGTAAGCAGAGAGTTTTTCTCAGTACAGCTCAGACTAGGGCAACGAGGACGACTTCCACGGCATGCCTGACTTTCTAGAACCGTGTTCATGAAACCTTTCGGTAGTTGGGGATATCTAGCTCCCCGAGTAAAGCGTGCAGCGTGTTACCCTTCACTCGGCCTACCCAGGGGCATCCTGACGGGCCTACGGGTCTGACTGTGGCCCAGCAAGCCCAGGGAAGCCTTGGAGTACTCAGTGTCTTTGTATGGAAACGAGTGCTGCCGCGAGGCATTTAGGAGTCCTGAAAACCTTACTAGCGTTCATCTAACGCAGGAGAACTTCTAAGGCCTCATGGAAACTGTTGCACGCCTACCCCGCTACTTGGCATATCAGGGCCCACCTTCGAAGTGAGAGCTCCCTTTGAGTTTCCCTTTAGCTATGAAACAGGACAGGATGAGCTCTGACTCGGAAACTAAAATACCCTGTCTCTTCGTGTAACCTCTTTTTCCTCTAACAGTCATGCCTGCAATGAGTATAAGCCTGACAACAACAGGGTTTTTAAGGGAGCTTCAAGGCGCAGAAGAGGAGCTTTCAAGGTGGGAAAACAAGGCCAGTCCCATCAGGCACCATCTCCAGGTTGACACGCAGCGTAAGTGTCTCTGGCTTCTGGCAGGTCAAAAGAGACCTAGCTACCTCCCTGGCTCTTCCCTCATTCAACTTTTCTACACAGGGTGCTCTGCGTGTAGTGAACTGCCTAGACGAAAGAGTGCCCTAGGTCTCCTAGGGTCCTGTGCCTCTCCCAAAAGCCTGAATTGTTCCACAGAAAACAGTGTTGTAGTGGAAGTTGCAATGCAATCTGCCTTTAATCTTGAGATACGGTGACTTGTTATGAGGTCCTAGAAGGACCTGTAAGCAGAGAGTTTTTCTCAGTACAGCTGAGACTAGGGTAACGAGGACGATTTCCATGTTATGCTGGATTTTCTAGAACCGTGTTGATGAAACCTTTCTGTAGCTGGGGATACCTAGCTCCCCGAATGAAGCGTGCAGTGTGTTACCCTTTACTCCGCCTACCCATGGGCACCCTGACAGGCCTACGGGTCTGACTGTGGCCCAGCAAGCCCAGGGTAGCCTTGGAGTACTCAGTGTCCTTGTACGGAAACGAGTGCTGCCGCGAGGGCTCTACGAGTCCTGAATACCTTACTAGCGTTCAACTAAAGCAAGAGAGCGACTAAGGCCTCATGGAAGCCTTTGCACGCCTACTCCGCTACATGGCATATCAGGGCCCTCCTTCGAAGCGAGGGCTCACTTTGAGTTTCCCTTTAGCTATAAAACAGGACAGGATGAGCTCTGAATCAGAAACTGAAATACCCTGTCTCTTCGTGTATCCTCTTTTTCCCTCACACAGCCATGCCTGCAATGAATATAAGGCTGACAACCACAGTGTTTTTAAGGGAGCTTCAAGGCGCAGAAGAGGAGCTTTCAAGGTGGGAAAACAAGGCCAGTCCCATCAGGCACCATCTCCAGGTTGACACGCAGCGTAAGTGTCTCTGGCTTCTGGCAGGTCCAAAGAGACCTAGCTACCTCCCTGGCTCTTCCCTCATTCAACTTTTCTACACAGGGTGCTCTGCGTGTAGCGAACTGCTTAGATGAAAGACTGCCCTAGGACTCCTAGGGTCCTGTGCCTCTCCCAAAAGCCTGAAGTGTTCCACACAAAACTGTGCTGTAGTGGAAGTTGCAATGCAAGCTGCCTTTCTCCTGGAGATACGGTGACTTCAGGTATGAGGTCCTAGAAGGACTTGTAAGCAGAGAGTTTTTCTCAGTACCGCTCAGAGTAGGGCAACGAGGACGAATTTCATGGTATGCTGGACTTGCTAGGACCGTGTTCATGAAGCCGTTGGTGAACTGGGGATATCTAGCTCGCCCAAGGAAGAGTGCAGCGTGTGACTCTTCACTCGACCTACGTAGGGCCACCCTGAATGGCCTACGGGTCTGAGTGTGACCCAGCAATCCCAGGGGAGCCTCGGGGTACTCAGGGTCGCTGTACGGAAACGAGTGCTGCCGCGAGGGCTCTACGAGTCCTGAAAAGCTTACTAGCGTTCAACTAAAGCAGAAGAGCGACTAAGGCCTCCTGGAAGCTGCTGCACGCCTACTCCACTGCATGGCGTATCAGGGCCCTCCTTCGAAGCTAGGCCTCACTTTGAGTTTCCCTTTAGCTAGAGAACAGGACAGGATGAGCTCTGAATCAGAAACTGGAATACGTGTTTCTTCGTGAAACCTCTTTTTCCCTCTCACAGCCATGCCTGTCGTGAGTATAAGCCCGACACCAACAGTGTTTTTCAGCTAGCTTCTAGGCGCATAAAAGGAGCTTTCATGATGGGACAGCAAGGCTCGCCCCATCAGGTCCTGTTTCCAGATTGACACACAGCATAAGTAGCTGTGGTTTCTAAGAGGTCCAAAGAGACCTGGCTACCTACTTGGCTCTGCCCAGAATCAATTTTTCTGCACAGGGTGTTGTACGTGGAGTGAAGTGCCTAGACAATAGACTGCCCTAGGTCTCTAAGAGCCCTGTGCATGTCCCAAAGCCTGAAGTGTTACACGGAACACTGTGCTTTAGTGGAAGTTGGAATGCAAGCCGTCTTTCTCCTTGAGATACGGTGACTTCAGGTACGAGGTCCTCGAAGGACTTCAAAGCAGAGAGTTTTACTCAGTACAGCTCAGAATCGGCTGATGAGGCAGACTTCCATGGTTTGCTGGCCTTGCTAGAACCGTGTTCCTGAGGCTGATGGTGAGCTGAGGAAATCTAGCTTTCCCAAGAAAGAGTGCAGTTCGTTATCTTTCACTCGGCCTAAAAAGGGGCACACTGAAGGGCCTACGGGTCTGAGTGTGGCCCAGCAAGCCCAGGGGAGTCCTGGGGTACTCAGAGTTCTTGTACGCAAATGGGTACTGACACGAGTGGGCCTGGAGTCCTGAGAAGGAGTAGTACCTTTAAACTAATGCAGGACTGCGACTAAGGCCTCAAGGAAAATGCTGCACAACTACCCTTCTGGAGGGCAAATCAGAGCCTTAGGTCGAGGGTAGGGCGCACGTTGAGATTCCCCTTAGCTCTAGTGCAGGGCAGGATATGCTCCCCACCAGGGCCTGGAAGCACCCTCTTTCTTTCGAGAAAACTCATTTTCTTCCAGAGCCATGCCTGGAGTGAGGACAAGTCCGACAACCACAGTGTTTTTCAGGTAGCTTCAAGGCCGCATGAATGGAGCTTTCAAGACGGGAAAACAAGGCTTGTCTCCTAAGGCCGCCATTTCCAGGCTGACACGCAGAAGAAGCATCTGTGGTTTCTAGCAGGTCAAAAGAGACCTAGCTCCTCACTGGGTCCTTGGAGAATCAACTTTTCTCTGCAGGGTGTTCTGCGTGTAGCGAACTGCCTAAATGAAAGAATTCCCTAGGTGTCCTGGGCTCCTGGGCATCTTCCAAAAGCCTGCGGCGTTACACCAGAAAGTGTGCTCTAGTTGCACTTGGACCACAAGCCGACTCTCTCCTAGAGGTTGGTTGACTTCAGCTAGGAGCTGGTAGAAGGAACTGTAAGCAAAGAGTTTCCCTCAGTACAGCTCGGACTACTGTAAGCAGGCAGACTGGCATGGCATGCTGCACCTACTACAACCGTGTTCCTGAGGCTGTTGGTGAGCTGAGGAAATCGAGCTCCCCCGAGGGAGCGTGCATCATGCTGCCCTTCACTCGGCACAGACACGGGGACTCCGAAGGGCCTACGTGTCTGAATGTTGATCTTCAACTCAGGGGAGCCTGGGGGTTACTCAGTGTCTTTGTACGGAAACGGGTGCAGACGCAAGGGAGCAGGAGTCCTGAGAAGATTAGTACCGTGAAACTAATGCAGAAGTGCGACTAAGGCCTCGTGGAAGCTGCGCACTCCTACCCTGCTGCATGGCATATCAGGGCCCTCCTTCGAAGTTAGGCCTCACTTTGAGATTCCCTTTAGCTATAGAACAGGACAGGATGAGCTCTGACCGAGAAACTGGGATACCCTGTTTCTTCGTGAAACCTCTTTTTCCCTCTCACAGCCATGCCTGCCGTGAGTATAAGGCTGACAACCACAGTGTTTTTAAGGGATCTTCAAGGCGCAGAAGAGGAGCTTTCAAGGTGGGAAAACAAGGCCAGTCCCATCAGGCACCATCTCCAGGATGACACTCAGAGTAAGTGTCTCAGGGTACTGGCAGGTCAAAAGAGACCTAGCTACCTCCCTGGCTCTTCCCTGATTCAACTTTTCTACACAGGGTGTTCTGCGTGTAGTGAACTGCCTAGACGAAAGAGGGCCCTAGGTCTCTGAGGGTCCGGTGCCTCTCCCAAAAGCCTGAAGTGTTCCACAGAAAACTGTGCTGTAGTGGAAGTTGCAATGCAAGCTGCCTTTCTCCTTGAGATACGGTGACTTAAGCTATGAGGTCCTAGAAGGACTTGTAAGCAGAGAGTTTTTCTCAGTACAGCTCAGACTAGGGCAACGAGGACGACTTCCACGGCATGCCTGACTTTCTAGAACCGTGTTCATGAAACCTTTCGGTAGTTGGGGATATCTAGCTCCCCGAGTAAAGCGTGCAGCGTGTTACCCTTCACTCGGCCTACCCAGGGGCATCCTGACGGGCCTACGGGTCTGACTGTGGCCCAGCAAGCCCAGGGAAGCCTTGGAGTACTCAGTGTCTTTGTATGGAAACGAGTGCTGCCGCGAGGCATTTAGGAGTCCTGAAAACCTTACTAGCGTTCATCTAACGCAGGAGAACTTCTAAGGCCTCATGGAAACTGTTGCACGCCTACCCCGCTACTTGGCATATCAGGGCCCACCTTCGAAGTGAGAGCTCCCTTTGAGTTTCCCTTTAGCTATGAAACAGGACAGGATGAGCTCTGACTCGGAAACTAAAATACCCTGTCTCTTCGTGTAACCTCTTTTTCCTCTAACAGTCATGCCTGCAATGAGTATAAGCCTGACAACAACAGGGTTTTTAAGGGAGCTTCAAGGCGCAGAAGAGGAGCTTTCAAGGTGGGAAAACAAGGCCAGTCCCATCAGGCACCATCTCCAGGTTGACACGCAGCGTAAGTGTCTCTGGCTTCTGGCAGGTCAAAAGAGACCTAGCTACCTCCCTGGCTCTTCCCTCATTCAACTTTTCTACACAGGGTGCTCTGCGTGTAGTGAACTGCCTAGACGAAAGAGTGCCCTAGGTCTCCTAGGGTCCTGTGCCTCTCCCAAAAGCCTCAAGTGTTCCACAGAAAACAGTGTTGTAGTGGAAGTTGCAATGCAATCTGCCTTTAATCTTGAGATACGGTGACTTGTTATGAGGTCCTAGAAGGACTTGTAAGCAGAGAGTTTTTCTCAGTACAGCTGAGACTAGGGTAACGAGGACGATTTCCATGTTATGCTGGATTTTCTAGAACCGTGTTGATGAAACCTTTCTGTAGCTGGGGATACCTAGCTCCCCGAATGAAGCGTGCAGTGTGTTACCCTTTACTCCGCCTACCCATGGGCACCCTGACAGGCCTACGGGTCTGACTGTGGCCCAGCAAGCCCAGGGTAGCCTTGGAGTACTCAGTGTCCTTGTACGGAAACGAGTGCTGCCGCGAGGGCTCTACGAGTCCTGAATACCTTACTAGCGTTCAACTAAAGCAAGAGAGCGACTAAGGCCTCATGGAAGCCTTTGCACGCCTACTCCGCTACATGGCATATCAGGGCCCTCCTTCGAAGCGAGGGCTCACTTTGAGTTTCCCTTTAGCTATAAAACAGGACAGGATGAGCTCTGAATCAGAAACTGAAATACCCTGTCTCTTCGTGTATCCTCTTTTTCCCTCACACAGCCATGCCTGCAATGAATATAAGGCTGACAACCACAGTGTTTTTAAGGGAGCTTCAAGGCGCAGAAGAGGAGCTTTCAAGGTGGGAAAACAAGGCCAGTCCCATCAGGCACCATCTCCAGGTTGACACGCAGCGTAAGTGTCTCTGGCTTCTGGCAGGTCCAAAGAGACCTAGCTACCTCCCTGGCTCTTCCCTCATTCAACTTTTCTACACAGGGTGCTCTGCGTGTAGCGAACTGCTTAGATGAAAGACTGCCCTAGGACTCCTAGGGTCCTGTGCCTCTCCCAAAAGCCTGAAGTGTTCCACACAAAACTGTGCTGTAGTGGAAGTTGCAATGCAAGCTGCCTTTCTCCTGGAGATACGGTGACTTCAGGTATGAGGTCCTAGAAGGACTTGTAAGCAGAGAGTTTTTCTCAGTACCGCTCAGAGTAGGGCAACGAGGACGAATTTCATGGTATGCTGGACTTGCTAGGACCGTGTTCATGAAGCCGTTGGTGAACTGGGGATATCTAGCTCGCCCAAGGAAGAGTGCAGCGTGTGACTCTTCACTCGACCTACGTAGGGCCACCCTGAATGGCCTACGGGTCTGAGTGTGACCCAGCAATCCCAGGGGAGCCTCGGGGTACTCAGGGTCGCTGTACGGAAACGAGTGCTGCCGCGAGGGCTCTACGAGTCCTGAAAAGCTTACTAGCGTTCAACTAAAGCAGAAGAGCGACTAAGGCCTCCTGGAAGCTGCTGCACGCCTACTCCACTGCATGGCGTATCAGGGCCCTCCTTCGAAGCTAGGCCTCACTTTGAGTTTCCCTTTAGCTAGAGAACAGGACAGGATGAGCTCTGAATCAGAAACTGGAATACGTGTTTCTTCGTGAAACCTCTTTTTCCCTCTCACAGCCATGCCTGTCGTGAGTATAAGCCCGACACCAACAGTGTTTTTCAGCTAGCTTCTAGGCGCATAAAAGGAGCTTTCATGATGGGACAGCAAGGCTCGCCCCATCAGGTCCTGTTTCCAGATTGACACACAGCATAAGTAGCTGTGGTTTCTAAGAGGTCCAAAGAGACCTGGCTACCTACTTGGCTCTGCCCAGAATCAATTTTTCTGCACAGGGTGTTGTACGTGGAGTGAAGTGCCTAGACAATAGACTGCCCTAGGTCTCTAAGAGCCCTGTGCATGTCCCAAAGCCTGAAGTGTTACACGGAACACTGTGCTTTAGTGGAAGTTGGAATGCAAGCCGTCTTTCTCCTTGAGATACGGTGACTTCAGGTACGAGGTCCTCGAAGGACTTCAAAGCAGAGAGTTTTACTCAGTACAGCTCAGAATCGGCTGATGAGGCAGACTTCCATGGTTTGCTGGCCTTGCTAGAACCGTGTTCCTGAGGCTGATGGTGAGCTGAGGAAATCTAGCTTTCCCAAGAAAGAGTGCAGTTTGTTATCTTTCACTCGGCCTAAAAAGGGGCACACTGAAGGGCCTACGGGTCTGAGTGTGGCCCAGCAAGCCCAGGGGAGTCCTGGGGTACTCAGAGTTCTTGTACGCAAATGGGTACTGACACGAGTGGGCCTGGAGTCCTGAGAAGGAGTAGTACCTTTAAACTAATGCAGGACTGCGACTAAGGCCTCAAGGAAAATGCTGCACAACTACCCTTCTGGAGGGCAAATCAGAGCCTTAGGTCGAGGGTAGGGCGCACGTTGAGATTCCCCTTAGCTCTAGTGCAGGGCAGGATATGCTCCCCACCAGGGCCTGGAAGCACCCTCTTTCTTTCGAGAAAACTCATTTTCTTCCAGAGCCATGCCTGGAGTGAGGACAAGTCCGACAACCACAGTGTTTTTCAGGTAGCTTCAAGGCCGCATGAATGGAGCTTTCAAGACGGGAAAACAAGGCTTGTCTCCTAAGGCCGCCATTTCCAGGCTGACACGCAGAAGAAGCATCTGTGGTTTCTAGCAGGTCAAAAGAGACCTAGCTCCTCACTGGGTCCTTGGAGAATCAACTTTTCTCTGCAGGGTGTTCTGCGTGTAGCGAACTGCCTAAATGAAAGAATTCCCTAGGTGTCCTGGGCTCCTGGGCATCTTCCAAAAGCCTGCGGCGTTACACCAGAAAGTGTGCTCTAGTTGCACTTGGACCACAAGCCGACTCTCTCCTAGAGGTTGGTTGACTTCAGCTAGGAGCTGGTAGAAGGAACTGTAAGCAAAGAGTTTCCCTCAGTACAGCTCGGACTACTGTAAGCAGGCAGACTGGCATGGCATGCTGCACCTACTACAACCGTGTTCCTGAGGCTGTTGGTGAGCTGAGGAAATCGAGCTCCCCCGAGGGAGCGTGCATCATGCTGCCCTTCACTCGGCACAGACACGGGGACTCCGAAGGGCCTACGTGTCTGAATGTTGATCTTCAACTCAGGGGAGCCTGGGGGTTACTCAGTGTCTTTGTACGGAAACGGGTGCAGACGCAAGGGAGCAGGAGTCCTGAGAAGATTAGTACCGTGAAACTAATGCAGAAGTGCGACTAAGGCCTCGTGGAAGCTGCGCACTCCTACCCTGCTGCATGGCATATCAGGGCCCTCCTTCGAAGTTAGGCCTCACTTTGAGATTCCCTTTAGCTATAGAACAGGACAGGATGAGCTCTGACCGAGAAACTGGGATACCCTGTTTCTTCGTGAAACCTCTTTTTCCCTCTCACAGCCATGCCTGCCGTGAGTATAAGGCTGACAACCACAGTGTTTTTAAGGGATCTTCAAGGCGCAGAAGAGGAGCTTTCAAGGTGGGAAAACAAGGCCAGTCCCATCAGGCACCATCTCCAGGATGACACTCAGAGTAAGTGTCTCAGGGTACTGGCAGGTCAAAAGAGACCTAGCTACCTCCCTGGCTCTTCCCTGATTCAACTTTTCTACACAGGGTGTTCTGCGTGTAGTGAACTGCCTAGACGAAAGAGGGCCCTAGGTCTCTGAGGGTCCGGTGCCTCTCCCAAAAGCCTGAAGTGTTCCACAGAAAACTGTGCTGTAGTGGAAGTTGCAATGCAAGCTGCCTTTCTCCTTGAGATACGGTGACTTAAGCTATGAGGTCCTAGAAGGACTTGTAAGCAGAGAGTTTTTCTCAGTACAGCTCAGACTAGGGCAACGAGGACGACTTCCACGGCATGCCTGACTTTCTAGAACCGTGTTCATGAAACCTTTCGGTAGTTGGGGATATCTAGCTCCCCGAGTAAAGCGTGCAGCGTGTTACCCTTCACTCGGCCTACCCAGGGGCATCCTGACGGGCCTACGGGTCTGACTGTGGCCCAGCAAGCCCAGGGAAGCCTTGGAGTACTCAGTGTCTTTGTATGGAAACGAGTGCTGCCGCGAGGCATTTAGGAGTCCTGAAAACCTTACTAGCGTTCATCTAACGCAGGAGAACTTCTAAGGCCTCATGGAAACTGTTGCACGCCTACCCCGCTACTTGGCATATCAGGGCCCACCTTCGAAGTGAGAGCTCCCTTTGAGTTTCCCTTTAGCTATGAAACAGGACAGGATGAGCTCTGACTCGGAAACTAAAATACCCTGTCTCTTCGTGTAACCTCTTTTTCCTCTAACAGTCATGCCTGCAATGAGTATAAGCCTGACAACAACAGGGTTTTTAAGGGAGCTTCAAGGCGCAGAAGAGGAGCTTTCAAGGTGGGAAAACAAGGCCAGTCCCATCAGGCACCATCTCCAGGTTGACACGCAGCGTAAGTGTCTCTGGCTTCTGGCAGGTCAAAAGAGACCTAGCTACCTCCCTGGCTCTTCCCTCATTCAACTTTTCTACACAGGGTGCTCTGCGTGTAGTGAACTGCCTAGACGAAAGAGTGCCCTAGGTCTCCTAGGGTCCTGTGCCTCTCCCAAAAGCCTCAAGTGTTCCACAGAAAACAGTGTTGTAGTGGAAGTTGCAATGCAATCTGCCTTTAATCTTGAGATACGGTGACTTGTTATGAGGTCCTAGAAGGACTTGTAAGCAGAGAGTTTTTCTCAGTACAGCTGAGACTAGGGTAACGAGGACGATTTCCATGTTATGCTGGATTTTCTAGAACCGTGTTGATGAAACCTTTCTGTAGCTGGGGATACCTAGCTCCCCGAATGAAGCGTGCAGTGTGTTACCCTTTACTCCGCCTACCCATGGGCACCCTGACAGGCCTACGGGTCTGACTGTGGCCCAGCAAGCCCAGGGTAGCCTTGGAGTACTCAGTGTCCTTGTACGGAAACGAGTGCTGCCGCGAGGGCTCTACGAGTCCTGAATACCTTACTAGCGTTCAACTAAAGCAAGAGAGCGACTAAGGCCTCATGGAAGCCTTTGCACGCCTACTCCGCTACATGGCATATCAGGGCCCTCCTTCGAAGCGAGGGCTCACTTTGAGTTTCCCTTTAGCTATAAAACAGGACAGGATGAGCTCTGAATCAGAAACTGAAATACCCTGTCTCTTCGTGTATCCTCTTTTTCCCTCACACAGCCATGCCTGCAATGAATATAAGGCTGACAACCACAGTGTTTTTAAGGGAGCTTCAAGGCGCAGAAGAGGAGCTTTCAAGGTGGGAAAACAAGGCCAGTCCCATCAGGCACCATCTCCAGGTTGACACGCAGCGTAAGTGTCTCTGGCTTCTGGCAGGTCCAAAGAGACCTAGCTACCTCCCTGGCTCTTCCCTCATTCAACTTTTCTACACAGGGTGCTCTGCGTGTAGCGAACTGCTTAGATGAAAGACTGCCCTAGGACTCCTAGGGTCCTGTGCCTCTCCCAAAAGCCTGAAGTGTTCCACACAAAACTGTGCTGTAGTGGAAGTTGCAATGCAAGCTGCCTTTCTCCTGGAGATACGGTGACTTCAGGTATGAGGTCCTAGAAGGACTTGTAAGCAGAGAGTTTTTCTCAGTACCGCTCAGAGTAGGGCAACGAGGACGAATTTCATGGTATGCTGGACTTGCTAGGACCGTGTTCATGAAGCCGTTGGTGAACTGGGGATATCTAGCTCGCCCAAGGAAGAGTGCAGCGTGTGACTCTTCACTCGACCTACGTAGGGCCACCCTGAATGGCCTACGGGTCTGAGTGTGACCCAGCAATCCCAGGGGAGCCTCGGGGTACTCAGGGTCGCTGTACGGAAACGAGTGCTGCCGCGAGGGCTCTACGAGTCCTGAAAAGCTTACTAGCGTTCAACTAAAGCAGAAGAGCGACTAAGGCCTCCTGGAAGCTGCTGCACGCCTACTCCACTGCATGGCGTATCAGGGCCCTCCTTCGAAGCTAGGCCTCACTTTGAGTTTCCCTTTAGCTAGAGAACAGGACAGGATGAGCTCTGAATCAGAAACTGGAATACGTGTTTCTTCGTGAAACCTCTTTTTCCCTCTCACAGCCATGCCTGTCGTGAGTATAAGCCCGACACCAACAGTGTTTTTCAGCTAGCTTCTAGGCGCATAAAAGGAGCTTTCATGATGGGACAGCAAGGCTCGCCCCATCAGGTCCTGTTTCCAGATTGACACACAGCATAAGTAGCTGTGGTTTCTAAGAGGTCCAAAGAGACCTGGCTACCTACTTGGCTCTGCCCAGAATCAATTTTTCTGCACAGGGTGTTGTACGTGGAGTGAAGTGCCTAGACAATAGACTGCCCTAGGTCTCTAAGAGCCCTGTGCATGTCCCAAAGCCTGAAGTGTTACACGGAACACTGTGCTTTAGTGGAAGTTGGAATGCAAGCCGTCTTTCTCCTTGAGATACGGTGACTTCAGGTACGAGGTCCTCGAAGGACTTCAAAGCAGAGAGTTTTACTCAGTACAGCTCAGAATCGGCTGATGAGGCAGACTTCCATGGTTTGCTGGCCTTGCTAGAACCGTGTTCCTGAGGCTGATGGTGAGCTGAGGAAATCTAGCTTTCCCAAGAAAGAGTGCAGTTCGTTATCTTTCACTCGGCCTAAAAAGGGGCACACTGAAGGGCCTACGGGTCTGAGTGTGGCCCAGCAAGCCCAGGGGAGTCCTGGGGTACTCAGAGTTCTTGTACGCAAATGGGTACTGACACGAGTGGGCCTGGAGTCCTGAGAAGGAGTAGTACCTTTAAACTAATGCAGGACTGCGACTAAGGCCTCAAGGAAAATGCTGCACAACTACCCTTCTGGAGGGCAAATCAGAGCCTTAGGTCGAGGGTAGGGCGCACGTTGAGATTCCCCTTAGCTCTAGTGCAGGGCAGGATATGCTCCCCACCAGGGCCTGGAAGCACCCTCTTTCTTTCGAGAAAACTCATTTTCTTCCAGAGCCATGCCTGGAGTGAGGACAAGTCCGACAACCACAGTGTTTTTCAGGTAGCTTCAAGGCCGCATGAATGGAGCTTTCAAGACGGGAAAACAAGGCTTGTCTCCTAAGGCCGCCATTTCCAGGCTGACACGCAGAAGAAGCATCTGTGGTTTCTAGCAGGTCAAAAGAGACCTAGCTCCTCACTGGGTCCTTGGAGAATCAACTTTTCTCTGCAGGGTGTTCTGCGTGTAGCGAACTGCCTAAATGAAAGAATTCCCTAGGTGTCCTGGGCTCCTGGGCATCTTCCAAAAGCCTGCGGCGTTACACCAGAAAGTGTGCTCTAGTTGCACTTGGACCACAAGCCGACTCTCTCCTAGAGGTTGGTTGACTTCAGCTAGGAGCTGGTAGAAGGAACTGTAAGCAAAGAGTTTCCCTCAGTACAGCTCGGACTACTGTAAGCAGGCAGACTGGCATGGCATGCTGCACCTACTACAACCGTGTTCCTGAGGCTGTTGGTGAGCTGAGGAAATCGAGCTCCCCCGAGGGAGCGTGCATCATGCTGCCCTTCACTCGGCACAGACACGGGGACTCCGAAGGGCCTACGTGTCTGAATGTTGATCTTCAACTCAGGGGAGCCTGGGGGTTACTCAGTGTCTTTGTACGGAAACGGGTGCAGACGCAAGGGAGCAGGAGTCCTGAGAAGATTAGTACCGTGAAACTAATGCAGAAGTGCGACTAAGGCCTCGTGGAAGCTGCGCACTCCTACCCTGCTGCATGGCATATCAGGGCCCTCCTTCGAAGTTAGGCCTCACTTTGAGATTCCCTTTAGCTATAGAACAGGACAGGATGAGCTCTGACCGAGAAACTGGGATACCCTGTTTCTTCGTGAAACCTCTTTTTCCCTCTCACAGCCATGCCTGCCGTGAGTATAAGGCTGACAACCACAGTGTTTTTAAGGGATCTTCAAGGCGCAGAAGAGGAGCTTTCAAGGTGGGAAAACAAGGCCAGTCCCATCAGGCACCATCTCCAGGATGACACTCAGAGTAAGTGTCTCAGGGTACTGGCAGGTCAAAAGAGACCTAGCTACCTCCCTGGCTCTTCCCTGATTCAACTTTTCTACACAGGGTGTTCTGCGTGTAGTGAACTGCCTAGACGAAAGAGGGCCCTAGGTCTCTGAGGGTCCGGTGCCTCTCCCAAAAGCCTGAAGTGTTCCACAGAAAACTGTGCTGTAGTGGAAGTTGCAATGCAAGCTGCCTTTCTCCTTGAGATACGGTGACTTAAGCTATGAGGTCCTAGAAGGACTTGTAAGCAGAGAGTTTTTCTCAGTACAGCTCAGACTAGGGCAACGAGGACGACTTCCACGGCATGCCTGACTTTCTAGAACCGTGTTCATGAAACCTTTCGGTAGTTGGGGATATCTAGCTCCCCGAGTAAAGCGTGCAGCGTGTTACCCTTCACTCGGCCTACCCAGGGGCATCCTGACGGGCCTACGGGTCTGACTGTGGCCCAGCAAGCCCAGGGAAGCCTTGGAGTACTCAGTGTCTTTGTATGGAAACGAGTGCTGCCGCGAGGCATTTAGGAGTCCTGAAAACCTTACTAGCGTTCATCTAACGCAGGAGAACTTCTAAGGCCTCATGGAAACTGTTGCACGCCTACCCCGCTACTTGGCATATCAGGGCCCACCTTCGAAGTGAGAGCTCCCTTTGAGTTTCCCTTTAGCTATGAAACAGGACAGGATGAGCTCTGACTCGGAAACTAAAATACCCTGTCTCTTCGTGTAACCTCTTTTTCCTCTAACAGTCATGCCTGCAATGAGTATAAGCCTGACAACAACAGGGTTTTTAAGGGAGCTTCAAGGCGCAGAAGAGGAGCTTTCAAGGTGGGAAAACAAGGCCAGTCCCGTCAGGCACCATCTCCAGGTTGACACGCAGCGTAAGTGTCTCTGGCTTCTGGCAGGTCAAAAGAGACCTAGCTACCTCCCTGGCTCTTCCCTCTTTCAACTTTTCTACACAGGGTGCTCTGCGTGTAGTGAACTGCCTAGACGAAAGAGTGCCCTAGGTCTCCTAGGGTCCTGTGCCTCTCCCAAAAGCCTGAATTGTTCCACAGAAAACAGTGTTGTAGTGGAAGTTGCAATGCAATCTGCCTTTAATCTTGAGATACGGTGACTTGTTATGAGGTCCTAGAAGGACCTGTAAGCAGAGAGTTTTTCTCAGTACAGCTGAGACTAGGGTAACGAGGACGATTTCCATGTTATGCTGGATTTTCTAGAACCGTGTTGATGAAACCTTTCTGTAGCTGGGGATACCTAGCTCCCCGAATGAAGCGTGCAGTGTGTTACCCTTTACTCCGCCTACCCATGGGCACCCTGACAGGCCTACGGGTCTGACTGTGGCCCAGCAAGCCCAGGGTAGCCTTGGAGTACTCAGTGTCCTTGTACGGAAACGAGTGCTGCCGCGAGGGCTCTACGAGTCCTGAATACCTTACTAGCGTTCAACTAAAGCAAGAGAGCGACTAAGGCCTCATGGAAGCCTTTGCACGCCTACTCCGCTACATGGCATATCAGGGCCCTCCTTCGAAGCGAGGGCTCACTTTGAGTTTCCCTTTAGCTATAAAACAGGACAGGATGAGCTCTGAATCAGAAACTGAAATACCCTGTCTCTTCGTGTATCCTCTTTTTCCCTCACACAGCCATGCCTGCAATGAATATAAGGCTGACAACCACAGTGTTTTTAAGGGAGCTTCAAGGCGCAGAAGAGGAGCTTTCAAGGTGGGAAAACAAGGCCAGTCCCATCAGGCACCATCTCCAGGTTGACACGCAGCGTAAGTGTCTCTGGCTTCTGGCAGGTCCAAAGAGACCTAGCTACCTCCCTGGCTCTTCCCTCATTCAACTTTTCTACACAGGGTGCTCTGCGTGTAGCGAACTGCTTAGATGAAAGACTGCCCTAGGACTCCTAGGGTCCTGTGCCTCTCCCAAAAGCCTGAAGTGTTCCACACAAAACTGTGCTGTAGTGGAAGTTGCAATGCAAGCTGCCTTTCTCCTGGAGATACGGTGACTTCAGGTATGAGGTCCTAGAAGGACTTGTAAGCAGAGAGTTTTTCTCAGTACCGCTCAGAGTAGGGCAACGAGGACGAATTTCATGGTATGCTGGACTTGCTAGGACCGTGTTCATGAAGCCGTTGGTGAACTGGGGATATCTAGCTCGCCCAAGGAAGAGTGCAGCGTGTGACTCTTCACTCGACCTACGTAGGGCCACCCTGAATGGCCTACGGGTCTGAGTGTGACCCAGCAATCCCAGGGGAGCCTCGGGGTACTCAGGGTCGCTGTACGGAAACGAGTGCTGCCGCGAGGGCTCTACGAGTCCTGAAAAGCTTACTAGCGTTCAACTAAAGCAGAAGAGCGACTAAGGCCTCCTGGAAGCTGCTGCACGCCTACTCCACTGCATGGCGTATCAGGGCCCTCCTTCGAAGCTAGGCCTCACTTTGAGTTTCCCTTTAGCTAGAGAACAGGACAGGATGAGCTCTGAATCAGAAACTGGAATACGTGTTTCTTCGTGAAACCTCTTTTTCCCTCTCACAGCCATGCCTGTCGTGAGTATAAGCCCGACACCAACAGTGTTTTTCAGCTAGCTTCTAGGCGCATAAAAGGAGCTTTCATGATGGGACAGCAAGGCTCGCCCCATCAGGTCCTGTTTCCAGATTGACACACAGCATAAGTAGCTGTGGTTTCTAAGAGGTCCAAAGAGACCTGGCTACCTACTTGGCTCTGCCCAGAATCAATTTTTCTGCACAGGGTGTTGTACGTGGAGTGAAGTGCCTAGACAATAGACTGCCCTAGGTCTCTAAGAGCCCTGTGCATGTCCCAAAGCCTGAAGTGTTACACGGAACACTGTGCTTTAGTGGAAGTTGGAATGCAAGCCGTCTTTCTCCTTGAGATACGGTGACTTCAGGTACGAGGTCCTCGAAGGACTTCAAAGCAGAGAGTTTTACTCAGTACAGCTCAGAATCGGCTGATGAGGCAGACTTCCATGGTTTGCTGGCCTTGCTAGAACCGTGTTCCTGAGGCTGATGGTGAGCTGAGGAAATCTAGCTTTCCCAAGAAAGAGTGCAGTTTGTTATCTTTCACTCGGCCTAAAAAGGGGCACACTGAAGGGCCTACGGGTCTGAGTGTGGCCCAGCAAGCCCAGGGGAGTCCTGGGGTACTCAGAGTTCTTGTACGCAAATGGGTACTGACACGAGTGGGCCTGGAGTCCTGAGAAGGAGTAGTACCTTTAAACTAATGCAGGACTGCGACTAAGGCCTCAAGGAAAATGCTGCACAACTACCCTTCTGGAGGGCAAATCAGAGCCTTAGGTCGAGGGTAGGGCGCACGTTGAGATTCCCCTTAGCTCTAGTGCAGGGCAGGATATGCTCCCCACCAGGGCCTGGAAGCACCCTCTTTCTTTCGAGAAAACTCATTTTCTTCCAGAGCCATGCCTGGAGTGAGGACAAGTCCGACAACCACAGTGTTTTTCAGGTAGCTTCAAGGCCGCATGAATGGAGCTTTCAAGACGGGAAAACAAGGCTTGTCTCCTAAGGCCGCCATTTCCAGGCTGACACGCAGAAGAAGCATCTGTGGTTTCTAGCAGGTCAAAAGAGACCTAGCTCCTCACTGGGTCCTTGGAGAATCAACTTTTCTATGCAGGGTGTTCTGCGTGTAGCGAACTGCCTAAATGAAAGAATTCCCTAGGTGTCCTGGGCTCCTGGGCATCTTCCAAAAGCCTGCGGCGTTACACCAGAAAGTGTGCTCTAGTTGCACTTGGACCACAAGCCGACTCTCTCCTAGAGGTTGGTTGACTTCAGCTAGGAGCTGGTAGAAGGAACTGTAAGCAAAGAGTTTCCCTCAGTACAGCTCGGACTACTGTAAGCAGGCAGACTGGCATGGCATGCTGCACCTACTACAACCGTGTTCCTGAGGCTGTTGGTGAGCTGAGGAAATCGAGCTCCCCCGAGGGAGCGTGCATCATGCTGCCCTTCACTCGGCACAGACACGGGGACTCCGAAGGGCCTACGTGTCTGAATGTTGATCTTCAACTCAGGGGAGCCTGGGGGTTACTCAGTGTCTTTGTACGGAAACGGGTGCAGACGCAAGGGAGCAGGAGTCCTGAGAAGATTAGTACCGTGAAACTAATGCAGAAGTGCGACTAAGGCCTCGTGGAAGCTGCGCACTCCTACCCTGCTGCATGGCATATCAGGGCCCTCCTTCGAAGTTAGGCCTCACTTTGAGATTCCCTTTAGCTATAGAACAGGACAGGATGAGCTCTGACCGAGAAACTGGGATACCCTGTTTCTTCGTGAAACCTCTTTTTCCCTCTCACAGCCATGCCTGCCGTGAGTATAAGGCTGACAACCACAGTGTTTTTAAGGGATCTTCAAGGCGCAGAAGAGGAGCTTTCAAGGTGGGAAAACAAGGCCAGTCCCATCAGGCACCATCTCCAGGATGACACTCAGAGTAAAAGTCCCAGGGTACTGGCAGGTCAAAAGAGACCTAGCTACCTCCCTGGCTCTTCCCTGATTCAACTTTTCTACACAGGGTGTTCTGCGTGTAGTGAACTGCCTAGACGAAAGAGGGCCCTAGGTCTCTGAGGGTCCGGTGCCTCTCCCAAAAGCCTGAAGTGTTCCACAGAAAACGGTGCTGTAGTGGAAGTTGCAATGCAAGCTGCCTTTCTCCTTGAGATACGGTGACTTAAGCTATGAGGTCCTAGAAGGACTTGTAAGCAGAGAGTTTTTCTCAGTACAGCTCAGACTAGGGCAACGAGGACGACTTCCACGGCATGCCTGACTTTCTAGAACCGTGTTCATGAAACCTTTCGGTAGTTGGGGATATCTAGCTCCCCGAGTAAAGCGTGCAGCGTGTTACCCTTCACTCGGCCTACCCAGGGGCATCCTGACGGGCCTACGGGTCTGACTGTGGCCCAGCAAGCCCAGGGAAGCCTTGGAGTACTCAGTGTCTTTGTATGGAAACGAGTGCTGCCGCGAGGCATTTAGGAGTCCTGAAAACCTTACTAGCGTTCATCTAACGCAGGAGAACTTCTAAGGCCTCATGGAAACTGTTGCACGCCTACCCCGCTACTTGGCATATCAGGGCCCACCTTCGAAGTGAGAGCTCCCTTTGAGTTTCCCTTTAGCTATGAAACAGGACAGGATGAGCTCTGACTCGGAAACTAAAATACCCTGTCTCTTCGTGTAACCTCTTTTTCCTCTAACAGTCATGCCTGCAATGAGTATAAGCCTGACAACAACAGGGTTTTTAAGGGAGCTTCAAGGCGCAGAAGAGGAGCTTTCAAGGTGGGAAAACAAGGCCAGTCCCGTCAGGCACCATCTCCAGGTTGACACGCAGCGTAAGTGTCTCTGGCTTCTGGCAGGTCAAAAGAGACCTAGCTACCTCCCTGGCTCTTCCCTCATTCAACTTTTCTACACAGGGTGCTCTGCGTGTAGTGAACTGCCTAGACGAAAGAGTGCCCTAGGTCTCCTAGGGTCCTGTGCCTCTCCCAAAAGCCTGAATTGTTCCACAGAAAACAGTGTTGTAGTGGAAGTTGCAATGCAATCTGCCTTTAATCTTGAGATACGGTGACTTGTTATGAGGTCCTAGAAGGACCTGTAAGCAGAGAGTTTTTCTCAGTACAGCTGAGACTAGGGTAACGAGGACGATTTCCATGTTATGCTGGATTTTCTAGAACCGTGTTGATGAAACCTTTCTGTAGCTGGGGATACCTAGCTCCCCGAATGAAGCGTGCAGTGTGTTACCCTTTACTCCGCCTACCCATGGGCACCCTGACAGGCCTACGGGTCTGACTGTGGCCCAGCAAGCCCAGGGTAGCCTTGGAGTACTCAGTGTCCTTGTACGGAAACGAGTGCTGCCGCGAGGGCTCTACGAGTCCTGAATACCTTACTAGCGTTCAACTAAAGCAAGAGAGCGACTAAGGCCTCATGGAAGCCTTTGCACGCCTACTCCGCTACATGGCATATCAGGGCCCTCCTTCGAAGCGAGGGCTCACTTTGAGTTTCCCTTTAGCTATAAAACAGGACAGGATGAGCTCTGAATCAGAAACTGAAATACCCTGTCTCTTCGTGTATCCTCTTTTTCCCTCACACAGCCATGCCTGCAATGAATATAAGGCTGACAACCACAGTGTTTTTAAGGGAGCTTCAAGGCGCAGAAGAGGAGCTTTCAAGGTGGGAAAACAAGGCCAGTCCCATCAGGCACCATCTCCAGGTTGACACGCAGCGTAAGTGTCTCTGGCTTCTGGCAGGTCCAAAGAGACCTAGCTACCTCCCTGGCTCTTCCCTCATTCAACTTTTCTACACAGGGTGCTCTGCGTGTAGCGAACTGCTTAGATGAAAGACTGCCCTAGGACTCCTAGGGTCCTGTGCCTCTCCCAAAAGCCTGAAGTGTTCCACACAAAACTGTGCTGTAGTGGAAGTTGCAATGCAAGCTGCCTTTCTCCTGGAGATACGGTGACTTCAGGTATGAGGTCCTAGAAGGACTTGTAAGCAGAGAGTTTTTCTCAGTACCGCTCAGAGTAGGGCAACGAGGACGAATTTCATGGTATGCTGGACTTGCTAGGACCGTGTTCATGAAGCCGTTGGTGAACTGGGGATATCTAGCTCGCCCAAGGAAGAGTGCAGCGTGTGACTCTTCACTCGACCTACGTAGGGCCACCCTGAATGGCCTACGGGTCTGAGTGTGACCCAGCAATCCCAGGGGAGCCTCGGGGTACTCAGGGTCGCTGTACGGAAACGAGTGCTGCCGCGAGGGCTCTACGAGTCCTGAAAAGCTTACTAGCGTTCAACTAAAGCAGAAGAGCGACTAAGGCCTCCTGGAAGCTGCTGCACGCCTACTCCACTGCATGGCGTATCAGGGCCCTCCTTCGAAGCTAGGCCTCACTTTGAGTTTCCCTTTAGCTAGAGAACAGGACAGGATGAGCTCTGAATCAGAAACTGGAATACGTGTTTCTTCGTGAAACCTCTTTTTCCCTCTCACAGCCATGCCTGTCGTGAGTATAAGCCCGACACCAACAGTGTTTTTCAGCTAGCTTCTAGGCGCATAAAAGGAGCTTTCATGATGGGACAGCAAGGCTCGCCCCATCAGGTCCTGTTTCCAGATTGACACACAGCATAAGTAGCTGTGGTTTCTAAGAGGTCCAAAGAGACCTGGCTACCTACTTGGCTCTGCCCAGAATCAATTTTTCTGCACAGGGTGTTGTACGTGGAGTGAAGTGCCTAGACAATAGACTGCCCTAGGTCTCTAAGAGCCCTGTGCATGTCCCAAAGCCTGAAGTGTTACACGGAACACTGTGCTTTAGTGGAAGTTGGAATGCAAGCCGTCTTTCTCCTTGAGATACGGTGACTTCAGGTACGAGGTCCTCGAAGGACTTCAAAGCAGAGAGTTTTACTCAGTACAGCTCAGAATCGGCTGATGAGGCAGACTTCCATGGTTTGCTGGCCTTGCTAGAACCGTGTTCCTGAGGCTGATGGTGAGCTGAGGAAATCTAGCTTTCCCAAGAAAGAGTGCAGTTTGTTATCTTTCACTCGGCCTAAAAAGGGGCACACTGAAGGGCCTACGGGTCTGAGTGTGGCCCAGCAAGCCCAGGGGAGTCCTGGGGTACTCAGAGTTCTTGTACGCAAATGGGTACTGACACGAGTGGGCCTGGAGTCCTGAGAAGGAGTAGTACCTTTAAACTAATGCAGGACTGCGACTAAGGCCTCAAGGAAAATGCTGCACAACTACCCTTCTGGAGGGCAAATCAGAGCCTTAGGTCGAGGGTAGGGCGCACGTTGAGATTCCCCTTAGCTCTAGTGCAGGGCAGGATATGCTCCCCACCAGGGCCTGGAAGCACCCTCTTTCTTTCGAGAAAACTCATTTTCTTCCAGAGCCATGCCTGGAGTGAGGACAAGTCCGACAACCACAGTGTTTTTCAGGTAGCTTCAAGGCCGCATGAATGGAGCTTTCAAGACGGGAAAACAAGGCTTGTCTCCTAAGGCCGCCATTTCCAGGCTGACACGCAGAAGAAGCATCTGTGGTTTCTAGCAGGTCAAAAGAGACCTAGCTCCTCACTGGGTCCTTGGAGAATCAACTTTTCTCTGCAGGGTGTTCTGCGTGTAGCGAACTGCCTAAATGAAAGAATTCCCTAGGTGTCCTGGGCTCCTGGGCATCTTCCAAAAGCCTGCGGCGTTACACCAGAAAGTGTGCTCTAGTTGCACTTGGACCACAAGCCGACTCTCTCCTAGAGGTTGGTTGACTTCAGCTAGGAGCTGGTAGAAGGAACTGTAAGCAAAGAGTTTCCCTCAGTACAGCTCGGACTACTGTAAGCAGGCAGACTGGCATGGCATGCTGCACCTACTACAACCGTGTTCCTGAGGCTGTTGGTGAGCTGAGGAAATCGAGCTCCCCCGAGGGAGCGTGCATCATGCTGCCCTTCACTCGGCACAGACACGGGGACTCCGAAGGGCCTACGTGTCTGAATGTTGATCTTCAACTCAGGGGAGCCTGGGGGTTACTCAGTGTCTTTGTACGGAAACGGGTGCAGACGCAAGGGAGCAGGAGTCCTGAGAAGATTAGTACCGTGAAACTAATGCAGAAGTGCGACTAAGGCCTCGTGGAAGCTGCGCACTCCTACCCTGCTGCATGGCATATCAGGGCCCTCCTTCGAAGTTAGGCCTCACTTTGAGATTCCCTTTAGCTATAGAACAGGACAGGATGAGCTCTGACCGAGAAACTGGGATACCCTGTTTCTTCGTGAAACCTCTTTTTCCCTCTCACAGCCATGCCTGCCGTGAGTATAAGGCTGACAACCACAGTGTTTTTAAGGGATCTTCAAGGCGCAGAAGAGGAGCTTTCAAGGTGGGAAAACAAGGCCAGTCCCATCAGGCACCATCTCCAGGATGACACTCAGAGTAAGTGTCCCAGGGTACTGGCAGGTCAAAAGAGACCTAGCTACCTCCCTGGCTCTTCCCTGATTCAACTTTTCTACACAGGGTGTTCTGCGTGTAGTGAACTGCCTAGACGAAAGAGGGCCCTAGGTCTCTGAGGGTCCGGTGCCTCTCCCAAAAGCCTGAAGTGTTCCACAGAAAACTGTGCTGTAGTGGAAGTTGCAATGCAAGCTGCCTTTCTCCTTGAGATACGGTGACTTAAGCTATGAGGTCCTAGAAGGACTTGTAAGCAGAGAGTTTTTCTCAGTACAGCTCAGACTAGGGCAACGAGGACGACTTCCACGGCATGCCTGACTTTCTAGAACCGTGTTCATGAAACCTTTCGGTAGTTGGGGATATCTAGCTCCCCGAGTAAAGCGTGCAGCGTGTTACCCTTCACTCGGCCTACCCAGGGGCATCCTGACGGGCCTACGGGTCTGACTGTGGCCCAGCAAGCCCAGGGAAGCCTTGGAGTACTCAGTGTCTTTGTATGGAAACGAGTGCTGCCGCGAGGCATTTAGGAGTCCTGAAAACCTTACTAGCGTTCATCTAACGCAGGAGAACTTCTAAGGCCTCATGGAAACTGTTGCACGCCTACCCTGCTACTTGGCATATCAGGGCCCACCTTCGAAGTGAGAGCTCCCTTTGAGTTTCCCTTTAGCTATGAAACAGGACAGGATGAGCTCTGACTCGGAAACTAAAATACCCTGTCTCTTCGTGTAACCTCTTTTTCCTCTAACAGTCATGCCTGCAATGAGTATAAGCCTGACAACAACAGGGTTTTTAAGGGAGCTTCAAGGCGCAGAAGAGGAGCTTTCAAGGTGGGAAAACAAGGCCAGTCCCGTCAGGCACCATCTCCAGGTTGACACGCAGCGTAAGTGTCTCTGGCTTCTGGCAGGTCAAAAGAGACCTAGCTACCTCCCTGGCTCTTCCCTCATTCAACTTTTCTACACAGGGTGCTCTGCGTGTAGTGAACTGCCTAGACGAAAGAGTGCCCTAGGTCTCCTAGGGTCCTGTGCCTCTCCCAAAAGCCTGAATTGTTCCACAGAAAACAGTGTTGTAGTGGAAGTTGCAATGCAATCTGCCTTTAATCTTGAGATACGGTGACTTGTTATGAGGTCCTAGAAGGACCTGTAAGCAGAGAGTTTTTCTCAGTACAGCTGAGACTAGGGTAACGAGGACGATTTCCATGTTATGCTGGATTTTCTAGAACCGTGTTGATGAAACCTTTCTGTAGCTGGGGATACCTAGCTCCCCGAATGAAGCGTGCAGTGTGTTACCCTTTACTCCGCCTACCCATGGGCACCCTGACAGGCCTACGGGTCTGACTGTGGCCCAGCAAGCCCAGGGTAGCCTTGGAGTACTCAGTGTCCTTGTACGGAAACGAGTGCTGCCGCGAGGGCTCTACGAGTCCTGAATACCTTACTAGCGTTCAACTAAAGCAAGAGAGCGACTAAGGCCTCATGGAAGCCTTTGCACGCCTACTCCGCTACATGGCATATCAGGGCCCTCCTTCGAAGCGAGGGCTCACTTTGAGTTTCCCTTTAGCTATAAAACAGGACAGGATGAGCTCTGAATCAGAAACTGAAATACCCTGTCTCTTCGTGTATCCTCTTTTTCCCTCACACAGCCATGCCTGCAATGAATATAAGGCTGACAACCACAGTGTTTTTAAGGGAGCTTCAAGGCGCAGAAGAGGAGCTTTCAAGGTGGGAAAACAAGGCCAGTCCCATCAGGCACCATCTCCAGGTTGACACGCAGCGTAAGTGTCTCTGGCTTCTGGCAGGTCCAAAGAGACCTAGCTACCTCCCTGGCTCTTCCCTCATTCAACTTTTCTACACAGGGTGCTCTGCGTGTAGCGAACTGCTTAGATGAAAGACTGCCCTAGGACTCCTAGGGTCCTGTGCCTCTCCCAAAAGCCTGAAGTGTTCCACACAAAACTGTGCTGTAGTGGAAGTTGCAATGCAAGCTGCCTTTCTCCTGGAGATACGGTGACTTCAGGTATGAGGTCCTAGAAGGACTTGTAAGCAGAGAGTTTTTCTCAGTACCGCTCAGAGTAGGGCAACGAGGACGAATTTCATGGTATGCTGGACTTGCTAGGACCGTGTTCATGAAGCCGTTGGTGAACTGGGGATATCTAGCTCGCCCAAGGAAGAGTGCAGCGTGTGACTCTTCACTCGACCTACGTAGGGCCACCCTGAATGGCCTACGGGTCTGAGTGTGACCCAGCAATCCCAGGGGAGCCTCGGGGTACTCAGGGTCGCTGTACGGAAACGAGTGCTGCCGCGAGGGCTCTACGAGTCCTGAAAAGCTTACTAGCGTTCAACTAAAGCAGAAGAGCGACTAAGGCCTCCTGGAAGCTGCTGCACGCCTACTCCACTGCATGGCGTATCAGGGCCCTCCTTCGAAGCTAGGCCTCACTTTGAGTTTCCCTTTAGCTAGAGAACAGGACAGGATGAGCTCTGAATCAGAAACTGGAATACGTGTTTCTTCGTGAAACCTCTTTTTCCCTCTCACAGCCATGCCTGTCGTGAGTATAAGCCCGACACCAACAGTGTTTTTCAGCTAGCTTCTAGGCGCATAAAAGGAGCTTTCATGATGGGACAGCAAGGCTAGCCCCATCAGGTCCTGTTTCCAGATTGACACACAGCATAAGTAGCTGTGGTTTCTAAGAGGTCCAAAGAGACCTGGCTACCTACTTGGCTCTGCCCAGAATCAATTTTTCTGCACAGGGTGTTGTACGTGGAGTGAAGTGCCTAGACAATAGACTGCCCTAGGTCTCTAAGAGCCCTGTGCATGTCCCAAAGCCTGAAGTGTTACACGGAACACTGTGCTTTAGTGGAAGTTGGAATGCAAGCCGTCTTTCTCCTTGAGATACGGTGACTTCAGGTACGAGGTCCTCGAAGGACTTCAAAGCAGAGAGTTTTACTCAGTACAGCTCAGAATCGGCTGATGAGGCAGACTTCCATGGTTTGCTGGCCTTGCTAGAACCGTGTTCCTGAGGCTGATGGTGAGCTGAGGAAATCTAGCTTTCCCAAGAAAGAGTGCAGTTTGTTATCTTTCACTCGGCCTAAAAAGGGGCACACTGAAGGGCCTACGGGTCTGAGTGTGGCCCAGCAAGCCCAGGGGAGTCCTGGGGTACTCAGAGTTCTTGTACGCAAATGGGTACTGACACGAGTGGGCCTGGAGTCCTGAGAAGGAGTAGTACCTTTAAACTAATGCAGGACTGCGACTAAGGCCTCAAGGAAAATGCTGCACAACTACCCTTCTGGAGGGCAAATCAGAGCCTTAGGTCGAGGGTAGGGCGCACGTTGAGATTCCCCTTAGCTCTAGTGCAGGGCAGGATATGCTCCCCACCAGGGCCTGGAAGCACCCTCTTTCTTTCGAGAAAACTCATTTTCTTCCAGAGCCATGCCTGGAGTGAGGACAAGTCCGACAACCACAGTGTTTTTCAGGTAGCTTCAAGGCCGCATGAATGGAGCTTTCAAGACGGGAAAACAAGGCTTGTCTCCTAAGGCCGCCATTTCCAGGCTGACACGCAGAAGAAGCATCTGTGGTTTCTAGCAGGTCAAAAGAGACCTAGCTCCTCACTGGGTCCTTGGAGAATCAACTTTTCTCTGCAGGGTGTTCTGCGTGTAGCGAACTGCCTAAATGAAAGAATTCCCTAGGTGTCCTGGGCTCCTGGGCATCTTCCAAAAGCCTGCGGCGTTACACCAGAAAGTGTGCTCTAGTTGCACTTGGACCACAAGCCGACTCTCTCCTAGAGGTTGGTTGACTTCAGCTAGGAGCTGGTAGAAGGAACTGTAAGCAAAGAGTTTCCCTCAGTACAGCTCGGACTACTGTAAGCAGGCAGACTGGCATGGCATGCTGCACCTACTACAACCGTGTTCCTGAGGCTGTTGGTGAGCTGAGGAAATCGAGCTCCCCCGAGGGAGCGTGCATCATGCTGCCCTTCACTCGGCACAGACACGGGGACTCCGAAGGGCCTACGTGTCTGAATGTTGATCTTCAACTCAGGGGAGCCTGGGGGTTACTCAGTGTCTTTGTACGGAAACGGGTGCAGACGCAAGGGAGCAGGAGTCCTGAGAAGATTAGTACCGTGAAACTAATGCAGAAGTGCGACTAAGGCCTCGTGGAAGCTGCGCACTCCTACCCTGCTGCATGGCATATCAGGGCCCTCCTTCGAAGTTAGGCCTCACTTTGAGATTCCCTTTAGCTATAGAACAGGACAGGATGAGCTCTGACCGAGAAACTGGGATACCCTGTTTCTTCGTGAAACCTCTTTTTCCCTCTCACAGCCATGCCTGCCGTGAGTATAAGGCTGACAACCACAGTGTTTTTAAGGGATCTTCAAGGCGCAGAAGAGGAGCTTTCAAGGTGGGAAAACAAGGCCAGTCCCATCAGGCACCATCTCCAGGATGACACTCAGAGTAAGTGTCTCAGGGTACTGGCAGGTCAAAAGAGACCTAGCTACCTCCCTGGCTCTTCCCTGATTCAACTTTTCTACACAGGGTGTTCTGCGTGTAGTGAACTGCCTAGACGAAAGAGGGCCCTAGGTCTCTGAGGGTCCGGTGCCTCTCCCAAAAGCCTGAAGTGTTCCACAGAAAACTGTGCTGTAGTGGAAGTTGCAATGCAAGCTGCCTTTCTCCTTGAGATACGGTGACTTAAGCTATGAGGTCCTAGAAGGACTTGTAAGCAGAGAGTTTTTCTCAGTACAGCTCAGACTAGGGCAACGAGGACGACTTCCACGGCATGCCTGACTTTCTAGAACCGTGTTCATGAAACCTTTCGGTAGTTGGGGATATCTAGCTCCCCGAGTAAAGCGTGCAGCGTGTTACCCTTCACTCGGCCTACCCAGGGGCATCCTGACGGGCCTACGGGTCTGACTGTGGCCCAGCAAGCCCAGGGAAGCCTTGGAGTACTCAGTGTCTTTGTATGGAAACGAGTGCTGCCGCGAGGCATTTAGGAGTCCTGAAAACCTTACTAGCGTTCATCTAACGCAGGAGAACTTCTAAGGCCTCATGGAAACTGTTGCACGCCTACCCCGCTACTTGGCATATCAGGGCCCACCTTCGAAGTGAGAGCTCCCTTTGAGTTTCCCTTTAGCTATGAAACACGACAGGATGAGCTCTGACTCGGAAACTAAAATACCCTGTCTCTTCGTGTAACCTCTTTTTCCTCTAACAGTCATGCCTGCAATGAGTATAAGCCTGACAACAACAGGGTTTTTAAGGGAGCTTCAAGGCGCAGAAGAGGAGCTTTCAAGGTGGGAAAACAAGGCCAGTCCCATCAGGCACCATCTCCAGGTTGACACGCAGCGTAAGTGTCTCTGGCTTCTGGCAGGTCAAAAGAGACCTAGCTACCTCCCTGGCTCTTCCCTCATTCAACTTTTCTACACAGGGTGCTCTGCGTGTAGTGAACTGCCTAGACGAAAGAGTGCCCTAGGTCTCCTAGGGTCCTGTGCCTCTCCCAAAAGCCTGAATTGTTCCACAGAAAACAGTGTTGTAGTGGAAGTTGCAATGCAATCTGCCTTTAATCTTGAGATACGGTGACTTGTTATGAGGTCCTAGAAGGACCTGTAAGCAGAGAGTTTTTCTCAGTACAGCTGAGACTAGGGTAACGAGGACGATTTCCATGTTATGCTGGATTTTCTAGAACCGTGTTGATGAAACCTTTCTGTAGCTGGGGATACCTAGCTCCCCGAATGAAGCGTGCAGTGTGTTACCCTTTACTCCGCCTACCCATGGGCACCCTGACAGGCCTACGGGTCTGACTGTGGCCCAGCAAGCCCAGGGTAGCCTTGGAGTACTCAGTGTCCTTGTACGGAAACGAGTGCTGCCGCGAGGGGTCGAGGAGTCCTGAATACCTTACTAGCGTTCAACTAAAGCAAGAGAGCGACTAAGGCCTCATGGAAGCCTTTGCACGCCTACTCCGCTACATGGCATATCAGGGCCCTCCTTCGAAGCGAGGGCTCACTTTGAGTTTCCCTTTAGCTATAAAACAGGACAGGATGAGCTCTGAATCAGAAACTGAAATACCCTGTCTCTTCGTGTATCCTCTTTTTCCCTCACACAGCCATGCCTGCAATGAATATAAGGCTGACAACCACAGTGTTTTTAAGGGAGCTTCAAGGCGCAGAAGAGGAGCTTTCAAGGTGGGAAAACAAGGCCAGTCCCATCAGGCACCATCTCCAGGTTGACACGCAGCGTAAGTGTCTCTGGCTTCTGGCAGGTCCAAAGAGACCTAGCTACCTCCCTGGCTCTTCCCTCATTCAACTTTTCTACACAGGGTGCTCTGCGTGTAGCGAACTGCTTAGATGAAAGACTGCCCTAGGACTCCTAGGGTCCTGTGCCTCTCCCAAAAGCCTGAAGTGTTCCACACAAAACTGTGCTGTAGTGGAAGTTGCAATGCAAGCTGCCTTTCTCCTGGAGATACGGTGACTTCAGGTATGAGGTCCTAGAAGGACTTGTAAGCAGAGAGTTTTTCTCAGTACCGCTCAGAGTAGGGCAACGAGGACGAATTTCATGGTATGCTGGACTTGCTAGGACCGTGTTCATGAAGCCGTTGGTGAACTGGGGATATCTAGCTCGCCCAAGGAAGAGTGCAGCGTGTGACTCTTCACTCGACCTACGTAGGGCCACCCTGAATGGCCTACGGGTCTGAGTGTGACCCAGCAATCCCAGGGGAGCCTCGGGGTACTCAGGGTCGCTGTACGGAAACGAGTGCTGCCGCGAGGGCTCTACGAGTCCTGAAAAGCTTACTAGCGTTCAACTAAAGCAGAAGAGCGACTAAGGCCTCCTGGAAGCTGCTGCACGCCTACTCCACTGCATGGCGTATCAGGGCCCTCCTTCGAAGCTAGGCCTCACTTTGAGTTTCCCTTTAGCTAGAGAACAGGACAGGATGAGCTCTGAATCAGAAACTGGAATACGTGTTTCTTCGCGAAACCTCTTTTTCCCTCTCACAGCCATGCCTGTCGTGAGTATAAGCCCGACACCAACAGTGTTTTTCAGCTAGCTTCTAGGCGCATAAAAGGAGCTTTCATGATGGGACAGCAAGGCTCGCCCCATCAGGTCCTGTTTCCAGATTGACACACAGCATAAGTAGCTGTGGTTTCTAAGAGGTCCAAAGAGACCTGGCTACCTACTTGGCTCTGCCCAGAATCAATTTTTCTGCACAGGGTGTTGTACGTGGAGTGAAGTGCCTAGACAATAGACTGCCCTAGGTCTCTAAGAGCCCTGTGCATGTCCCAAAGCCTGAAGTGTTACACAGAACACTGTGCTTTAGTGGAAGTTGGAATGCAAGCCGTCTTTCTCCTTGAGATACGGTGACTTCAGGTACGAGGTCCTCGAAGGACTTCAAAGCAGAGAGTTTTACTCAGTACAGCTCAGAATCGGCTGATGAGGCAGACTTCCATGGTTTGCTGGCCTTGCTAGAACCGTGTTCCTGAGGCTGATGGTGAGCTGAGGAAATCTAGCTTTCCCAAGAAAGAGTGCAGTTTGTTATCTTTCACTCGGCCTAAAAAGGGGCACACTGAAGGGCCTACGGGTCTGAGTGTGGCCCAGCAAGCCCAGGGGAGTCCTGGGGTACTCAGAGTTCTTGTACGCAAATGGGTACTGACACGAGTGGGCCTGGAGTCCTGAGAAGGAGTAGTACCTTTAAACTAATGCAGGACTGCGACTAAGGCCTCAAGGAAAATGCTGCACAACTACCCTTCTGGAGGGCAAATCAGAGCCTTAGGTCGAGGGTAGGGCGCACGTTGAGATTCCCCTTAGCTCTAGTGCAGGGCAGGATATGCTCCCCACCAGGGCCTGGAAGCACCCTCTTTCTTTCGAGAAAACTCATTTTCTTCCAGAGCCATGCCTGGAGTGAGGACAAGTCCGACAACCACAGTGTTTTTCAGGTAGCTTCAAGGCCGCATGAATGGAGCTTTCAAGACGGGAAAACAAGGCTTGTCTCCTAAGGCCGCCATTTCCAGGCTGACACGCAGAAGAAGCATCTGTGGTTTCTAGCAGGTCAAAAGAGACCTAGCTCCTCACTGGGTCCTTGGAGAATCAACTTTTCTCTGCAGGGTGTTCTGCGTGTAGCGAACTGCCTAAATGAAAGAATTCCCTAGGTGTCCTGGGCTCCTGGGCATCTTCCAAAAGCCTGCGGCGTTACACCAGAAAGTGTGCTCTAGTTGCACTTGGACCACAAGCCGACTCTCTCCTAGAGGTTGGTTGACTTCAGCTAGGAGCTGGTAGAAGGAACTGTAAGCAAAGAGTTTCCCTCAGTACAGCTCGGACTACTGTAAGCAGGCAGACTGGCATGGCATGCTGCACCTACTACAACCGTGTTCCTGAGGCTGTTGGTGAGCTGAGGAAATCGAGCTCCCCCGAGGGAGCGTGCATCATGCTGCCCTTCACTCGGCACAGACACGGGGACTCCGAAGGGCCTACGTGTCTGAATGTTGATCTTCAACTCAGGGGAGCCTGGGGGTTACTCAGTGTCTTTGTACGGAAACGGGTGCAGACGCAAGGGAGCAGGAGTCCTGAGAAGATTAGTACCGTGAAACTAATGCAGAAGTGCGACTAAGGCCTCGTGGAAGCTGCGCACTCCTACCCTGCTGCATGGCATATCAGGGCCCTCCTTCGAAGTTAGGCCTCACTTTGAGATTCCCTTTAGCTATAGAACAGGACAGGATGAGCTCTGACCGAGAAACTGGGATACCCTGTTTCTTCGTGAAACCTCTTTTTCCCTCTCACAGCCATGCCTGCCGTGAGTATAAGGCTGACAACCACAGTGTTTTTAAGGGATCTTCAAGGCGCAGAAGAGGAGCTTTCAAGGTGGGAAAACAAGGCCAGTCCCATCAGGCACCATCTCCAGGATGACACTCAGAGTAAGTGTCTCAGGGTACTGGCAGGTCAAAAGAGACCTAGCTACCTCCCTGGCTCTTCCCTGATTCAACTTTTCTACACAGGGTGTTCTGCGTGTAGTGAACTGCCTAGACGAAAGAGGGCCCTAGGTCTCTGAGGGTCCGGTGCCTCTCCCAAAAGCCTGAAGTGTTCCACAGAAAACTGTGCTGTAGTGGAAGTTGCAATGCAAGCTGCCTTTCTCCTTGAGATACGGTGACTTAAGCTATGAGGTCCTAGAAGGACTTGTAAGCAGAGAGTTTTTCTCAGTACAGCTCAGACTAGGGCAACGAGGACGACTTCCACGGCATGCCTGACTTTCTAGAACCGTGTTCATGAAACCTTTCGGTAGTTGGGGATATCTAGCTCCCCGAGTAAAGCGTGCAGCGTGTTACCCTTCACTCGGCCTACCCAGGGGCATCCTGACGGGCCTACGGGTCTGACTGTGGCCCAGCAAGCCCAGGGAAGCCTTGGAGTACTCAGTGTCTTTGTATGGAAACGAGTGCTGCCGCGAGGCATTTAGGAGTCCTGAAAACCTTACTAGCGTTCATCTAACGCAGGAGAACTTCTAAGGCCTCATGGAAACTGTTGCACGCCTACCCCGCTACTTGGCATATCAGGGCCCACCTTCGAAGTGAGAGCTCCCTTTGAGTTTCCCTTTAGCTATGAAACACGACAGGATGAGCTCTGACTCGGAAACTAAAATACCCTGTCTCTTCGTGTAACCTCTTTTTCCTCTAACAGTCATGCCTGCAATGAGTATAAGCCTGACAACAACAGGGTTTTTAAGGGAGCTTCAAGGCGCAGAAGAGGAGCTTTCAAGGTGGGAAAACAAGGCCAGTCCCATCAGGCACCATCTCCAGGTTGACACGCAGCGTAAGTGTCTCTGGCTTCTGGCAGGTCAAAAGAGACCTAGCTACCTCCCTGGCTCTTCCCTCATTCAACTTTTCTACACAGGGTGCTCTGCGTGTAGTGAACTGCCTAGACGAAAGAGTGCCCTAGGTCTCCTAGGGTCCTGTGCCTCTCCCAAAAGCCTGAATTGTTCCACAGAAAACAGTGTTGTAGTGGAAGTTGCAATGCAATCTGCCTTTAATCTTGAGATACGGTGACTTGTTATGAGGTCCTAGAAGGACCTGTAAGCAGAGAGTTTTTCTCAGTACAGCTGAGACTAGGGTAACGAGGACGATTTCCATGTTATGCTGGATTTTCTAGAACCGTGTTGATGAAACCTTTCTGTAGCTGGGGATACCTAGCTCCCCGAATGAAGCGTGCAGTGTGTTACCCTTTACTCCGCCTACCCATGGGCACCCTGACAGGCCTACGGGTCTGACTGTGGCCCAGCAAGCCCAGGGTAGCCTTGGAGTACTCAGTGTCCTTGTACGGAAACGAGTGCTGCCGCGAGGGGTCGAGGAGTCCTGAATACCTTACTAGCGTTCAACTAAAGCAAGAGAGCGACTAAGGCCTCATGGAAGCCTTTGCACGCCTACTCCGCTACATGGCATATCAGGGCCCTCCTTCGAAGCGAGGGCTCACTTTGAGTTTCCCTTTAGCTATAAAACAGGACAGGATGAGCTCTGAATCAGAAACTGAAATACCCTGTCTCTTCGTGTATCCTCTTTTTCCCTCACACAGCCATGCCTGCAATGAATATAAGGCTGACAACCACAGTGTTTTTAAGGGAGCTTCAAGGCGCAGAAGAGGAGCTTTCAAGGTGGGAAAACAAGGCCAGTCCCATCAGGCACCATCTCCAGGTTGACACGCAGCGTAAGTGTCTCTGGCTTCTGGCAGGTCCAAAGAGACCTAGCTACCTCCCTGGCTCTTCCCTCATTCAACTTTTCTACACAGGGTGCTCTGCGTGTAGCGAACTGCTTAGATGAAAGACTGCCCTAGGACTCCTAGGGTCCTGTGCCTCTCCCAAAAGCCTGAAGTGTTCCACACAAAACTGTGCTGTAGTGGAAGTTGCAATGCAAGCTGCCTTTCTCCTGGAGATACGGTGACTTCAGGTATGAGGTCCTAGAAGGACTTGTAAGCAGAGAGTTTTTCTCAGTACCGCTCAGAGTAGGGCAACGAGGACGAATTTCATGGTATGCTGGACTTGCTAGGACCGTGTTCATGAAGCCGTTGGTGAACTGGGGATATCTAGCTCGCCCAAGGAAGAGTGCAGCGTGTGACTCTTCACTCGACCTACGTAGGGCCACCCTGAATGGCCTACGGGTCTGAGTGTGACCCAGCAATCCCAGGGGAGCCTCGGGGTACTCAGGGTCGCTGTACGGAAACGAGTGCTGCCGCGAGGGCTCTACGAGTCCTGAAAAGCTTACTAGCGTTCAACTAAAGCAGAAGAGCGACTAAGGCCTCCTGGAAGCTGCTGCACGCCTACTCCACTGCATGGCGTATCAGGGCCCTCCTTCGAAGCTAGGCCTCACTTTGAGTTTCCCTTTAGCTAGAGAACAGGACAGGATGAGCTCTGAATCAGAAACTGGAATACGTGTTTCTTCGCGAAACCTCTTTTTCCCTCTCACAGCCATGCCTGTCGTGAGTATAAGCCCGACACCAACAGTGTTTTTCAGCTAGCTTCTAGGCGCATAAAAGGAGCTTTCATGATGGGACAGCAAGGCTCGCCCCATCAGGTCCTGTTTCCAGATTGACACACAGCATAAGTAGCTGTGGTTTCTAAGAGGTCCAAAGAGACCTGGCTACCTACTTGGCTCTGCCCAGAATCAATTTTTCTGCACAGGGTGTTGTACGTGGAGTGAAGTGCCTAGACAATAGACTGCCCTAGGTCTCTAAGAGCCCTGTGCATGTCCCAAAGCCTGAAGTGTTACACAGAACACTGTGCTTTAGTGGAAGTTGGAATGCAAGCCGTCTTTCTCCTTGAGATACGGTGACTTCAGGTACGAGGTCCTCGAAGGACTTCAAAGCAGAGAGTTTTACTCAGTACAGCTCAGAATCGGCTGATGAGGCAGACTTCCATGGTTTGCTGGCCTTGCTAGAACCGTGTTCCTGAGGCTGATGGTGAGCTGAGGAAATCTAGCTTTCCCAAGAAAGAGTGCAGTTTGTTATCTTTCACTCGGCCTAAAAAGGGGCACACTGAAGGGCCTATGGGTCTGAGTGTGGCCCAGCAAGCCCAGGGGAGTCCTGGGGTACTCAGAGTTCTTGTACGCAAATGGGTACTGACACGAGTGGGCCTGGAGTCCTGAGAAGGAGTAGTACCTTTAAACTAATGCAGGACTGCGACTAAGGCCTCAAGGAAAATGCTGCACAACTACCCTTCTGGAGGGCAAATCAGAGCCTTAGGTCGAGGGTAGGGCGCACGTTGAGATTCCCCTTAGCTCTAGTGCAGGGCAGGATATGCTCCCCACCAGGGCCTGGAAGCACCCTCTTTCTTTCGAGAAAACTCATTTTCTTCCAGAGCCATGCCTGGAGTGAGGACAAGTCCGACAACCACAGTGTTTTTCAGGTAGCTTCAAGGCCGCATGAATGGAGCTTTCAAGACGGGAAAACAAGGCTTGTCTCCTAAGGCCGCCATTTCCAGGCTGACACGCAGAAGAAGCATCTGTGGTTTCTAGCAGGTCAAAAGAGACCTAGCTCCTCACTGGGTCCTTGGAGAATCAACTTTTCTCTGCAGGGTGTTCTGCGTGTAGCGAACTGCCTAAATGAAAGAATTCCCTAGGTGTCCTGGGCTCCTGGGCATCTTCCAAAAGCCTGCGGCGTTACACCAGAAAGTGTGCTCTAGTTGCACTTGGACCACAAGCCGACTCTCTCCTAGAGGTTGGTTGACTTCAGCTAGGAGCTGGTAGAAGGAACTGTAAGCAAAGAGTTTCCCTCAGTACAGCTCGGACTACTGTAAGCAGGCAGACTGGCATGGCATGCTGCACCTACTACAACCGTGTTCCTGAGGCTGTTGGTGAGCTGAGGAAATCGAGCTCCCCCGAGGGAGCGTGCATCATGCTGCCCTTCACTCGGCACAGACACGGGGACTCCGAAGGGCCTACGTGTCTGAATGTTGATCTTCAACTCAGGGGAGCCTGGGGGTTACTCAGTGTCTTTGTACGGAAACGGGTGCAGACGCAAGGGAGCAGGAGTCCTGAGAAGATTAGTACCGTGAAACTAATGCAGAAGTGCGACTAAGGCCTCGTGGAAGCTGCGCACTCCTACCCTGCTGCATGGCATATCAGGGCCCTCCTTCGAAGTTAGGCCTCACTTTGAGATTCCCTTTAGCTATAGAACAGGACAGGATGAGCTCTGACCGAGAAACTGGGATACCCTGTTTCTTCGTGAAACCTCTTTTTCCCTCTCACAGCCATGCCTGCCGTGAGTATAAGGCTGACAACCACAGTGTTTTTAAGGGATCTTCAAGGCGCAGAAGAGGAGCTTTCAAGGTGGGAAAACAAGGCCAGTCCCATCAGGCACCATCTCCAGGATGACACTCAGAGTAAGTGTCTCAGGGTACTGGCAGGTCAAAAGAGACCTAGCTACCTCCCTGGCTCTTCCCTGATTCAACTTTTCTACACAGGGTGTTCTGCGTGTAGTGAACTGCCTAGACGAAAGAGGGCCCTAGGTCTCTGAGGGTCCGGTGCCTCTCCCAAAAGCCTGAAGTGTTCCACAGAAAACTGTGCTGTAGTGGAAGTTGCAATGCAAGCTGCCTTTCTCCTTGAGATACGGTGACTTAAGCTATGAGGTCCTAGAAGGACTTGTAAGCAGAGAGTTTTTCTCAGTACAGCTCAGACTAGGGCAACGAGGACGACTTCCACGGCATGCCTGACTTTCTAGAACCGTGTTCATGAAACCTTTCGGTAGTTGGGGATATCTAGCTCCCCGAGTAAAGCGTGCAGCGTGTTACCCTTCACTCGGCCTACCCAGGGGCATCCTGACGGGCCTACGGGTCTGACTGTGGCCCAGCAAGCCCAGGGAAGCCTTGGAGTACTCAGTGTCTTTGTATGGAAACGAGTGCTGCCGCGAGGCATTTAGGAGTCCTGAAAACCTTACTAGCGTTCATCTAACGCAGGAGAACTTCTAAGGCCTCATGGAAACTGTTGCACGCCTACCCCGCTACTTGGCATATCAGGGCCCACCTTCGAAGTGAGAGCTCCCTTTGAGTTTCCCTTTAGCTATGAAACAGGACAGGATGAGCTCTGACTCGGAAACTAAAATACCCTGTCTCTTCGTGTAACCTCTTTTTCCTCTAACAGTCATGCCTGCAATGAGTATAAGCCTGACAACAACAGGGTTTTTAAGGGAGCTTCAAGGCGCAGAAGAGGAGCTTTCAAGGTGGGAAAACAAGGCCAGTCCCGTCAGGCACCATCTCCAGGTTGACACGCAGCGTAAGTGTCTCTGGCTTCTGGCAGGTCAAAAGAGACCTAGCTACCTCCCTGGCTCTTCCCTCTTTCAACTTTTCTACACAGGGTGCTCTGCGTGTAGTGAACTGCCTAGACGAAAGAGTGCCCTAGGTCTCCTAGGGTCCTGTGCCTCTCCCAAAAGCCTGAATTGTTCCACAGAAAACAGTGTTGTAGTGGAAGTTGCAATGCAATCTGCCTTTAATCTTGAGATACGGTGACTTGTTATGAGGTCCTAGAAGGACCTGTAAGCAGAGAGTTTTTCTCAGTACAGCTGAGACTAGGGTAACGAGGACGATTTCCATGTTATGCTGGATTTTCTAGAACCGTGTTGATGAAACCTTTCTGTAGCTGGGGATACCTAGCTCCCCGAATGAAGCGTGCAGTGTGTTACCCTTTACTCCGCCTACCCATGGGCACCCTGACAGGCCTACGGGTCTGACTGTGGCCCAGCAAGCCCAGGGTAGCCTTGGAGTACTCAGTGTCCTTGTACGGAAACGAGTGCTGCCGCGAGGGCTCTACGAGTCCTGAATACCTTACTAGCGTTCAACTAAAGCAAGAGAGCGACTAAGGCCTCATGGAAGCCTTTGCACGCCTACTCCGCTACATGGCATATCAGGGCCCTCCTTCGAAGCGAGGGCTCACTTTGAGTTTCCCTTTAGCTATAAAACAGGACAGGATGAGCTCTGAATCAGAAACTGAAATACCCTGTCTCTTCGTGTATCCTCTTTTTCCCTCACACAGCCATGCCTGCAATGAATATAAGGCTGACAACCACAGTGTTTTTAAGGGAGCTTCAAGGCGCAGAAGAGGAGCTTTCAAGGTGGGAAAACAAGGCCAGTCCCATCAGGCACCATCTCCAGGTTGACACGCAGCGTAAGTGTCTCTGGCTTCTGGCAGGTCCAAAGAGACCTAGCTACCTCCCTGGCTCTTCCCTCATTCAACTTTTCTACACAGGGTGCTCTGCGTGTAGCGAACTGCTTAGATGAAAGACTGCCCTAGGACTCCTAGGGTCCTGTGCCTCTCCCAAAAGCCTGAAGTGTTCCACACAAAACTGTGCTGTAGTGGAAGTTGCAATGCAAGCTGCCTTTCTCCTGGAGATACGGTGACTTCAGGTATGAGGTCCTAGAAGGACTTGTAAGCAGAGAGTTTTTCTCAGTACCGCTCAGAGTAGGGCAACGAGGACGAATTTCATGGTATGCTGGACTTGCTAGGACCGTGTTCATGAAGCCGTTGGTGAACTGGGGATATCTAGCTCGCCCAAGGAAGAGTGCAGCGTGTGACTCTTCACTCGACCTACGTAGGGCCACCCTGAATGGCCTACGGGTCTGAGTGTGACCCAGCAATCCCAGGGGAGCCTCGGGGTACTCAGGGTCGCTGTACGGAAACGAGTGCTGCCGCGAGGGCTCTACGAGTCCTGAAAAGCTTACTAGCGTTCAACTAAAGCAGAAGAGCGACTAAGGCCTCCTGGAAGCTGCTGCACGCCTACTCCACTGCATGGCGTATCAGGGCCCTCCTTCGAAGCTAGGCCTCACTTTGAGTTTCCCTTTAGCTAGAGAACAGGACAGGATGAGCTCTGAATCAGAAACTGGAATACGTGTTTCTTCGTGAAACCTCTTTTTCCCTCTCACAGCCATGCCTGTCGTGAGTATAAGCCCGACACCAACAGTGTTTTTCAGCTAGCTTCTAGGCGCATAAAAGGAGCTTTCATGATGGGACAGCAAGGCTCGCCCCATCAGGTCCTGTTTCCAGATTGACACACAGCATAAGTAGCTGTGGTTTCTAAGAGGTCCAAAGAGACCTGGCTACCTACTTGGCTCTGCCCAGAATCAATTTTTCTGCACAGGGTGTTGTACGTGGAGTGAAGTGCCTAGACAATAGACTGCCCTAGGTCTCTAAGAGCCCTGTGCATGTCCCAAAGCCTGAAGTGTTACACGGAACACTGTGCTTTAGTGGAAGTTGGAATGCAAGCCGTCTTTCTCCTTGAGATACGGTGACTTCAGGTACGAGGTCCTCGAAGGACTTCAAAGCAGAGAGTTTTACTCAGTACAGCTCAGAATCGGCTGATGAGGCAGACTTCCATGGTTTGCTGGCCTTGCTAGAACCGTGTTCCTGAGGCTGATGGTGAGCTGAGGAAATCTAGCTTTCCCAAGAAAGAGTGCAGTTTGTTATCTTTCACTCGGCCTAAAAAGGGGCACACTGAAGGGCCTACGGGTCTGAGTGTGGCCCAGCAAGCCCAGGGGAGTCCTGGGGTACTCAGAGTTCTTGTACGCAAATGGGTACTGACACGAGTGGGCCTGGAGTCCTGAGAAGGAGTAGTACCTTTAAACTAATGCAGGACTGCGACTAAGGCCTCAAGGAAAATGCTGCACAACTACCCTTCTGGAGGGCAAATCAGAGCCTTAGGTCGAGGGTAGGGCGCACGTTGAGATTCCCCTTAGCTCTAGTGCAGGGCAGGATATGCTCCCCACCAGGGCCTGGAAGCACCCTCTTTCTTTCGAGAAAACTCATTTTCTTCCAGAGCCATGCCTGGAGTGAGGACAAGTCCGACAACCACAGTGTTTTTCAGGTAGCTTCAAGGCCGCATGAATGGAGCTTTCAAGACGGGAAAACAAGGCTTGTCTCCTAAGGCCGCCATTTCCAGGCTGACACGCAGAAGAAGCATCTGTGGTTTCTAGCAGGTCAAAAGAGACCTAGCTCCTCACTGGGTCCTTGGAGAATCAACTTTTCTATGCAGGGTGTTCTGCGTGTAGCGAACTGCCTAAATGAAAGAATTCCCTAGGTGTCCTGGGCTCCTGGGCATCTTCCAAAAGCCTGCGGCGTTACACCAGAAAGTGTGCTCTAGTTGCACTTGGACCACAAGCCGACTCTCTCCTAGAGGTTGGTTGACTTCAGCTAGGAGCTGGTAGAAGGAACTGTAAGCAAAGAGTTTCCCTCAGTACAGCTCGGACTACTGTAAGCAGGCAGACTGGCATGGCATGCTGCACCTACTACAACCGTGTTCCTGAGGCTGTTGGTGAGCTGAGGAAATCGAGCTCCCCCGAGGGAGCGTGCATCATGCTGCCCTTCACTCGGCACAGACACGGGGACTCCGAAGGGCCTACGTGTCTGAATGTTGATCTTCAACTCAGGGGAGCCTGGGGGTTACTCAGTGTCTTTGTACGGAAACGGGTGCAGACGCAAGGGAGCAGGAGTCCTGAGAAGATTAGTACCGTGAAACTAATGCAGAAGTGCGACTAAGGCCTCGTGGAAGCTGCGCACTCCTACCCTGCTGCATGGCATATCAGGGCCCTCCTTCGAAGTTAGGCCTCACTTTGAGATACCCTTTAGCTATAGAACAGGACAGGATGAGCTCTGACCGAGAAACTGGGATACCCTGTTTCTTCGTGAAACCTCTTTTTCCCTCTCACAGCCATGCCTGCCGTGAGTATAAGGCTGACAACCACAGTGTTTTTAAGGGATCTTCAAGGCGCAGAAGAGGAGCTTTCAAGGTGGGAAAACAAGGCCAGTCCCATCAGGCACCATCTCCAGGATGACACTCAGAGTAAGTGTCCCAGGGTACTGGCAGGTCAAAAGAGACCTAGCTACCTCCCTGGCTCTTCCCTGATTCAACTTTTCTACACAGGGTGTTCTGCGTGTAGTGAACTGCCTAGACGAAAGAGGGCCCTAGGTCTCTGAGGGTCCGGTGCCTCTCCCAAAAGCCTGAAGTGTTCCACAGAAAACTGTGCTGTAGTGGAAGTTGCAATGCAAGCTGCCTTTCTCCTTGAGATACGGTGACTTAAGCTATGAGGTCCTAGAAGGACTTGTAAGCAGAGAGTTTTTCTCAGTACAGCTCAGACTAGGGCAACGAGGACGACTTCCACGGCATGCCTGACTTTCTAGAACCGTGTTCATGAAACCTTTCGGTAGTTGGGGATATCTAGCTCCCCGAGTAAAGCGTGCAGCGTGTTACCCTTCACTCGGCCTACCCAGGGGCATCCTGACGGGCCTACGGGTCTGACTGTGGCCCAGCAAGCCCAGGGAAGCCTTGGAGTACTCAGTGTCTTTGTATGGAAACGAGTGCTGCCGCGAGGCATTTAGGAGTCCTGAAAACCTTACTAGCGTTCATCTAACGCAGGAGAACTTCTAAGGCCTCATGGAAACTGTTGCACGCCTACCCCGCTACTTGGCATATCAGGGCCCACCTTCGAAGTGAGAGCTCCCTTTGAGTTTCCCTTTAGCTATGAAACAGGACAGGATGAGCTCTGACTCGGAAACTAAAATACCCTGTCTCTTCGTGTAACCTCTTTTTCCTCTAACAGTCATGCCTGCAATGAGTATAAGCCTGACAACAACAGGGTTTTTAAGGGAGCTTCAAGGCGCAGAAGAGGAGCTTTCAAGGTGGGAAAACAAGGCCAGTCCCGTCAGGCACCATCTCCAGGTTGACACGCAGCGTAAGTGTCTCTGGCTTCTGGCAGGTCAAAAGAGACCTAGCTACCTCCCTGGCTCTTCCCTCATTCAACTTTTCTACACAGGGTGCTCTGCGTGTAGTGAACTGCCTAGACGAAAGAGTGCCCTAGGTCTCCTAGGGTCCTGTGCCTCTCCCAAAAGCCTGAATTGTTCCACAGAAAACAGTGTTGTAGTGGAAGTTGCAATGCAATCTGCCTTTAATCTTGAGATACGGTGACTTGTTATGAGGTCCTAGAAGGACCTGTAAGCAGAGAGTTTTTCTCAGTACAGCTGAGACTAGGGTAACGAGGACGATTTCCATGTTATGCTGGATTTTCTAGAACCGTGTTGATGAAACCTTTCTGTAGCTGGGGATACCTAGCTCCCCGAATGAAGCGTGCAGTGTGTTACCCTTTACTCCGCCTACCCATGGGCACCCTGACAGGCCTACGGGTCTGACTGTGGCCCAGCAAGCCCAGGGTAGCCTTGGAGTACTCAGTGTCCTTGTACGGAAACGAGTGCTGCCGCGAGGGCTCTACGAGTCCTGAATACCTTACTAGCGTTCAACTAAAGCAAGAGAGCGACTAAGGCCTCATGGAAGCCTTTGCACGCCTACTCCGCTACATGGCATATCAGGGCCCTCCTTCGAAGCGAGGGCTCACTTTGAGTTTCCCTTTAGCTATAAAACAGGACAGGATGAGCTCTGAATCAGAAACTGAAATACCCTGTCTCTTCGTGTATCCTCTTTTTCCCTCACACAGCCATGCCTGCAATGAATATAAGGCTGACAACCACAGTGTTTTTAAGGGAGCTTCAAGGCGCAGAAGAGGAGCTTTCAAGGTGGGAAAACAAGGCCAGTCCCATCAGGCACCATCTCCAGGTTGACACGCAGCGTAAGTGTCTCTGGCTTCTGGCAGGTCCAAAGAGACCTAGCTACCTCCCTGGCTCTTCCCTCATTCAACTTTTCTACACAGGGTGCTCTGCGTGTAGCGAACTGCTTAGATGAAAGACTGCCCTAGGACTCCTAGGGTCCTGTGCCTCTCCCAAAAGCCTGAAGTGTTCCACACAAAACTGTGCTGTAGTGGAAGTTGCAATGCAAGCTGCCTTTCTCCTGGAGATACGGTGACTTCAGGTATGAGGTCCTAGAAGGACTTGTAAGCAGAGAGTTTTTCTCAGTACCGCTCAGAGTAGGGCAACGAGGACGAATTTCATGGTATGCTGGACTTGCTAGGACCGTGTTCATGAAGCCGTTGGTGAACTGGGGATATCTAGCTCGCCCAAGGAAGAGTGCAGCGTGTGACTCTTCACTCGACCTACGTAGGGCCACCCTGAATGGCCTACGGGTCTGAGTGTGACCCAGCAATCCCAGGGGAGCCTCGGGGTACTCAGGGTCGCTGTACGGAAACGAGTGCTGCCGCGAGGGCTCTACGAGTCCTGAAAAGCTTACTAGCGTTCAACTAAAGCAGAAGAGCGACTAAGGCCTCCTGGAAGCTGCTGCACGCCTACTCCACTGCATGGCGTATCAGGGCCCTCCTTCGAAGCTAGGCCTCACTTTGAGTTTCCCTTTAGCTAGAGAACAGGACAGGATGAGCTCTGAATCAGAAACTGGAATACGTGTTTCTTCGTGAAACCTCTTTTTCCCTCTCACAGCCATGCCTGTCGTGAGTATAAGCCCGACACCAACAGTGTTTTTCAGCTAGCTTCTAGGCGCATAAAAGGAGCTTTCATGATGGGACAGCAAGGCTCGCCCCATCAGGTCCTGTTTCCAGATTGACACACAGCATAAGTAGCTGTGGTTTCTAAGAGGTCCAAAGAGACCTGGCTACCTACTTGGCTCTGCCCAGAATCAATTTTTCTGCACAGGGTGTTGTACGTGGAGTGAAGTGCCTAGACAATAGACTGCCCTAGGTCTCTAAGAGCCCTGTGCATGTCCCAAAGCCTGAAGTGTTACACGGAACACTGTGCTTTAGTGGAAGTTGGAATGCAAGCCGTCTTTCTCCTTGAGATACGGTGACTTCAGGTACGAGGTCCTCGAAGGACTTCAAAGCAGAGAGTTTTACTCAGTACAGCTCAGAATCGGCTGATGAGGCAGACTTCCATGGTTTGCTGGCCTTGCTAGAACCGTGTTCCTGAGGCTGATGGTGAGCTGAGGAAATCTAGCTTTCCCAAGAAAGAGTGCAGTTCGTTATCTTTCACTCGGCCTAAAAAGGGGCACACTGAAGGGCCTACGGGTCTGAGTGTGGCCCAGCAAGCCCAGGGGAGTCCTGGGGTACTCAGAGTTCTTGTACGCAAATGGGTACTGACACGAGTGGGCCTGGAGTCCTGAGAAGGAGTAGTACCTTTAAACTAATGCAGGACTGCGACTAAGGCCTCAAGGAAAATGCTGCACAACTACCCTTCTGGAGGGCAAATCAGAGCCTTAGGTCGAGGGTAGGGCGCACGTTGAGATTCCCCTTAGCTCTAGTGCAGGGCAGGATATGCTCCCCACCAGGGCCTGGAAGCACCCTCTTTCTTTCGAGAAAACTCATTTTCTTCCAGAGCCATGCCTGGAGTGAGGACAAGTCCGACAACCACAGTGTTTTTCAGGTAGCTTCAAGGCCGCATGAATGGAGCTTTCAAGACGGGAAAACAAGGCTTGTCTCCTAAGGCCGCCATTTCCAGGCTGACACGCAGAAGAAGCATCTGTGGTTTCTAGCAGGTCAAAAGAGACCTAGCTCCTCACTGGGTCCTTGGAGAATCAACTTTTCTCTGCAGGGTGTTCTGCGTGTAGCGAACTGCCTAAATGAAAGAATTCCCTAGGTGTCCTGGGCTCCTGGGCATCTTCCAAAAGCCTGCGGCGTTACACCAGAAAGTGTGCTCTAGTTGCACTTGGACCACAAGCCGACTCTCTCCTAGAGGTTGGTTGACTTCAGCTAGGAGCTGGTAGAAGGAACTGTAAGCAAAGAGTTTCCCTCAGTACAGCTCGGACTACTGTAAGCAGGCAGACTGGCATGGCATGCTGCACCTACTACAACCGTGTTCCTGAGGCTGTTGGTGAGCTGAGGAAATCGAGCTCCCCCGAGGGAGCGTGCATCATGCTGCCCTTCACTCGGCACAGACACGGGGACTCCGAAGGGCCTACGTGTCTGAATGTTGATCTTCAACTCAGGGGAGCCTGGGGGTTACTCAGTGTCTTTGTACGGAAACGGGTGCAGACGCAAGGGAGCAGGAGTCCTGAGAAGATTAGTACCGTGAAACTAATGCAGAAGTGCGACTAAGGCCTCGTGGAAGCTGCGCACTCCTACCCTGCTGCATGGCATATCAGGGCCCTCCTTCGAAGTTAGGCCTCACTTTGAGATTCCCTTTAGCTATAGAACAGGACAGGATGAGCTCTGACCGAGAAACTGGGATACCCTGTTTCTTCGTGAAACCTCTTTTTCCCTCTCACAGCCATGCCTGCCGTGAGTATAAGGCTGACAACCACAGTGTTTTTAAGGGATCTTCAAGGCGCAGAAGAGGAGCTTTCAAGGTGGGAAAACAAGGCCAGTCCCATCAGGCACCATCTCCAGGATGACACTCAGAGTAAGTGTCTCAGGGTACTGGCAGGTCAAAAGAGACCTAGCTACCTCCCTGGCTCTTCCCTGATTCAACTTTTCTACACAGGGTGTTCTGCGTGTAGTGAACTGCCTAGACGAAAGAGGGCCCTAGGTCTCTGAGGGTCCGGTGCCTCTCCCAAAAGCCTGAAGTGTTCCACAGAAAACTGTGCTGTAGTGGAAGTTGCAATGCAAGCTGCCTTTCTCCTTGAGATACGGTGACTTAAGCTATGAGGTCCTAGAAGGACTTGTAAGCAGAGAGTTTTTCTCAGTACAGCTCAGACTAGGGCAACGAGGACGACTTCCACGGCATGCCTGACTTTCTAGAACCGTGTTCATGAAACCTTTCGGTAGTTGGGGATATCTAGCTCCCCGAGTAAAGCGTGCAGCGTGTTACCCTTCACTCGGCCTACCCAGGGGCATCCTGACGGGCCTACGGGTCTGACTGTGGCCCAGCAAGCCCAGGGAAGCCTTGGAGTACTCAGTGTCTTTGTATGGAAACGAGTGCTGCCGCGAGGCATTTAGGAGTCCTGAAAACCTTACTAGCGTTCATCTAACGCAGGAGAACTTCTAAGGCCTCATGGAAACTGTTGCACGCCTACCCCGCTACTTGGCATATCAGGGCCCACCTTCGAAGTGAGAGCTCCCTTTGAGTTTCCCTTTAGCTATGAAACAGGACAGGATGAGCTCTGACTCGGAAACTAAAATACCCTGTCTCTTCGTGTAACCTCTTTTTCCTCTAACAGTCATGCCTGCAATGAGTATAAGCCTGACAACAACAGGGTTTTTAAGGGAGCTTCAAGGCGCAGAAGAGGAGCTTTCAAGGTGGGAAAACAAGGCCAGTCCCGTCAGGCACCATCTCCAGGTTGACACGCAGCGTAAGTGTCTCTGGCTTCTGGCAGGTCAAAAGAGACCTAGCTACCTCCCTGGCTCTTCCCTCTTTCAACTTTTCTACACAGGGTGCTCTGCGTGTAGTGAACTGCCTAGACGAAAGAGTGCCCTAGGTCTCCTAGGGTCCTGTGCCTCTCCCAAAAGCCTGAATTGTTCCACAGAAAACAGTGTTGTAGTGGAAGTTGCAATGCAATCTGCCTTTAATCTTGAGATACGGTGACTTGTTATGAGGTCCTAGAAGGACCTGTAAGCAGAGAGTTTTTCTCAGTACAGCTGAGACTAGGGTAACGAGGACGATTTCCATGTTATGCTGGATTTTCTAGAACCGTGTTGATGAAACCTTTCTGTAGCTGGGGATACCTAGCTCCCCGAATGAAGCGTGCAGTGTGTTACCCTTTACTCCGCCTACCCATGGGCACCCTGACAGGCCTACGGGTCTGACTGTGGCCCAGCAAGCCCAGGGTAGCCTTGGAGTACTCAGTGTCCTTGTACGGAAACGAGTGCTGCCGCGAGGGGTCGAGGAGTCCTGAATACCTTACTAGCGTTCAACTAAAGCAAGAGAGCGACTAAGGCCTCATGGAAGCCTTTGCACGCCTACTCCGCTACATGGCATATCAGGGCCCTCCTTCGAAGCGAGGGCTCACTTTGAGTTTCCCTTTAGCTATAAAACAGGACAGGATGAGCTCTGAATCAGAAACTGAAATACCCTGTCTCTTCGTGTATCCTCTTTTTCCCTCACACAGCCATGCCTGCAATGAATATAAGGCTGACAACCACAGTGTTTTTAAGGGAGCTTCAAGGCGCAGAAGAGGAGCTTTCAAGGTGGGAAAACAAGGCCAGTCCCATCAGGCACCATCTCCAGGTTGACACGCAGCGTAAGTGTCTCTGGCTTCTGGCAGGTCCAAAGAGACCTAGCTACCTCCCTGGCTCTTCCCTCATTCAACTTTTCTACACAGGGTGCTCTGCGTGTAGCGAACTGCTTAGATGAAAGACTGCCCTAGGACTCCTAGGGTCCTGTGCCTCTCCCAAAAGCCTGAAGTGTTCCACACAAAACTGTGCTGTAGTGGAAGTTGCAATGCAAGCTGCCTTTCTCCTGGAGATACGGTGACTTCAGGTATGAGGTCCTAGAAGGACTTGTAAGCAGAGAGTTTTTCTCAGTACCGCTCAGAGTAGGGCAACGAGGACGAATTTCATGGTATGCTGGACTTGCTAGGACCGTGTTCATGAAGCCGTTGGTGAACTGGGGATATCTAGCTCGCCCAAGGAAGAGTGCAGCGTGTGACTCTTCACTCGACCTACGTAGGGCCACCCTGAATGGCCTACGGGTCTGAGTGTGACCCAGCAATCCCAGGGGAGCCTCGGGGTACTCAGGGTCGCTGTACGGAAACGAGTGCTGCCGCGAGGGCTCTACGAGTCCTGAAAAGCTTACTAGCGTTCAACTAAAGCAGAAGAGCGACTAAGGCCTCCTGGAAGCTGCTGCACGCCTACTCCACTGCATGGCGTATCAGGGCCCTCCTTCGAAGCTAGGCCTCACTTTGAGTTTCCCTTTAGCTAGAGAACAGGACAGGATGAGCTCTGAATCAGAAACTGGAATACGTGTTTCTTCGTGAAACCTCTTTTTCCCTCTCACAGCCATGCCTGTCGTGAGTATAAGCCCGACACCAACAGTGTTTTTCAGCTAGCTTCTAGGCGCATAAAAGGAGCTTTCATGATGGGACAGCAAGGCTCGCCCCATCAGGTCCTGTTTCCAGATTGACACACAGCATAAGTAGCTGTGGTTTCTAAGAGGTCCAAAGAGACCTGGCTACCTACTTGGCTCTGCCCAGAATCAATTTTTCTGCACAGGGTGTTGTACGTGGAGTGAAGTGCCTAGACAATAGACTGCCCTAGGTCTCTAAGAGCCCTGTGCATGTCCCAAAGCCTGAAGTGTTACACGGAACACTGTGCTTTAGTGGAAGTTGGAATGCAAGCCGTCTTTCTCCTTGAGATACGGTGACTTCAGGTACGAGGTCCTCGAAGGACTTCAAAGCAGAGAGTTTTACTCAGTACAGCTCAGAATCGGCTGATGAGGCAGACTTCCATGGTTTGCTGGCCTTGCTAGAACCGTGTTCCTGAGGCTGATGGTGAGCTGAGGAAATCTAGCTTTCCCAAGAAAGAGTGCAGTTCGTTATCTTTCACTCGGCCTAAAAAGGGGCACACTGAAGGGCCTACGGGTCTGAGTGTGGCCCAGCAAGCCCAGGGGAGTCCTGGGGTACTCAGAGTTCTTGTACGCAAATGGGTACTGACACGAGTGGGCCTGGAGTCCTGAGAAGGAGTAGTACCTTTAAACTAATGCAGGACTGCGACTAAGGCCTCAAGGAAAATGCTGCACAACTACCCTTCTGGAGGGCAAATCAGAGCCTTAGGTCGAGGGTAGGGCGCACGTTGAGATTCCCCTTAGCTCTAGTGCAGGGCAGGATATGCTCCCCACCAGGGCCTGGAAGCACCCTCTTTCTTTCGAGAAAACTCATTTTCTTCCAGAGCCATGCCTGGAGTGAGGACAAGTCCGACAACCACAGTGTTTTTCAGGTAGCTTCAAGGCCGCATGAATGGAGCTTTCAAGACGGGAAAACAAGGCTTGTCTCCTAAGGCCGCCATTTCCAGGCTGACACGCAGAAGAAGCATCTGTGGTTTCTAGCAGGTCAAAAGAGACCTAGCTCCTCACTGGGTCCTTGGAGAATCAACTTTTCTCTGCAGGGTGTTCTGCGTGTAGCGAACTGCCTAAATGAAAGAATTCCCTAGGTGTCCTGGGCTCCTGGGCATCTTCCAAAAGCCTGCGGCGTTACACCAGAAAGTGTGCTCTAGTTGCACTTGGACCACAAGCCGACTCTCTCCTAGAGGTTGGTTGACTTCAGCTAGGAGCTGGTAGAAGGAACTGTAAGCAAAGAGTTTCCCTCAGTACAGCTCGGACTACTGTAAGCAGGCAGACTGGCATGGCATGCTGCACCTACTACAACCGTGTTCCTGAGGCTGTTGGTGAGCTGAGGAAATCGAGCTCCCCCGAGGGAGCGTGCATCATGCTGCCCTTCACTCGGCACAGACACGGGGACTCCGAAGGGCCTACGTGTCTGAATGTTGATCTTCAACTCAGGGGAGCCTGGGGGTTACTCAGTGTCTTTGTACGGAAACGGGTGCAGACGCAAGGGAGCAGGAGTCCTGAGAAGATTAGTACCGTGAAACTAATGCAGAAGTGCGACTAAGGCCTCGTGGAAGCTGCGCACTCCTACCCTGCTGCATGGCATATCAGGGCCCTCCTTCGAAGTTAGGCCTCACTTTGAGATTCCCTTTAGCTATAGAACAGGACAGGATGAGCTCTGACCGAGAAACTGGGATACCCTGTTTCTTCGTGAAACCTCTTTTTCCCTCTCACAGCCATGCCTGCCGTGAGTATAAGGCTGACAACCACAGTGTTTTTAAGGGATCTTCAAGGCGCAGAAGAGGAGCTTTCAAGGTGGGAAAACAAGGCCAGTCCCATCAGGCACCATCTCCAGGATGACACTCAGAGTAAGTGTCCCAGGGTACTGGCAGGTCAAAAGAGACCTAGCTACCTCCCTGGCTCTTCCCTGATTCAACTTTTCTACACAGGGTGTTCTGCGTGTAGTGAACTGCCTAGACGAAAGAGGGCCCTAGGTCTCTGAGGGTCCGGTGCCTCTCCCAAAAGCCTGAAGTGTTCCACAGAAAACTGTGCTGTAGTGGAAGTTGCAATGCAAGCTGCCTTTCTCCTTGAGATACGGTGACTTAAGCTATGAGGTCCTAGAAGGACTTGTAAGCAGAGAGTTTTTCTCAGTACAGCTCAGACTAGGGCAACGAGGACGACTTCCACGGCATGCCTGACTTTCTAGAACCGTGTTCATGAAACCTTTCGGTAGTTGGGGATATCTAGCTCCCCGAGTAAAGCGTGCAGCGTGTTACCCTTCACTCGGCCTACCCAGGGGCATCCTGACGGGCCTACGGGTCTGACTGTGGCCCAGCAAGCCCAGGGAAGCCTTGGAGTACTCAGTGTCTTTGTATGGAAACGAGTGCTGCCGCGAGGCATTTAGGAGTCCTGAAAACCTTACTAGCGTTCATCTAACGCAGGAGAACTTCTAAGGCCTCATGGAAACTGTTGCACGCCTACCCCGCTACTTGGCATATCAGGGCCCACCTTCGAAGTGAGAGCTCCCTTTGAGTTTCCCTTTAGCTATGAAACAGGACAGGATGAGCTCTGACTCGGAAACTAAAATACCCTGTCTCTTCGTGTAACCTCTTTTTCCTCTAACAGTCATGCCTGCAATGAGTATAAGCCTGACAACAACAGGGTTTTTAAGGGAGCTTCAAGGCGCAGAAGAGGAGCTTTCAAGGTGGGAAAACAAGGCCAGTCCCGTCAGGCACCATCTCCAGGTTGACACGCAGCGTAAGTGTCTCTGGCTTCTGGCAGGTCAAAAGAGACCTAGCTACCTCCCTGGCTCTTCCCTCTTTCAACTTTTCTACACAGGGTGCTCTGCGTGTAGTGAACTGCCTAGACGAAAGAGTGCCCTAGGTCTCCTAGGGTCCTGTGCCTCTCCCAAAAGCCTGAATTGTTCCACAGAAAACAGTGTTGTAGTGGAAGTTGCAATGCAATCTGCCTTTAATCTTGAGATACGGTGACTTGTTATGAGGTCCTAGAAGGACCTGTAAGCAGAGAGTTTTTCTCAGTACAGCTGAGACTAGGGTAACGAGGACGATTTCCATGTTATGCTGGATTTTCTAGAACCGTGTTGATGAAACCTTTCTGTAGCTGGGGATACCTAGCTCCCCGAATGAAGCGTGCAGTGTGTTACCCTTTACTCCGCCTACCCATGGGCACCCTGACAGGCCTACGGGTCTGACTGTGGCCCAGCAAGCCCAGGGTAGCCTTGGAGTACTCAGTGTCCTTGTACGGAAACGAGTGCTGCCGCGAGGGCTCTACGAGTCCTGAATACCTTACTAGCGTTCAACTAAAGCAAGAGAGCGACTAAGGCCTCATGGAAGCCTTTGCACGCCTACTCCGCTACATGGCATATCAGGGCCCTCCTTCGAAGCGAGGGCTCACTTTGAGTTTCCCTTTAGCTATAAAACAGGACAGGATGAGCTCTGAATCAGAAACTGAAATACCCTGTCTCTTCGTGTATCCTCTTTTTCCCTCACACAGCCATGCCTGCAATGAATATAAGGCTGACAACCACAGTGTTTTTAAGGGAGCTTCAAGGCGCAGAAGAGGAGCTTTCAAGGTGGGAAAACAAGGCCAGTCCCATCAGGCACCATCTCCAGGTTGACACGCAGCGTAAGTGTCTCTGGCTTCTGGCAGGTCCAAAGAGACCTAGCTACCTCCCTGGCTCTTCCCTCATTCAACTTTTCTACACAGGGTGCTCTGCGTGTAGCGAACTGCTTAGATGAAAGACTGCCCTAGGACTCCTAGGGTCCTGTGCCTCTCCCAAAAGCCTGAAGTGTTCCACACAAAACTGTGCTGTAGTGGAAGTTGCAATGCAAGCTGCCTTTCTCCTGGAGATACGGTGACTTCAGGTATGAGGTCCTAGAAGGACTTGTAAGCAGAGAGTTTTTCTCAGTACCGCTCAGAGTAGGGCAACGAGGACGAATTTCATGGTATGCTGGACTTGCTAGGACCGTGTTCATGAAGCCGTTGGTGAACTGGGGATATCTAGCTCGCCCAAGGAAGAGTGCAGCGTGTGACTCTTCACTCGACCTACGTAGGGCCACCCTGAATGGCCTACGGGTCTGAGTGTGACCCAGCAATCCCAGGGGAGCCTCGGGGTACTCAGGGTCGCTGTACGGAAACGAGTGCTGCCGCGAGGGCTCTACGAGTCCTGAAAAGCTTACTAGCGTTCAACTAAAGCAGAAGAGCGACTAAGGCCTCCTGGAAGCTGCTGCACGCCTACTCCACTGCATGGCGTATCAGGGCCCTCCTTCGAAGCTAGGCCTCACTTTGAGTTTCCCTTTAGCTAGAGAACAGGACAGGATGAGCTCTGAATCAGAAACTGGAATACGTGTTTCTTCGTGAAACCTCTTTTTCCCTCTCACAGCCATGCCTGTCGTGAGTATAAGCCCGACACCAACAGTGTTTTTCAGCTAGCTTCTAGGCGCATAAAAGGAGCTTTCATGATGGGACAGCAAGGCTCGCCCCATCAGGTCCTGTTTCCAGATTGACACACAGCATAAGTAGCTGTGGTTTCTAAGAGGTCCAAAGAGACCTGGCTACCTACTTGGCTCTGCCCAGAATCAATTTTTCTGCACAGGGTGTTGTACGTGGAGTGAAGTGCCTAGACAATAGACTGCCCTAGGTCTCTAAGAGCCCTGTGCATGTCCCAAAGCCTGAAGTGTTACACGGAACACTGTGCTTTAGTGGAAGTTGGAATGCAAGCCGTCTTTCTCCTTGAGATACGGTGACTTCAGGTACGAGCTGGTCCTCGAAGGACTTCAAAGCAGAGAGTTTTACTCAGTACAGCTCAGAATCGGCTGATGAGGCAGACTTCCATGGTTTGCTGGCCTTGCTAGAACCGTGTTCCTGAGGCTGATGGTGAGCTGAGGAAATCTAGCTTTCCCAAGAAAGAGTGCAGTTTGTTATCTTTCACTCGGCCTAAAAAGGGGCACACTGAAGGGCCTACGGGTCTGAGTGTGGCCCAGCAAGCCCAGGGGAGTCCTGGGGTACTCAGAGTTCTTGTACGCAAATGGGTACTGACACGAGTGGGCCTGGAGTCCTGAGAAGGAGTAGTACCTTTAAACTAATGCAGGACTGCGACTAAGGCCTCAAGGAAAATGCTGCACAACTACCCTTCTGGAGGGCAAATCAGAGCCTTAGGTCGAGGGTAGGGCGCACGTTGAGATTCCCCTTAGCTCTAGTGCAGGGCAGGATATGCTCCCCACCAGGGCCTGGAAGCACCCTCTTTCTTTCGAGAAAACTCATTTTCTTCCAGAGCCATGCCTGGAGTGAGGACAAGTCCGACAACCACAGTGTTTTTCAGGTAGCTTCAAGGCCGCATGAATGGAGCTTTCAAGACGGGAAAACAAGGCTTGTCTCCTAAGGCCGCCATTTCCAGGCTGACACGCAGAAGAAGCATCTGTGGTTTCTAGCAGGTCAAAAGAGACCTAGCTCCTCACTGGGTCCTTGGAGAATCAACTTTTCTCTGCAGGGTGTTCTGCGTGTAGCGAACTGCCTAAATGAAAGAATTCCCTAGGTGTCCTGGGCTCCTGGGCATCTTCCAAAAGCCTGCGGCGTTACACCAGAAAGTGTGCTCTAGTTGCACTTGGACCACAAGCCGACTCTCTCCTAGAGGTTGGTTGACTTCAGCTAGGAGCTGGTAGAAGGAACTGTAAGCAAAGAGTTTCCCTCAGTACAGCTCGGACTACTGTAAGCAGGCAGACTGGCATGGCATGCTGCACCTACTACAACCGTGTTCCTGAGGCTGTTGGTGAGCTGAGGAAATCGAGCTCCCCCGAGGGAGCGTGCATCATGCTGCCCTTCACTCGGCACAGACACGGGGACTCCGAAGGGCCTACGTGTCTGAATGTTGATCTTCAACTCAGGGGAGCCTGGGGGTTACTCAGTGTCTTTGTACGGAAACGGGTGCAGACGCAAGGGAGCAGGAGTCCTGAGAAGATTAGTACCGTGAAACTAATGCAGAAGTGCGACTAAGGCCTCGTGGAAGCTGCGCACTCCTACCCTGCTGCATGGCATATCAGGGCCCTCCTTCGAAGTTAGGCCTCACTTTGAGATTCCCTTTAGCTATAGAACAGGACAGGATGAGCTCTGACCGAGAAACTGGGATACCCTGTTTCTTCGTGAAACCTCTTTTTCCCTCTCACAGCCATGCCTGCCGTGAGTATAAGGCTGACAACCACAGTGTTTTTAAGGGATCTTCAAGGCGCAGAAGAGGAGCTTTCAAGGTGGGAAAACAAGGCCAGTCCCATCAGGCACCATCTCCAGGATGACACTCAGAGTAAGTGTCTCAGGGTACTGGCAGGTCAAAAGAGACCTAGCTACCTCCCTGGCTCTTCCCTGATTCAACTTTTCTACACAGGGTGTTCTGCGTGTAGTGAACTGCCTAGACGAAAGAGGGCCCTAGGTCTCTGAGGGTCCGGTGCCTCTCCCAAAAGCCTGAAGTGTTCCACAGAAAACTGTGCTGTAGTGGAAGTTGCAATGCAAGCTGCCTTTCTCCTTGAGATACGGTGACTTAAGCTATGAGGTCCTAGAAGGACTTGTAAGCAGAGAGTTTTTCTCAGTACAGCTCAGACTAGGGCAACGAGGACGACTTCCACGGCATGCCTGACTTTCTAGAACCGTGTTCATGAAACCTTTCGGTAGTTGGGGATATCTAGCTCCCCGAGTAAAGCGTGCAGCGTGTTACCCTTCACTCGGCCTACCCAGGGGCATCCTGACGGGCCTACGGGTCTGACTGTGGCCCAGCAAGCCCAGGGAAGCCTTGGAGTACTCAGTGTCTTTGTATGGAAACGAGTGCTGCCGCGAGGCATTTAGGAGTCCTGAAAACCTTACTAGCGTTCATCTAACGCAGGAGAACTTCTAAGGCCTCATGGAAACTGTTGCACGCCTACCCCGCTACTTGGCATATCAGGGCCCACCTTCGAAGTGAGAGCTCCCTTTGAGTTTCCCTTTAGCTATGAAACAGGACAGGATGAGCTCTGACTCGGAAACTAAAATACCCTGTCTCTTCGTGTAACCTCTTTTTCCTCTAACAGTCATGCCTGCAATGAGTATAAGCCTGACAACAACAGGGTTTTTAAGGGAGCTTCAAGGCGCAGAAGAGGAGCTTTCAAGGTGGGAAAACAAGGCCAGTCCCATCAGGCACCATCTCCAGGTTGACACGCAGCGTAAGTGTCTCTGGCTTCTGGCAGGTCAAAAGAGACCTAGCTACCTCCCTGGCTCTTCCCTCATTCAACTTTTCTACACAGGGTGCTCTGCGTGTAGTGAACTGCCTAGACGAAAGAGTGCCCTAGGTCTCCTAGGGTCCTGTGCCTCTCCCAAAAGCCTCAAGTGTTCCACAGAAAACAGTGTTGTAGTGGAAGTTGCAATGCAATCTGCCTTTAATCTTGAGATACGGTGACTTGTTATGAGGTCCTAGAAGGACTTGTAAGCAGAGAGTTTTTCTCAGTACAGCTGAGACTAGGGTAACGAGGACGATTTCCATGTTATGCTGGATTTTCTAGAACCGTGTTGATGAAACCTTTCTGTAGCTGGGGATACCTAGCTCCCCGAATGAAGCGTGCAGTGTGTTACCCTTTACTCCGCCTACCCATGGGCACCCTGACAGGCCTACGGGTCTGACTGTGGCCCAGCAAGCCCAGGGTAGCCTTGGAGTACTCAGTGTCCTTGTACGGAAACGAGTGCTGCCGCGAGGGGTCGAGGAGTCCTGAATACCTTACTAGCGTTCAACTAAAGCAAGAGAGCGACTAAGGCCTCATGGAAGCCTTTGCACGCCTACTCCGCTACATGGCATATCAGGGCCCTCCTTCGAAGCGAGGGCTCACTTTGAGTTTCCCTTTAGCTATAAAACAGGACAGGATGAGCTCTGAATCAGAAACTGAAATACCCTGTCTCTTCGTGTATCCTCTTTTTCCCTCACACAGCCATGCCTGCAATGAATATAAGGCTGACAACCACAGTGTTTTTAAGGGAGCTTCAAGGCGCAGAAGAGGAGCTTTCAAGGTGGGAAAACAAGGCCAGTCCCATCAGGCACCATCTCCAGGTTGACACGCAGCGTAAGTGTCTCTGGCTTCTGGCAGGTCCAAAGAGACCTAGCTACCTCCCTGGCTCTTCCCTCATTCAACTTTTCTACACAGGGTGCTCTGCGTGTAGCGAACTGCTTAGATGAAAGACTGCCCTAGGACTCCTAGGGTCCTGTGCCTCTCCCAAAAGCCTGAAGTGTTCCACACAAAACTGTGCTGTAGTGGAAGTTGCAATGCAAGCTGCCTTTCTCCTGGAGATACGGTGACTTCAGGTATGAGGTCCTAGAAGGACTTGTAAGCAGAGAGTTTTTCTCAGTACCGCTCAGAGTAGGGCAACGAGGACGAATTTCATGGTATGCTGGACTTGCTAGGACCGTGTTCATGAAGCCGTTGGTGAACTGGGGATATCTAGCTCGCCCAAGGAAGAGTGCAGCGTGTGACTCTTCACTCGACCTACGTAGGGCCACCCTGAATGGCCTACGGGTCTGAGTGTGACCCAGCAATCCCAGGGGAGCCTCGGGGTACTCAGGGTCGCTGTACGGAAACGAGTGCTGCCGCGAGGGCTCTACGAGTCCTGAAAAGCTTACTAGCGTTCAACTAAAGCAGAAGAGCGACTAAGGCCTCCTGGAAGCTGCTGCACGCCTACTCCACTGCATGGCGTATCAGGGCCCTCCTTCGAAGCTAGGCCTCACTTTGAGTTTCCCTTTAGCTAGAGAACAGGACAGGATGAGCTCTGAATCAGAAACTGGAATACGTGTTTCTTCGTGAAACCTCTTTTTCCCTCTCACAGCCATGCCTGTCGTGAGTATAAGCCCGACACCAACAGTGTTTTTCAGCTAGCTTCTAGGCGCATAAAAGGAGCTTTCATGATGGGACAGCAAGGCTCGCCCCATCAGGTCCTGTTTCCAGATTGACACACAGCATAAGTAGCTGTGGTTTCTAAGAGGTCCAAAGAGACCTGGCTACCTACTTGGCTCTGCCCAGAATCAATTTTTCTGCACAGGGTGTTGTACGTGGAGTGAAGTGCCTAGACAATAGACTGCCCTAGGTCTCTAAGAGCCCTGTGCATGTCCCAAAGCCTGAAGTGTTACACGGAACACTGTGCTTTAGTGGAAGTTGGAATGCAAGCCGTCTTTCTCCTTGAGATACGGTGACTTCAGGTACGAGGTCCTCGAAGGACTTCAAAGCAGAGAGTTTTACTCAGTACAGCTCAGAATCGGCTGATGAGGCAGACTTCCATGGTTTGCTGGCCTTGCTAGAACCGTGTTCCTGAGGCTGATGGTGAGCTGAGGAAATCTAGCTTTCCCAAGAAAGAGTGCAGTTCGTTATCTTTCACTCGGCCTAAAAAGGGGCACACTGAAGGGCCTACGGGTCTGAGTGTGGCCCAGCAAGCCCAGGGGAGTCCTGGGGTACTCAGAGTTCTTGTACGCAAATGGGTACTGACACGAGTGGGCCTGGAGTCCTGAGAAGGAGTAGTACCTTTAAACTAATGCAGGACTGCGACTAAGGCCTCAAGGAAAATGCTGCACAACTACCCTTCTGGAGGGCAAATCAGAGCCTTAGGTCGAGGGTAGGGCGCACGTTGAGATTCCCCTTAGCTCTAGTGCAGGGCAGGATATGCTCCCCACCAGGGCCTGGAAGCACCCTCTTTCTTTCGAGAAAACTCATTTTCTTCCAGAGCCATGCCTGGAGTGAGGACAAGTCCGACAACCACAGTGTTTTTCAGGTAGCTTCAAGGCCGCATGAATGGAGCTTTCAAGACGGGAAAACAAGGCTTGTCTCCTAAGGCCGCCATTTCCAGGCTGACACGCAGAAGAAGCATCTGTGGTTTCTAGCAGGTCAAAAGAGACCTAGCTCCTCACTGGGTCCTTGGAGAATCAACTTTTCTATGCAGGGTGTTCTGCGTGTAGCGAACTGCCTAAATGAAAGAATTCCCTAGGTGTCCTGGGCTCCTGGGCATCTTCCAAAAGCCTGCGGCGTTACACCAGAAAGTGTGCTCTAGTTGCACTTGGACCACAAGCCGACTCTCTCCTAGAGGTTGGTTGACTTCAGCTAGGAGCTGGTAGAAGGAACTGTAAGCAAAGAGTTTCCCTCAGTACAGCTCGGACTACTGTAAGCAGGCAGACTGGCATGGCATGCTGCACCTACTACAACCGTGTTCCTGAGGCTGTTGGTGAGCTGAGGAAATCGAGCTCCCCCGAGGGAGCGTGCATCATGCTGCCCTTCACTCGGCACAGACACGGGGACTCCGAAGGGCCTACGTGTCTGAATGTTGATCTTCAACTCAGGGGAGCCTGGGGGTTACTCAGTGTCTTTGTACGGAAACGGGTGCAGACGCAAGGGAGCAGGAGTCCTGAGAAGATTAGTACCGTGAAACTAATGCAGAAGTGCGACTAAGGCCTCGTGGAAGCTGCGCACTCCTACCCTGCTGCATGGCATATCAGGGCCCTCCTTCGAAGTTAGGCCTCACTTTGAGATTCCCTTTAGCTATAGAACAGGACAGGATGAGCTCTGACCGAGAAACTGGGATACCCTGTTTCTTCGTGAAACCTCTTTTTCCCTCTCACAGCCATGCCTGCCGTGAGTATAAGGCTGACAACCACAGTGTTTTTAAGGGATCTTCAAGGCGCAGAAGAGGAGCTTTCAAGGTGGGAAAACAAGGCCAGTCCCATCAGGCACCATCTCCAGGATGACACTCAGAGTAAGTGTCTCAGGGTACTGGCAGGTCAAAAGAGACCTAGCTACCTCCCTGGCTCTTCCCTGATTCAACTTTTCTACACAGGGTGTTCTGCGTGTAGTGAACTGCCTAGACGAAAGAGGGCCCTAGGTCTCTGAGGGTCCGGTGCCTCTCCCAAAAGCCTGAAGTGTTCCACAGAAAACTGTGCTGTAGTGGAAGTTGCAATGCAAGCTGCCTTTCTCCTTGAGATACGGTGACTTAAGCTATGAGGTCCTAGAAGGACTTGTAAGCAGAGAGTTTTTCTCAGTACAGCTCAGACTAGGGCAACGAGGACGACTTCCACGGCATGCCTGACTTTCTAGAACCGTGTTCATGAAACCTTTCGGTAGTTGGGGATATCTAGCTCCCCGAGTAAAGCGTGCAGCGTGTTACCCTTCACTCGGCCTACCCAGGGGCATCCTGACGGGCCTACGGGTCTGACTGTGGCCCAGCAAGCCCAGGGAAGCCTTGGAGTACTCAGTGTCTTTGTATGGAAACGAGTGCTGCCGCGAGGCATTTAGGAGTCCTGAAAACCTTACTAGCGTTCATCTAACGCAGGAGAACTTCTAAGGCCTCATGGAAACTGTTGCACGCCTACCCCGCTACTTGGCATATCAGGGCCCACCTTCGAAGTGAGAGCTCCCTTTGAGTTTCCCTTTAGCTATGAAACAGGACAGGATGAGCTCTGACTCGGAAACTAAAATACCCTGTCTCTTCGTGTAACCTCTTTTTCCTCTAACAGTCATGCCTGCAATGAGTATAAGCCTGACAACAACAGGGTTTTTAAGGGAGCTTCAAGGCGCAGAAGAGGAGCTTTCAAGGTGGGAAAACAAGGCCAGTCCCGTCAGGCACCATCTCCAGGTTGACACGCAGCGTAAGTGTCTCTGGCTTCTGGCAGGTCAAAAGAGACCTAGCTACCTCCCTGGCTCTTCCCTCTTTCAACTTTTCTACACAGGGTGCTCTGCGTGTAGTGAACTGCCTAGACGAAAGAGTGCCCTAGGTCTCCTAGGGTCCTGTGCCTCTCCCAAAAGCCTGAATTGTTCCACAGAAAACAGTGTTGTAGTGGAAGTTGCAATGCAATCTGCCTTTAATCTTGAGATACGGTGACTTGTTATGAGGTCCTAGAAGGACCTGTAAGCAGAGAGTTTTTCTCAGTACAGCTGAGACTAGGGTAACGAGGACGATTTCCATGTTATGCTGGATTTTCTAGAACCGTGTTGATGAAACCTTTCTGTAGCTGGGGATACCTAGCTCCCCGAATGAAGCGTGCAGTGTGTTACCCTTTACTCCGCCTACCCATGGGCACCCTGACAGGCCTACGGGTCTGACTGTGGCCCAGCAAGCCCAGGGTAGCCTTGGAGTACTCAGTGTCCTTGTACGGAAACGAGTGCTGCCGCGAGGGCTCTACGAGTCCTGAATACCTTACTAGCGTTCAACTAAAGCAAGAGAGCGACTAAGGCCTCATGGAAGCCTTTGCACGCCTACTCCGCTACATGGCATATCAGGGCCCTCCTTCGAAGCGAGGGCTCACTTTGAGTTTCCCTTTAGCTATAAAACAGGACAGGATGAGCTCTGAATCAGAAACTGAAATACCCTGTCTCTTCGTGTATCCTCTTTTTCCCTCACACAGCCATGCCTGCAATGAATATAAGGCTGACAACCACAGTGTTTTTAAGGGAGCTTCAAGGCGCAGAAGAGGAGCTTTCAAGGTGGGAAAACAAGGCCAGTCCCATCAGGCACCATCTCCAGGTTGACACGCAGCGTAAGTGTCTCTGGCTTCTGGCAGGTCCAAAGAGACCTAGCTACCTCCCTGGCTCTTCCCTCATTCAACTTTTCTACACAGGGTGCTCTGCGTGTAGCGAACTGCTTAGATGAAAGACTGCCCTAGGACTCCTAGGGTCCTGTGCCTCTCCCAAAAGCCTGAAGTGTTCCACACAAAACTGTGCTGTAGTGGAAGTTGCAATGCAAGCTGCCTTTCTCCTGGAGATACGGTGACTTCAGGTATGAGGTCCTAGAAGGACTTGTAAGCAGAGAGTTTTTCTCAGTACCGCTCAGAGTAGGGCAACGAGGACGAATTTCATGGTATGCTGGACTTGCTAGGACCGTGTTCATGAAGCCGTTGGTGAACTGGGGATATCTAGCTCGCCCAAGGAAGAGTGCAGCGTGTGACTCTTCACTCGACCTACGTAGGGCCACCCTGAATGGCCTACGGGTCTGAGTGTGACCCAGCAATCCCAGGGGAGCCTCGGGGTACTCAGGGTCGCTGTACGGAAACGAGTGCTGCCGCGAGGGCTCTACGAGTCCTGAAAAGCTTACTAGCGTTCAACTAAAGCAGAAGAGCGACTAAGGCCTCCTGGAAGCTGCTGCACGCCTACTCCACTGCATGGCGTATCAGGGCCCTCCTTCGAAGCTAGGCCTCACTTTGAGTTTCCCTTTAGCTAGAGAACAGGACAGGATGAGCTCTGAATCAGAAACTGGAATACGTGTTTCTTCGTGAAACCTCTTTTTCCCTCTCACAGCCATGCCTGTCGTGAGTATAAGCCCGACACCAACAGTGTTTTTCAGCTAGCTTCTAGGCGCATAAAAGGAGCTTTCATGATGGGACAGCAAGGCTCGCCCCATCAGGTCCTGTTTCCAGATTGACACACAGCATAAGTAGCTGTGGTTTCTAAGAGGTCCAAAGAGACCTGGCTACCTACTTGGCTCTGCCCAGAATCAATTTTTCTGCACAGGGTGTTGTACGTGGAGTGAAGTGCCTAGACAATAGACTGCCCTAGGTCTCTAAGAGCCCTGTGCATGTCCCAAAGCCTGAAGTGTTACACGGAACACTGTGCTTTAGTGGAAGTTGGAATGCAAGCCGTCTTTCTCCTTGAGATACGGTGACTTCAGGTACGAGGTCCTCGAAGGACTTCAAAGCAGAGAGTTTTACTCAGTACAGCTCAGAATCGGCTGATGAGGCAGACTTCCATGGTTTGCTGGCCTTGCTAGAACCGTGTTCCTGAGGCTGATGGTGAGCTGAGGAAATCTAGCTTTCCCAAGAAAGAGTGCAGTTTGTTATCTTTCACTCGGCCTAAAAAGGGGCACACTGAAGGGCCTACGGGTCTGAGTGTGGCCCAGCAAGCCCAGGGGAGTCCTGGGGTACTCAGAGTTCTTGTACGCAAATGGGTACTGACACGAGTGGGCCTGGAGTCCTGAGAAGGAGTAGTACCTTTAAACTAATGCAGGACTGCGACTAAGGCCTCAAGGAAAATGCTGCACAACTACCCTTCTGGAGGGCAAATCAGAGCCTTAGGTCGAGGGTAGGGCGCACGTTGAGATTCCCCTTAGCTCTAGTGCAGGGCAGGATATGCTCCCCACCAGGGCCTGGAAGCACCCTCTTTCTTTCGAGAAAACTCATTTTCTTCCAGAGCCATGCCTGGAGTGAGGACAAGTCCGACAACCACAGTGTTTTTCAGGTAGCTTCAAGGCCGCATGAATGGAGCTTTCAAGACGGGAAAACAAGGCTTGTCTCCTAAGGCCGCCATTTCCAGGCTGACACGCAGAAGAAGCATCTGTGGTTTCTAGCAGGTCAAAAGAGACCTAGCTCCTCACTGGGTCCTTGGAGAATCAACTTTTCTATGCAGGGTGTTCTGCGTGTAGCGAACTGCCTAAATGAAAGAATTCCCTAGGTGTCCTGGGCTCCTGGGCATCTTCCAAAAGCCTGCGGCGTTACACCAGAAAGTGTGCTCTAGTTGCACTTGGACCACAAGCCGACTCTCTCCTAGAGGTTGGTTGACTTCAGCTAGGAGCTGGTAGAAGGAACTGTAAGCAAAGAGTTTCCCTCAGTACAGCTCGGACTACTGTAAGCAGGCAGACTGGCATGGCATGCTGCACCTACTACAACCGTGTTCCTGAGGCTGTTGGTGAGCTGAGGAAATCGAGCTCCCCCGAGGGAGCGTGCATCATGCTGCCCTTCACTCGGCACAGACACGGGGACTCCGAAGGGCCTACGTGTCTGAATGTTGATCTTCAACTCAGGGGAGCCTGGGGGTTACTCAGTGTCTTTGTACGGAAACGGGTGCAGACGCAAGGGAGCAGGAGTCCTGAGAAGATTAGTACCGTGAAACTAATGCAGAAGTGCGACTAAGGCCTCGTGGAAGCTGCGCACTCCTACCCTGCTGCATGGCATATCAGGGCCCTCCTTCGAAGTTAGGCCTCACTTTGAGATTCCCTTTAGCTATAGAACAGGACAGGATGAGCTCTGACCGAGAAACTGGGATACCCTGTTTCTTCGTGAAACCTCTTTTTCCCTCTCACAGCCATGCCTGCCGTGAGTATAAGGCTGACAACCACAGTGTTTTTAAGGGATCTTCAAGGCGCAGAAGAGGAGCTTTCAAGGTGGGAAAACAAGGCCAGTCCCATCAGGCACCATCTCCAGGATGACACTCAGAGTAAAAGTCCCAGGGTACTGGCAGGTCAAAAGAGACCTAGCTACCTCCCTGGCTCTTCCCTGATTCAACTTTTCTACACAGGGTGTTCTGCGTGTAGTGAACTGCCTAGACGAAAGAGGGCCCTAGGTCTCTGAGGGTCCGGTGCCTCTCCCAAAAGCCTGAAGTGTTCCACAGAAAACGGTGCTGTAGTGGAAGTTGCAATGCAAGCTGCCTTTCTCCTTGAGATACGGTGACTTAAGCTATGAGGTCCTAGAAGGACTTGTAAGCAGAGAGTTTTTCTCAGTACAGCTCAGACTAGGGCAACGAGGACGACTTCCACGGCATGCCTGACTTTCTAGAACCGTGTTCATGAAACCTTTCGGTAGTTGGGGATATCTAGCTCCCCGAGTAAAGCGTGCAGCGTGTTACCCTTCACTCGGCCTACCCAGGGGCATCCTGACGGGCCTACGGGTCTGACTGTGGCCCAGCAAGCCCAGGGAAGCCTTGGAGTACTCAGTGTCTTTGTATGGAAACGAGTGCTGCCGCGAGGCATTTAGGAGTCCTGAAAACCTTACTAGCGTTCATCTAACGCAGGAGAACTTCTAAGGCCTCATGGAAACTGTTGCACGCCTACCCCGCTACTTGGCATATCAGGGCCCACCTTCGAAGTGAGAGCTCCCTTTGAGTTTCCCTTTAGCTATGAAACAGGACAGGATGAGCTCTGACTCGGAAACTAAAATACCCTGTCTCTTCGTGTAACCTCTTTTTCCTCTAACAGTCATGCCTGCAATGAGTATAAGCCTGACAACAACAGGGTTTTTAAGGGAGCTTCAAGGCGCAGAAGAGGAGCTTTCAAGGTGGGAAAACAAGGCCAGTCCCGTCAGGCACCATCTCCAGGTTGACACGCAGCGTAAGTGTCTCTGGCTTCTGGCAGGTCAAAAGAGACCTAGCTACCTCCCTGGCTCTTCCCTCATTCAACTTTTCTACACAGGGTGCTCTGCGTGTAGTGAACTGCCTAGACGAAAGAGTGCCCTAGGTCTCCTAGGGTCCTGTGCCTCTCCCAAAAGCCTGAATTGTTCCACAGAAAACAGTGTTGTAGTGGAAGTTGCAATGCAATCTGCCTTTAATCTTGAGATACGGTGACTTGTTATGAGGTCCTAGAAGGACCTGTAAGCAGAGAGTTTTTCTCAGTACAGCTGAGACTAGGGTAACGAGGACGATTTCCATGTTATGCTGGATTTTCTAGAACCGTGTTGATGAAACCTTTCTGTAGCTGGGGATACCTAGCTCCCCGAATGAAGCGTGCAGTGTGTTACCCTTTACTCCGCCTACCCATGGGCACCCTGACAGGCCTACGGGTCTGACTGTGGCCCAGCAAGCCCAGGGTAGCCTTGGAGTACTCAGTGTCCTTGTACGGAAACGAGTGCTGCCGCGAGGGCTCTACGAGTCCTGAATACCTTACTAGCGTTCAACTAAAGCAAGAGAGCGACTAAGGCCTCATGGAAGCCTTTGCACGCCTACTCCGCTACATGGCATATCAGGGCCCTCCTTCGAAGCGAGGGCTCACTTTGAGTTTCCCTTTAGCTATAAAACAGGACAGGATGAGCTCTGAATCAGAAACTGAAATACCCTGTCTCTTCGTGTATCCTCTTTTTCCCTCACACAGCCATGCCTGCAATGAATATAAGGCTGACAACCACAGTGTTTTTAAGGGAGCTTCAAGGCGCAGAAGAGGAGCTTTCAAGGTGGGAAAACAAGGCCAGTCCCATCAGGCACCATCTCCAGGTTGACACGCAGCGTAAGTGTCTCTGGCTTCTGGCAGGTCCAAAGAGACCTAGCTACCTCCCTGGCTCTTCCCTCATTCAACTTTTCTACACAGGGTGCTCTGCGTGTAGCGAACTGCTTAGATGAAAGACTGCCCTAGGACTCCTAGGGTCCTGTGCCTCTCCCAAAAGCCTGAAGTGTTCCACACAAAACTGTGCTGTAGTGGAAGTTGCAATGCAAGCTGCCTTTCTCCTGGAGATACGGTGACTTCAGGTATGAGGTCCTAGAAGGACTTGTAAGCAGAGAGTTTTTCTCAGTACCGCTCAGAGTAGGGCAACGAGGACGAATTTCATGGTATGCTGGACTTGCTAGGACCGTGTTCATGAAGCCGTTGGTGAACTGGGGATATCTAGCTCGCCCAAGGAAGAGTGCAGCGTGTGACTCTTCACTCGACCTACGTAGGGCCACCCTGAATGGCCTACGGGTCTGAGTGTGACCCAGCAATCCCAGGGGAGCCTCGGGGTACTCAGGGTCGCTGTACGGAAACGAGTGCTGCCGCGAGGGCTCTACGAGTCCTGAAAAGCTTACTAGCGTTCAACTAAAGCAGAAGAGCGACTAAGGCCTCCTGGAAGCTGCTGCACGCCTACTCCACTGCATGGCGTATCAGGGCCCTCCTTCGAAGCTAGGCCTCACTTTGAGTTTCCCTTTAGCTAGAGAACAGGACAGGATGAGCTCTGAATCAGAAACTGGAATACGTGTTTCTTCGTGAAACCTCTTTTTCCCTCTCACAGCCATGCCTGTCGTGAGTATAAGCCCGACACCAACAGTGTTTTTCAGCTAGCTTCTAGGCGCATAAAAGGAGCTTTCATGATGGGACAGCAAGGCTCGCCCCATCAGGTCCTGTTTCCAGATTGACACACAGCATAAGTAGCTGTGGTTTCTAAGAGGTCCAAAGAGACCTGGCTACCTACTTGGCTCTGCCCAGAATCAATTTTTCTGCACAGGGTGTTGTACGTGGAGTGAAGTGCCTAGACAATAGACTGCCCTAGGTCTCTAAGAGCCCTGTGCATGTCCCAAAGCCTGAAGTGTTACACGGAACACTGTGCTTTAGTGGAAGTTGGAATGCAAGCCGTCTTTCTCCTTGAGATACGGTGACTTCAGGTACGAGGTCCTCGAAGGACTTCAAAGCAGAGAGTTTTACTCAGTACAGCTCAGAATCGGCTGATGAGGCAGACTTCCATGGTTTGCTGGCCTTGCTAGAACCGTGTTCCTGAGGCTGATGGTGAGCTGAGGAAATCTAGCTTTCCCAAGAAAGAGTGCAGTTTGTTATCTTTCACTCGGCCTAAAAAGGGGCACACTGAAGGGCCTACGGGTCTGAGTGTGGCCCAGCAAGCCCAGGGGAGTCCTGGGGTACTCAGAGTTCTTGTACGCAAATGGGTACTGACACGAGTGGGCCTGGAGTCCTGAGAAGGAGTAGTACCTTTAAACTAATGCAGGACTGCGACTAAGGCCTCAAGGAAAATGCTGCACAACTACCCTTCTGGAGGGCAAATCAGAGCCTTAGGTCGAGGGTAGGGCGCACGTTGAGATTCCCCTTAGCTCTAGTGCAGGGCAGGATATGCTCCCCACCAGGGCCTGGAAGCACCCTCTTTCTTTCGAGAAAACTCATTTTCTTCCAGAGCCATGCCTGGAGTGAGGACAAGTCCGACAACCACAGTGTTTTTCAGGTAGCTTCAAGGCCGCATGAATGGAGCTTTCAAGACGGGAAAACAAGGCTTGTCTCCTAAGGCCGCCATTTCCAGGCTGACACGCAGAAGAAGCATCTGTGGTTTCTAGCAGGTCAAAAGAGACCTAGCTCCTCACTGGGTCCTTGGAGAATCAACTTTTCTCTGCAGGGTGTTCTGCGTGTAGCGAACTGCCTAAATGAAAGAATTCCCTAGGTGTCCTGGGCTCCTGGGCATCTTCCAAAAGCCTGCGGCGTTACACCAGAAAGTGTGCTCTAGTTGCACTTGGACCACAAGCCGACTCTCTCCTAGAGGTTGGTTGACTTCAGCTAGGAGCTGGTAGAAGGAACTGTAAGCAAAGAGTTTCCCTCAGTACAGCTCGGACTACTGTAAGCAGGCAGACTGGCATGGCATGCTGCACCTACTACAACCGTGTTCCTGAGGCTGTTGGTGAGCTGAGGAAATCGAGCTCCCCCGAGGGAGCGTGCATCATGCTGCCCTTCACTCGGCACAGACACGGGGACTCCGAAGGGCCTACGTGTCTGAATGTTGATCTTCAACTCAGGGGAGCCTGGGGGTTACTCAGTGTCTTTGTACGGAAACGGGTGCAGACGCAAGGGAGCAGGAGTCCTGAGAAGATTAGTACCGTGAAACTAATGCAGAAGTGCGACTAAGGCCTCGTGGAAGCTGCGCACTCCTACCCTGCTGCATGGCATATCAGGGCCCTCCTTCGAAGTTAGGCCTCACTTTGAGATTCCCTTTAGCTATAGAACAGGACAGGATGAGCTCTGACCGAGAAACTGGGATACCCTGTTTCTTCGTGAAACCTCTTTTTCCCTCTCACAGCCATGCCTGCCGTGAGTATAAGGCTGACAACCACAGTGTTTTTAAGGGATCTTCAAGGCGCAGAAGAGGAGCTTTCAAGGTGGGAAAACAAGGCCAGTCCCATCAGGCACCATCTCCAGGATGACACTCAGAGTAAGTGTCCCAGGGTACTGGCAGGTCAAAAGAGACCTAGCTACCTCCCTGGCTCTTCCCTGATTCAACTTTTCTACACAGGGTGTTCTGCGTGTAGTGAACTGCCTAGACGAAAGAGGGCCCTAGGTCTCTGAGGGTCCGGTGCCTCTCCCAAAAGCCTGAAGTGTTCCACAGAAAACTGTGCTGTAGTGGAAGTTGCAATGCAAGCTGCCTTTCTCCTTGAGATACGGTGACTTAAGCTATGAGGTCCTAGAAGGACTTGTAAGCAGAGAGTTTTTCTCAGTACAGCTCAGACTAGGGCAACGAGGACGACTTCCACGGCATGCCTGACTTTCTAGAACCGTGTTCATGAAACCTTTCGGTAGTTGGGGATATCTAGCTCCCCGAGTAAAGCGTGCAGCGTGTTACCCTTCACTCGGCCTACCCAGGGGCATCCTGACGGGCCTACGGGTCTGACTGTGGCCCAGCAAGCCCAGGGAAGCCTTGGAGTACTCAGTGTCTTTGTATGGAAACGAGTGCTGCCGCGAGGCATTTAGGAGTCCTGAAAACCTTACTAGCGTTCATCTAACGCAGGAGAACTTCTAAGGCCTCATGGAAACTGTTGCACGCCTACCCTGCTACTTGGCATATCAGGGCCCACCTTCGAAGTGAGAGCTCCCTTTGAGTTTCCCTTTAGCTATGAAACAGGACAGGATGAGCTCTGACTCGGAAACTAAAATACCCTGTCTCTTCGTGTAACCTCTTTTTCCTCTAACAGTCATGCCTGCAATGAGTATAAGCCTGACAACAACAGGGTTTTTAAGGGAGCTTCAAGGCGCAGAAGAGGAGCTTTCAAGGTGGGAAAACAAGGCCAGTCCCGTCAGGCACCATCTCCAGGTTGACACGCAGCGTAAGTGTCTCTGGCTTCTGGCAGGTCAAAAGAGACCTAGCTACCTCCCTGGCTCTTCCCTCATTCAACTTTTCTACACAGGGTGCTCTGCGTGTAGTGAACTGCCTAGACGAAAGAGTGCCCTAGGTCTCCTAGGGTCCTGTGCCTCTCCCAAAAGCCTGAATTGTTCCACAGAAAACAGTGTTGTAGTGGAAGTTGCAATGCAATCTGCCTTTAATCTTGAGATACGGTGACTTGTTATGAGGTCCTAGAAGGACCTGTAAGCAGAGAGTTTTTCTCAGTACAGCTGAGACTAGGGTAACGAGGACGATTTCCATGTTATGCTGGATTTTCTAGAACCGTGTTGATGAAACCTTTCTGTAGCTGGGGATACCTAGCTCCCCGAATGAAGCGTGCAGTGTGTTACCCTTTACTCCGCCTACCCATGGGCACCCTGACAGGCCTACGGGTCTGACTGTGGCCCAGCAAGCCCAGGGTAGCCTTGGAGTACTCAGTGTCCTTGTACGGAAACGAGTGCTGCCGCGAGGGCTCTACGAGTCCTGAATACCTTACTAGCGTTCAACTAAAGCAAGAGAGCGACTAAGGCCTCATGGAAGCCTTTGCACGCCTACTCCGCTACATGGCATATCAGGGCCCTCCTTCGAAGCGAGGGCTCACTTTGAGTTTCCCTTTAGCTATAAAACAGGACAGGATGAGCTCTGAATCAGAAACTGAAATACCCTGTCTCTTCGTGTATCCTCTTTTTCCCTCACACAGCCATGCCTGCAATGAATATAAGGCTGACAACCACAGTGTTTTTAAGGGAGCTTCAAGGCGCAGAAGAGGAGCTTTCAAGGTGGGAAAACAAGGCCAGTCCCATCAGGCACCATCTCCAGGTTGACACGCAGCGTAAGTGTCTCTGGCTTCTGGCAGGTCCAAAGAGACCTAGCTACCTCCCTGGCTCTTCCCTCATTCAACTTTTCTACACAGGGTGCTCTGCGTGTAGCGAACTGCTTAGATGAAAGACTGCCCTAGGACTCCTAGGGTCCTGTGCCTCTCCCAAAAGCCTGAAGTGTTCCACACAAAACTGTGCTGTAGTGGAAGTTGCAATGCAAGCTGCCTTTCTCCTGGAGATACGGTGACTTCAGGTATGAGGTCCTAGAAGGACTTGTAAGCAGAGAGTTTTTCTCAGTACCGCTCAGAGTAGGGCAACGAGGACGAATTTCATGGTATGCTGGACTTGCTAGGACCGTGTTCATGAAGCCGTTGGTGAACTGGGGATATCTAGCTCGCCCAAGGAAGAGTGCAGCGTGTGACTCTTCACTCGACCTACGTAGGGCCACCCTGAATGGCCTACGGGTCTGAGTGTGACCCAGCAATCCCAGGGGAGCCTCGGGGTACTCAGGGTCGCTGTACGGAAACGAGTGCTGCCGCGAGGGCTCTACGAGTCCTGAAAAGCTTACTAGCGTTCAACTAAAGCAGAAGAGCGACTAAGGCCTCCTGGAAGCTGCTGCACGCCTACTCCACTGCATGGCGTATCAGGGCCCTCCTTCGAAGCTAGGCCTCACTTTGAGTTTCCCTTTAGCTAGAGAACAGGACAGGATGAGCTCTGAATCAGAAACTGGAATACGTGTTTCTTCGTGAAACCTCTTTTTCCCTCTCACAGCCATGCCTGTCGTGAGTATAAGCCCGACACCAACAGTGTTTTTCAGCTAGCTTCTAGGCGCATAAAAGGAGCTTTCATGATGGGACAGCAAGGCTAGCCCCATCAGGTCCTGTTTCCAGATTGACACACAGCATAAGTAGCTGTGGTTTCTAAGAGGTCCAAAGAGACCTGGCTACCTACTTGGCTCTGCCCAGAATCAATTTTTCTGCACAGGGTGTTGTACGTGGAGTGAAGTGCCTAGACAATAGACTGCCCTAGGTCTCTAAGAGCCCTGTGCATGTCCCAAAGCCTGAAGTGTTACACGGAACACTGTGCTTTAGTGGAAGTTGGAATGCAAGCCGTCTTTCTCCTTGAGATACGGTGACTTCAGGTACGAGGTCCTCGAAGGACTTCAAAGCAGAGAGTTTTACTCAGTACAGCTCAGAATCGGCTGATGAGGCAGACTTCCATGGTTTGCTGGCCTTGCTAGAACCGTGTTCCTGAGGCTGATGGTGAGCTGAGGAAATCTAGCTTTCCCAAGAAAGAGTGCAGTTTGTTATCTTTCACTCGGCCTAAAAAGGGGCACACTGAAGGGCCTACGGGTCTGAGTGTGGCCCAGCAAGCCCAGGGGAGTCCTGGGGTACTCAGAGTTCTTGTACGCAAATGGCTACTGACACGAGTGGGCCTGGAGTCCTGAGAAGGAGTAGTACCTTTAAACTAATGCAGGACTGCGACTAAGGCCTCAAGGAAAATGCTGCACAACTACCCTTCTGGAGGGCAAATCAGAGCCTTAGGTCGAGGGTAGGGCGCACGTTGAGATTCCCCTTAGCTCTAGTGCAGGGCAGGATATGCTCCCCACCAGGGCCTGGAAGCACCCTCTTTCTTTCGAGAAAACTCATTTTCTTCCAGAGCCATGCCTGGAGTGAGGACAAGTCCGACAACCACAGTGTTTTTCAGGTAGCTTCAAGGCCGCATGAATGGAGCTTTCAAGACGGGAAAACAAGGCTTGTCTCCTAAGGCCGCCATTTCCAGGCTGACACGCAGAAGAAGCATCTGTGGTTTCTAGCAGGTCAAAAGAGACCTAGCTCCTCACTGGGTCCTTGGAGAATCAACTTTTCTATGCAGGGTGTTCTGCGTGTAGCGAACTGCCTAAATGAAAGAATTCCCTAGGTGTCCTGGGCTCCTGGGCATCTTCCAAAAGCCTGCGGCGTTACACCAGAAAGTGTGCTCTAGTTGCACTTGGACCACAAGCCGACTCTCTCCTAGAGGTTGGTTGACTTCAGCTAGGAGCTGGTAGAAGGAACTGTAAGCAAAGAGTTTCCCTCAGTACAGCTCGGACTACTGTAAGCAGGCAGACTGGCATGGCATGCTGCACCTACTACAACCGTGTTCCTGAGGCTGTTGGTGAGCTGAGGAAATCGAGCTCCCCCGAGGGAGCGTGCATCATGCTGCCCTTCACTCGGCACAGACACGGGGACTCCGAAGGGCCTACGTGTCTGAATGTTGATCTTCAACTCAGGGGAGCCTGGGGGTTACTCAGTGTCTTTGTACGGAAACGGGTGCAGACGCAAGGGAGCAGGAGTCCTGAGAAGATTAGTACCGTGAAACTAATGCAGAAGTGCGACTAAGGCCTCGTGGAAGCTGCGCACTCCTACCCTGCTGCATGGCATATCAGGGCCCTCCTTCGAAGTTAGGCCTCACTTTGAGATTCCCTTTAGCTATAGAACAGGACAGGATGAGCTCTGACCGAGAAACTGGGATACCCTGTTTCTTCGTGAAACCTCTTTTTCCCTCTCACAGCCATGCCTGCCGTGAGTATAAGGCTGACAACCACAGTGTTTTTAAGGGATCTTCAAGGCGCAGAAGAGGAGCTTTCAAGGTGGGAAAACAAGGCCAGTCCCATCAGGCACCATCTCCAGGATGACACTCAGAGTAAGTGTCTCAGGGTACTGGCAGGTCAAAAGAGACCTAGCTACCTCCCTGGCTCTTCCCTGATTCAACTTTTCTACACAGGGTGTTCTGCGTGTAGTGAACTGCCTAGACGAAAGAGGGCCCTAGGTCTCTGAGGGTCCGGTGCCTCTCCCAAAAGCCTGAAGTGTTCCACAGAAAACTGTGCTGTAGTGGAAGTTGCAATGCAAGCTGCCTTTCTCCTTGAGATACGGTGACTTAAGCTATGAGGTCCTAGAAGGACTTGTAAGCAGAGAGTTTTTCTCAGTACAGCTCAGACTAGGGCAACGAGGACGACTTCCACGGCATGCCTGACTTTCTAGAACCGTGTTCATGAAACCTTTCGGTAGTTGGGGATATCTAGCTCCCCGAGTAAAGCGTGCAGCGTGTTACCCTTCACTCGGCCTACCCAGGGGCATCCTGACGGGCCTACGGGTCTGACTGTGGCCCAGCAAGCCCAGGGAAGCCTTGGAGTACTCAGTGTCTTTGTATGGAAACGAGTGCTGCCGCGAGGCATTTAGGAGTCCTGAAAACCTTACTAGCGTTCATCTAACGCAGGAGAACTTCTAAGGCCTCATGGAAACTGTTGCACGCCTACCCCGCTACTTGGCATATCAGGGCCCACCTTCGAAGTGAGAGCTCCCTTTGAGTTTCCCTTTAGCTATGAAACACGACAGGATGAGCTCTGACTCGGAAACTAAAATACCCTGTCTCTTCGTGTAACCTCTTTTTCCTCTAACAGTCATGCCTGCAATGAGTATAAGCCTGACAACAACAGGGTTTTTAAGGGAGCTTCAAGGCGCAGAAGAGGAGCTTTCAAGGTGGGAAAACAAGGCCAGTCCCATCAGGCACCATCTCCAGGTTGACACGCAGCGTAAGTGTCTCTGGCTTCTGGCAGGTCAAAAGAGACCTAGCTACCTCCCTGGCTCTTCCCTCATTCAACTTTTCTACACAGGGTGCTCTGCGTGTAGTGAACTGCCTAGACGAAAGAGTGCCCTAGGTCTCCTAGGGTCCTGTGCCTCTCCCAAAAGCCTGAATTGTTCCACAGAAAACAGTGTTGTAGTGGAAGTTGCAATGCAATCTGCCTTTAATCTTGAGATACGGTGACTTGTTATGAGGTCCTAGAAGGACCTGTAAGCAGAGAGTTTTTCTCAGTACAGCTGAGACTAGGGTAACGAGGACGATTTCCATGTTATGCTGGATTTTCTAGAACCGTGTTGATGAAACCTTTCTGTAGCTGGGGATACCTAGCTCCCCGAATGAAGCGTGCAGTGTGTTACCCTTTACTCCGCCTACCCATGGGCACCCTGACAGGCCTACGGGTCTGACTGTGGCCCAGCAAGCCCAGGGTAGCCTTGGAGTACTCAGTGTCCTTGTACGGAAACGAGTGCTGCCGCGAGGGGTCGAGGAGTCCTGAATACCTTACTAGCGTTCAACTAAAGCAAGAGAGCGACTAAGGCCTCATGGAAGCCTTTGCACGCCTACTCCGCTACATGGCATATCAGGGCCCTCCTTCGAAGCGAGGGCTCACTTTGAGTTTCCCTTTAGCTATAAAACAGGACAGGATGAGCTCTGAATCAGAAACTGAAATACCCTGTCTCTTCGTGTATCCTCTTTTTCCCTCACACAGCCATGCCTGCAATGAATATAAGGCTGACAACCACAGTGTTTTTAAGGGAGCTTCAAGGCGCAGAAGAGGAGCTTTCAAGGTGGGAAAACAAGGCCAGTCCCATCAGGCACCATCTCCAGGTTGACACGCAGCGTAAGTGTCTCTGGCTTCTGGCAGGTCCAAAGAGACCTAGCTACCTCCCTGGCTCTTCCCTCATTCAACTTTTCTACACAGGGTGCTCTGCGTGTAGCGAACTGCTTAGATGAAAGACTGCCCTAGGACTCCTAGGGTCCTGTGCCTCTCCCAAAAGCCTGAAGTGTTCCACACAAAACTGTGCTGTAGTGGAAGTTGCAATGCAAGCTGCCTTTCTCCTGGAGATACGGTGACTTCAGGTATGAGGTCCTAGAAGGACTTGTAAGCAGAGAGTTTTTCTCAGTACCGCTCAGAGTAGGGCAACGAGGACGAATTTCATGGTATGCTGGACTTGCTAGGACCGTGTTCATGAAGCCGTTGGTGAACTGGGGATATCTAGCTCGCCCAAGGAAGAGTGCAGCGTGTGACTCTTCACTCGACCTACGTAGGGCCACCCTGAATGGCCTACGGGTCTGAGTGTGACCCAGCAATCCCAGGGGAGCCTCGGGGTACTCAGGGTCGCTGTACGGAAACGAGTGCTGCCGCGAGGGCTCTACGAGTCCTGAAAAGCTTACTAGCGTTCAACTAAAGCAGAAGAGCGACTAAGGCCTCCTGGAAGCTGCTGCACGCCTACTCCACTGCATGGCGTATCAGGGCCCTCCTTCGAAGCTAGGCCTCACTTTGAGTTTCCCTTTAGCTAGAGAACAGGACAGGATGAGCTCTGAATCAGAAACTGGAATACGTGTTTCTTCGCGAAACCTCTTTTTCCCTCTCACAGCCATGCCTGTCGTGAGTATAAGCCCGACACCAACAGTGTTTTTCAGCTAGCTTCTAGGCGCATAAAAGGAGCTTTCATGATGGGACAGCAAGGCTCGCCCCATCAGGTCCTGTTTCCAGATTGACACACAGCATAAGTAGCTGTGGTTTCTAAGAGGTCCAAAGAGACCTGGCTACCTACTTGGCTCTGCCCAGAATCAATTTTTCTGCACAGGGTGTTGTACGTGGAGTGAAGTGCCTAGACAATAGACTGCCCTAGGTCTCTAAGAGCCCTGTGCATGTCCCAAAGCCTGAAGTGTTACACAGAACACTGTGCTTTAGTGGAAGTTGGAATGCAAGCCGTCTTTCTCCTTGAGATACGGTGACTTCAGGTACGAGGTCCTCGAAGGACTTCAAAGCAGAGAGTTTTACTCAGTACAGCTCAGAATCGGCTGATGAGGCAGACTTCCATGGTTTGCTGGCCTTGCTAGAACCGTGTTCCTGAGGCTGATGGTGAGCTGAGGAAATCTAGCTTTCCCAAGAAAGAGTGCAGTTTGTTATCTTTCACTCGGCCTAAAAAGGGGCACACTGAAGGGCCTACGGGTCTGAGTGTGGCCCAGCAAGCCCAGGGGAGTCCTGGGGTACTCAGAGTTCTTGTACGCAAATGGCTACTGACACGAGTGGGCCTGGAGTCCTGAGAAGGAGTAGTACCTTTAAACTAATGCAGGACTGCGACTAAGGCCTCAAGGAAAATGCTGCACAACTACCCTTCTGGAGGGCAAATCAGAGCCTTAGGTCGAGGGTAGGGCGCACGTTGAGATTCCCCTTAGCTCTAGTGCAGGGCAGGATATGCTCCCCACCAGGGCCTGGAAGCACCCTCTTTCTTTCGAGAAAACTCATTTTCTTCCAGAGCCATGCCTGGAGTGAGGACAAGTCCGACAACCACAGTGTTTTTCAGGTAGCTTCAAGGCCGCATGAATGGAGCTTTCAAGACGGGAAAACAAGGCTTGTCTCCTAAGGCCGCCATTTCCAGGCTGACACGCAGAAGAAGCATCTGTGGTTTCTAGCAGGTCAAAAGAGACCTAGCTCCTCACTGGGTCCTTGGAGAATCAACTTTTCTCTGCAGGGTGTTCTGCGTGTAGCGAACTGCCTAAATGAAAGAATTCCCTAGGTGTCCTGGGCTCCTGGGCATCTTCCAAAAGCCTGCGGCGTTACACCAGAAAGTGTGCTCTAGTTGCACTTGGACCACAAGCCGACTCTCTCCTAGAGGTTGGTTGACTTCAGCTAGGAGCTGGTAGAAGGAACTGTAAGCAAAGAGTTTCCCTCAGTACAGCTCGGACTACTGTAAGCAGGCAGACTGGCATGGCATGCTGCACCTACTACAACCGTGTTCCTGAGGCTGTTGGTGAGCTGAGGAAATCGAGCTCCCCCGAGGGAGCGTGCATCATGCTGCCCTTCACTCGGCACAGACACGGGGACTCCGAAGGGCCTACGTGTCTGAATGTTGATCTTCAACTCAGGGGAGCCTGGGGGTTACTCAGTGTCTTTGTACGGAAACGGGTGCAGACGCAAGGGAGCAGGAGTCCTGAGAAGATTAGTACCGTGAAACTAATGCAGAAGTGCGACTAAGGCCTCGTGGAAGCTGCGCACTCCTACCCTGCTGCATGGCATATCAGGGCCCTCCTTCGAAGTTAGGCCTCACTTTGAGATTCCCTTTAGCTATAGAACAGGACAGGATGAGCTCTGACCGAGAAACTGGGATACCCTGTTTCTTCGTGAAACCTCTTTTTCCCTCTCACAGCCATGCCTGCCGTGAGTATAAGGCTGACAACCACAGTGTTTTTAAGGGATCTTCAAGGCGCAGAAGAGGAGCTTTCAAGGTGGGAAAACAAGGCCAGTCCCATCAGGCACCATCTCCAGGATGACACTCAGAGTAAGTGTCTCAGGGTACTGGCAGGTCAAAAGAGACCTAGCTACCTCCCTGGCTCTTCCCTGATTCAACTTTTCTACACAGGGTGTTCTGCGTGTAGTGAACTGCCTAGACGAAAGAGGGCCCTAGGTCTCTGAGGGTCCGGTGCCTCTCCCAAAAGCCTGAAGTGTTCCACAGAAAACTGTGCTGTAGTGGAAGTTGCAATGCAAGCTGCCTTTCTCCTTGAGATACGGTGACTTAAGCTATGAGGTCCTAGAAGGACTTGTAAGCAGAGAGTTTTTCTCAGTACAGCTCAGACTAGGGCAACGAGGACGACTTCCACGGCATGCCTGACTTTCTAGAACCGTGTTCATGAAACCTTTCGGTAGTTGGGGATATCTAGCTCCCCGAGTAAAGCGTGCAGCGTGTTACCCTTCACTCGGCCTACCCAGGGGCATCCTGACGGGCCTACGGGTCTGACTGTGGCCCAGCAAGCCCAGGGAAGCCTTGGAGTACTCAGTGTCTTTGTATGGAAACGAGTGCTGCCGCGAGGCATTTAGGAGTCCTGAAAACCTTACTAGCGTTCATCTAACGCAGGAGAACTTCTAAGGCCTCATGGAAACTGTTGCACGCCTACCCCGCTACTTGGCATATCAGGGCCCACCTTCGAAGTGAGAGCTCCCTTTGAGTTTCCCTTTAGCTATGAAACACGACAGGATGAGCTCTGACTCGGAAACTAAAATACCCTGTCTCTTCGTGTAACCTCTTTTTCCTCTAACAGTCATGCCTGCAATGAGTATAAGCCTGACAACAACAGGGTTTTTAAGGGAGCTTCAAGGCGCAGAAGAGGAGCTTTCAAGGTGGGAAAACAAGGCCAGTCCCATCAGGCACCATCTCCAGGTTGACACGCAGCGTAAGTGTCTCTGGCTTCTGGCAGGTCCAAAGAGACCTAGCTACCTCCCTGGCTCTTCCCTCATTCAACTTTTCTACACAGGGTGCTCTGCGTGTAGTGAACTGCCTAGACGAAAGAGTGCCCTAGGTCTCCTAGGGTCCTGTGCCTCTCCCAAAAGCCTGAATTGTTCCACAGAAAACAGTGTTGTAGTGGAAGTTGCAATGCAATCTGCCTTTAATCTTGAGATACGGTGACTTGTTATGAGGTCCTAGAAGGACCTGTAAGCAGAGAGTTTTTCTCAGTACAGCTGAGACTAGGGTAACGAGGACGATTTCCATGTTATGCTGGATTTTCTAGAACCGTGTTGATGAAACCTTTCTGTAGCTGGGGATACCTAGCTCCCCGAATGAAGCGTGCAGTGTGTTACCCTTTACTCCGCCTACCCATGGGCACCCTGACAGGCCTACGGGTCTGACTGTGGCCCAGCAAGCCCAGGGTAGCCTTGGAGTACTCAGTGTCCTTGTACGGAAACGAGTGCTGCCGCGAGGGGTCGAGGAGTCCTGAATACCTTACTAGCGTTCAACTAAAGCAAGAGAGCGACTAAGGCCTCATGGAAGCCTTTGCACGCCTACTCCGCTACATGGCATATCAGGGCCCTCCTTCGAAGCGAGGGCTCACTTTGAGTTTCCCTTTAGCTATAAAACAGGACAGGATGAGCTCTGAATCAGAAACTGAAATACCCTGTCTCTTCGTGTATCCTCTTTTTCCCTCACACAGCCATGCCTGCAATGAATATAAGGCTGACAACCACAGTGTTTTTAAGGGAGCTTCAAGGCGCAGAAGAGGAGCTTTCAAGGTGGGAAAACAAGGCCAGTCCCATCAGGCACCATCTCCAGGTTGACACGCAGCGTAAGTGTCTCTGGCTTCTGGCAGGTCCAAAGAGACCTAGCTACCTCCCTGGCTCTTCCCTCATTCAACTTTTCTACACAGGGTGCTCTGCGTGTAGCGAACTGCTTAGATGAAAGACTGCCCTAGGACTCCTAGGGTCCTGTGCCTCTCCCAAAAGCCTGAAGTGTTCCACACAAAACTGTGCTGTAGTGGAAGTTGCAATGCAAGCTGCCTTTCTCCTGGAGATACGGTGACTTCAGGTATGAGGTCCTAGAAGGACTTGTAAGCAGAGAGTTTTTCTCAGTACCGCTCAGAGTAGGGCAACGAGGACGAATTTCATGGTATGCTGGACTTGCTAGGACCGTGTTCATGAAGCCGTTGGTGAACTGGGGATATCTAGCTCGCCCAAGGAAGAGTGCAGCGTGTGACTCTTCACTCGACCTACGTAGGGCCACCCTGAATGGCCTACGGGTCTGAGTGTGACCCAGCAATCCCAGGGGAGCCTCGGGGTACTCAGGGTCGCTGTACGGAAACGAGTGCTGCCGCGAGGGCTCTACGAGTCCTGAAAAGCTTACTAGCGTTCAACTAAAGCAGAAGAGCGACTAAGGCCTCCTGGAAGCTGCTGCACGCCTACTCCACTGCATGGCGTATCAGGGCCCTCCTTCGAAGCTAGGCCTCACTTTGAGTTTCCCTTTAGCTAGAGAACAGGACAGGATGAGCTCTGAATCAGAAACTGGAATACGTGTTTCTTCGCGAAACCTCTTTTTCCCTCTCACAGCCATGCCTGTCGTGAGTATAAGCCCGACACCAACAGTGTTTTTCAGCTAGCTTCTAGGCGCATAAAAGGAGCTTTCATGATGGGACAGCAAGGCTCGCCCCATCAGGTCCTGTTTCCAGATTGACACACAGCATAAGTAGCTGTGGTTTCTAAGAGGTCCAAAGAGACCTGGCTACCTACTTGGCTCTGCCCAGAATCAATTTTTCTGCACAGGGTGTTGTACGTGGAGTGAAGTGCCTAGACAATAGACTGCCCTAGGTCTCTAAGAGCCCTGTGCATGTCCCAAAGCCTGAAGTGTTACACAGAACACTGTGCTTTAGTGGAAGTTGGAATGCAAGCCGTCTTTCTCCTTGAGATACGGTGACTTCAGGTACGAGGTCCTCGAAGGACTTCAAAGCAGAGAGTTTTACTCAGTACAGCTCAGAATCGGCTGATGAGGCAGACTTCCATGGTTTGCTGGCCTTGCTAGAACCGTGTTCCTGAGGCTGATGGTGAGCTGAGGAAATCTAGCTTTCCCAAGAAAGAGTGCAGTTTGTTATCTTTCACTCGGCCTAAAAAGGGGCACACTGAAGGGCCTACGGGTCTGAGTGTGGCCCAGCAAGCCCAGGGGAGTCCTGGGGTACTCAGAGTTCTTGTACGCAAATGGGTACTGACACGAGTGGGCCTGGAGTCCTGAGAAGGAGTAGTACCTTTAAACTAATGCAGGACTGCGACTAAGGCCTCAAGGAAAATGCTGCACAACTACCCTTCTGGAGGGCAAATCAGAGCCTTAGGTCGAGGGTAGGGCGCACGTTGAGATTCCCCTTAGCTCTAGTGCAGGGCAGGATATGCTCCCCACCAGGGCCTGGAAGCACCCTCTTTCTTTCGAGAAAACTCATTTTCTTCCAGAGCCATGCCTGGAGTGAGGACAAGTCCGACAACCACAGTGTTTTTCAGGTAGCTTCAAGGCCGCATGAATGGAGCTTTCAAGACGGGAAAACAAGGCTTGTCTCCTAAGGCCGCCATTTCCAGGCTGACACGCAGAAGAAGCATCTGTGGTTTCTAGCAGGTCAAAAGAGACCTAGCTCCTCACTGGGTCCTTGGAGAATCAACTTTTCTCTGCAGGGTGTTCTGCGTGTAGCGAACTGCCTAAATGAAAGAATTCCCTAGGTGTCCTGGGCTCCTGGGCATCTTCCAAAAGCCTGCGGCGTTACACCAGAAAGTGTGCTCTAGTTGCACTTGGACCACAAGCCGACTCTCTCCTAGAGGTTGGTTGACTTCAGCTAGGAGCTGGTAGAAGGAACTGTAAGCAAAGAGTTTCCCTCAGTACAGCTCGGACTACTGTAAGCAGGCAGACTGGCATGGCATGCTGCACCTACTACAACCGTGTTCCTGAGGCTGTTGGTGAGCTGAGGAAATCGAGCTCCCCCGAGGGAGCGTGCATCATGCTGCCCTTCACTCGGCACAGACACGGGGACTCCGAAGGGCCTACGTGTCTGAATGTTGATCTTCAACTCAGGGGAGCCTGGGGGTTACTCAGTGTCTTTGTACGGAAACGGGTGCAGACGCAAGGGAGCAGGAGTCCTGAGAAGATTAGTACCGTGAAACTAATGCAGAAGTGCGACTAAGGCCTCGTGGAAGCTGCGCACTCCTACCCTGCTGCATGGCATATCAGGGCCCTCCTTCGAAGTTAGGCCTCACTTTGAGATTCCCTTTAGCTATAGAACAGGACAGGATGAGCTCTGACCGAGAAACTGGGATACCCTGTTTCTTCGTGAAACCTCTTTTTCCCTCTCACAGCCATGCCTGCCGTGAGTATAAGGCTGACAACCACAGTGTTTTTAAGGGATCTTCAAGGCGCAGAAGAGGAGCTTTCAAGGTGGGAAAACAAGGCCAGTCCCATCAGGCACCATCTCCAGGATGACACTCAGAGTAAGTGTCCCAGGGTACTGGCAGGTCAAAAGAGACCTAGCTACCTCCCTGGCTCTTCCCTGATTCAACTTTTCTACACAGGGTGTTCTGCGTGTAGTGAACTGCCTAGACGAAAGAGGGCCCTAGGTCTCTGAGGGTCCGGTGCCTCTCCCAAAAGCCTGAAGTGTTCCACAGAAAACTGTGCTGTAGTGGAAGTTGCAATGCAAGCTGCCTTTCTCCTTGAGATACGGTGACTTAAGCTATGAGGTCCTAGAAGGACTTGTAAGCAGAGAGTTTTTCTCAGTACAGCTCAGACTAGGGCAACGAGGACGACTTCCACGGCATGCCTGACTTTCTAGAACCGTGTTCATGAAACCTTTCGGTAGTTGGGGATATCTAGCTCCCCGAGTAAAGCGTGCAGCGTGTTACCCTTCACTCGGCCTACCCAGGGGCATCCTGACGGGCCTACGGGTCTGACTGTGGCCCAGCAAGCCCAGGGAAGCCTTGGAGTACTCAGTGTCTTTGTATGGAAACGAGTGCTGCCGCGAGGCATTTAGGAGTCCTGAAAACCTTACTAGCGTTCATCTAACGCAGGAGAACTTCTAAGGCCTCATGGAAACTGTTGCACGCCTACCCCGCTACTTGGCATATCAGGGCCCACCTTCGAAGTGAGAGCTCCCTTTGAGTTTCCCTTTAGCTATGAAACAGGACAGGATGAGCTCTGACTCGGAAACTAAAATACCCTGTCTCTTCGTGTAACCTCTTTTTCCTCTAACAGTCATGCCTGCAATGAGTATAAGCCTGACAACAACAGGGTTTTTAAGGGAGCTTCAAGGCGCAGAAGAGGAGCTTTCAAGGTGGGAAAACAAGGCCAGTCCCGTCAGGCACCATCTCCAGGTTGACACGCAGCGTAAGTGTCTCTGGCTTCTGGCAGGTCAAAAGAGACCTAGCTACCTCCCTGGCTCTTCCCTCTTTCAACTTTTCTACACAGGGTGCTCTGCGTGTAGTGAACTGCCTAGACGAAAGAGTGCCCTAGGTCTCCTAGGGTCCTGTGCCTCTCCCAAAAGCCTGAATTGTTCCACAGAAAACAGTGTTGTAGTGGAAGTTGCAATGCAATCTGCCTTTAATCTTGAGATACGGTGACTTGTTATGAGGTCCTAGAAGGACCTGTAAGCAGAGAGTTTTTCTCAGTACAGCTGAGACTAGGGTAACGAGGACGATTTCCATGTTATGCTGGATTTTCTAGAACCGTGTTGATGAAACCTTTCTGTAGCTGGGGATACCTAGCTCCCCGAATGAAGCGTGCAGTGTGTTACCCTTTACTCCGCCTACCCATGGGCACCCTGACAGGCCTACGGGTCTGACTGTGGCCCAGCAAGCCCAGGGTAGCCTTGGAGTACTCAGTGTCCTTGTACGGAAACGAGTGCTGCCGCGAGGGCTCTACGAGTCCTGAATACCTTACTAGCGTTCAACTAAAGCAAGAGAGCGACTAAGGCCTCATGGAAGCCTTTGCACGCCTACTCCGCTACATGGCATATCAGGGCCCTCCTTCGAAGCGAGGGCTCACTTTGAGTTTCCCTTTAGCTATAAAACAGGACAGGATGAGCTCTGAATCAGAAACTGAAATACCCTGTCTCTTCGTGTATCCTCTTTTTCCCTCACACAGCCATGCCTGCAATGAATATAAGGCTGACAACCACAGTGTTTTTAAGGGAGCTTCAAGGCGCAGAAGAGGAGCTTTCAAGGTGGGAAAACAAGGCCAGTCCCATCAGGCACCATCTCCAGGTTGACACGCAGCGTAAGTGTCTCTGGCTTCTGGCAGGTCCAAAGAGACCTAGCTACCTCCCTGGCTCTTCCCTCATTCAACTTTTCTACACAGGGTGCTCTGCGTGTAGCGAACTGCTTAGATGAAAGACTGCCCTAGGACTCCTAGGGTCCTGTGCCTCTCCCAAAAGCCTGAAGTGTTCCACACAAAACTGTGCTGTAGTGGAAGTTGCAATGCAAGCTGCCTTTCTCCTGGAGATACGGTGACTTCAGGTATGAGGTCCTAGAAGGACTTGTAAGCAGAGAGTTTTTCTCAGTACCGCTCAGAGTAGGGCAACGAGGACGAATTTCATGGTATGCTGGACTTGCTAGGACCGTGTTCATGAAGCCGTTGGTGAACTGGGGATATCTAGCTCGCCCAAGGAAGAGTGCAGCGTGTGACTCTTCACTCGACCTATGTAGGGCCACCCTGAATGGCCTACGGGTCTGAGTGTGACCCAGCAATCCCAGGGGAGCCTCGGGGTACTCAGGGTCGCTGTACGGAAACGAGTGCTGCCGCGAGGGCTCTACGAGTCCTGAAAAGCTTACTAGCGTTCAACTAAAGCAGAAGAGCGACTAAGGCCTCCTGGAAGCTGCTGCACGCCTACTCCACTGCATGGCGTATCAGGGCCCTCCTTCGAAGCTAGGCCTCACTTTGAGTTTCCCTTTAGCTAGAGAACAGGACAGGATGAGCTCTGAATCAGAAACTGGAATACGTGTTTCTTCGTGAAACCTCTTTTTCCCTCTCACAGCCATGCCTGTCGTGAGTATAAGCCCGACACCAACAGTGTTTTTCAGCTAGCTTCTAGGCGCATAAAAGGAGCTTTCATGATGGGACAGCAAGGCTCGCCCCATCAGGTCCTGTTTCCAGATTGACACACAGCATAAGTAGCTGTGGTTTCTAAGAGGTCCAAAGAGACCTGGCTACCTACTTGGCTCTGCCCAGAATCAATTTTTCTGCACAGGGTGTTGTACGTGGAGTGAAGTGCCTAGACAATAGACTGCCCTAGGTCTCTAAGAGCCCTGTGCATGTCCCAAAGCCTGAAGTGTTACACGGAACACTGTGCTTTAGTGGAAGTTGGAATGCAAGCCGTCTTTCTCCTTGAGATACGGTGACTTCAGGTACGAGCTGGTCCTCGAAGGACTTCAAAGCAGAGAGTTTTACTCAGTACAGCTCAGAATCGGCTGATGAGGCAGACTTCCATGGTTTGCTGGCCTTGCTAGAACCGTGTTCCTGAGGCTGATGGTGAGCTGAGGAAATCTAGCTTTCCCAAGAAAGAGTGCAGTTTGTTATCTTTCACTCGGCCTAAAAAGGGGCACACTGAAGGGCCTACGGGTCTGAGTGTGGCCCAGCAAGCCCAGGGGAGTCCTGGGGTACTCAGAGTTCTTGTACGCAAATGGGTACTGACACGAGTGGGCCTGGAGTCCTGAGAAGGAGTAGTACCTTTAAACTAATGCAGGACTGCGACTAAGGCCTCAAGGAAAATGCTGCACAACTACCCTTCTGGAGGGCAAATCAGAGCCTTAGGTCGAGGGTAGGGCGCACGTTGAGATTCCCCTTAGCTCTAGTGCAGGGCAGGATATGCTCCCCACCAGGGCCTGGAAGCACCCTCTTTCTTTCGAGAAAACTCATTTTCTTCCAGAGCCATGCCTGGAGTGAGGACAAGTCCGACAACCACAGTGTTTTTCAGGTAGCTTCAAGGCCGCATGAATGGAGCTTTCAAGACGGGAAAACAAGGCTTGTCTCCTAAGGCCGCCATTTCCAGGCTGACACGCAGAAGAAGCATCTGTGGTTTCTAGCAGGTCAAAAGAGACCTAGCTCCTCACTGGGTCCTTGGAGAATCAACTTTTCTCTGCAGGGTGTTCTGCGTGTAGCGAACTGCCTAAATGAAAGAATTCCCTAGGTGTCCTGGGCTCCTGGGCATCTTCCAAAAGCCTGCGGCGTTACACCAGAAAGTGTGCTCTAGTTGCACTTGGACCACAAGCCGACTCTCTCCTAGAGGTTGGTTGACTTCAGCTAGGAGCTGGTAGAAGGAACTGTAAGCAAAGAGTTTCCCTCAGTACAGCTCGGACTACTGTAAGCAGGCAGACTGGCATGGCATGCTGCACCTACTACAACCGTGTTCCTGAGGCTGTTGGTGAGCTGAGGAAATCGAGCTCCCCCGAGGGAGCGTGCATCATGCTGCCCTTCACTCGGCACAGACACGGGGACTCCGAAGGGCCTACGTGTCTGAATGTTGATCTTCAACTCAGGGGAGCCTGGGGGTTACTCAGTGTCTTTGTACGGAAACGGGTGCAGACGCAAGGGAGCAGGAGTCCTGAGAAGATTAGTACCGTGAAACTAATGCAGAAGTGCGACTAAGGCCTCGTGGAAGCTGCGCACTCCTACCCTGCTGCATGGCATATCAGGGCCCTCCTTCGAAGTTAGGCCTCACTTTGAGATTCCCTTTAGCTATAGAACAGGACAGGATGAGCTCTGACCGAGAAACTGGGATACCCTGTTTCTTCGTGAAACCTCTTTTTCCCTCTCACAGCCATGCCTGCCGTGAGTATAAGGCTGACAACCACAGTGTTTTTAAGGGATCTTCAAGGCGCAGAAGAGGAGCTTTCAAGGTGGGAAAACAAGGCCAGTCCCATCAGGCACCATCTCCAGGATGACACTCAGAGTAAGTGTCTCAGGGTACTGGCAGGTCAAAAGAGACCTAGCTACCTCCCTGGCTCTTCCCTGATTCAACTTTTCTACACAGGGTGTTCTGCGTGTAGTGAACTGCCTAGACGAAAGAGGGCCCTAGGTCTCTGAGGGTCCGGTGCCTCTCCCAAAAGCCTGAAGTGTTCCACAGAAAACTGTGCTGTAGTGGAAGTTGCAATGCAAGCTGCCTTTCTCCTTGAGATACGGTGACTTAAGCTATGAGGTCCTAGAAGGACTTGTAAGCAGAGAGTTTTTCTCAGTACAGCTCAGACTAGGGCAACGAGGACGACTTCCACGGCATGCCTGACTTTCTAGAACCGTGTTCATGAAACCTTTCGGTAGTTGGGGATATCTAGCTCCCCGAGTAAAGCGTGCAGCGTGTTACCCTTCACTCGGCCTACCCAGGGGCATCCTGACGGGCCTACGGGTCTGACTGTGGCCCAGCAAGCCCAGGGAAGCCTTGGAGTACTCAGTGTCTTTGTATGGAAACGAGTGCTGCCGCGAGGCATTTAGGAGTCCTGAAAACCTTACTAGCGTTCATCTAACGCAGGAGAACTTCTAAGGCCTCATGGAAACTGTTGCACGCCTACCCCGCTACTTGGCATATCAGGGCCCACCTTCGAAGTGAGAGCTCCCTTTGAGTTTCCCTTTAGCTATGAAACAGGACAGGATGAGCTCTGACTCGGAAACTAAAATACCCTGTCTCTTCGTGTAACCTCTTTTTCCTCTAACAGTCATGCCTGCAATGAGTATAAGCCTGACAACAACAGGGTTTTTAAGGGAGCTTCAAGGCGCAGAAGAGGAGCTTTCAAGGTGGGAAAACAAGGCCAGTCCCATCAGGCACCATCTCCAGGTTGACACGCAGCGTAAGTGTCTCTGGCTTCTGGCAGGTCAAAAGAGACCTAGCTACCTCCCTGGCTCTTCCCTCATTCAACTTTTCTACACAGGGTGCTCTGCGTGTAGTGAACTGCCTAGACGAAAGAGTGCCCTAGGTCTCCTAGGGTCCTGTGCCTCTCCCAAAAGCCTCAAGTGTTCCACAGAAAACAGTGTTGTAGTGGAAGTTGCAATGCAATCTGCCTTTAATCTTGAGATACGGTGACTTGTTATGAGGTCCTAGAAGGACTTGTAAGCAGAGAGTTTTTCTCAGTACAGCTGAGACTAGGGTAACGAGGACGATTTCCATGTTATGCTGGATTTTCTAGAACCGTGTTGATGAAACCTTTCTGTAGCTGGGGATACCTAGCTCCCCGAATGAAGCGTGCAGTGTGTTACCCTTTACTCCGCCTACCCATGGGCACCCTGACAGGCCTACGGGTCTGACTGTGGCCCAGCAAGCCCAGGGTAGCCTTGGAGTACTCAGTGTCCTTGTACGGAAACGAGTGCTGCCGCGAGGGGTCGAGGAGTCCTGAATACCTTACTAGCGTTCAACTAAAGCAAGAGAGCGACTAAGGCCTCATGGAAGCCTTTGCACGCCTACTCCGCTACATGGCATATCAGGGCCCTCCTTCGAAGCGAGGGCTCACTTTGAGTTTCCCTTTAGCTATAAAACAGGACAGGATGAGCTCTGAATCAGAAACTGAAATACCCTGTCTCTTCGTGTATCCTCTTTTTCCCTCACACAGCCATGCCTGCAATGAATATAAGGCTGACAACCACAGTGTTTTTAAGGGAGCTTCAAGGCGCAGAAGAGGAGCTTTCAAGGTGGGAAAACAAGGCCAGTCCCATCAGGCACCATCTCCAGGTTGACACGCAGCGTAAGTGTCTCTGGCTTCTGGCAGGTCCAAAGAGACCTAGCTACCTCCCTGGCTCTTCCCTCATTCAACTTTTCTACACAGGGTGCTCTGCGTGTAGCGAACTGCTTAGATGAAAGACTGCCCTAGGACTCCTAGGGTCCTGTGCCTCTCCCAAAAGCCTGAAGTGTTCCACACAAAACTGTGCTGTAGTGGAAGTTGCAATGCAAGCTGCCTTTCTCCTGGAGATACGGTGACTTCAGGTATGAGGTCCTAGAAGGACTTGTAAGCAGAGAGTTTTTCTCAGTACCGCTCAGAGTAGGGCAACGAGGACGAATTTCATGGTATGCTGGACTTGCTAGGACCGTGTTCATGAAGCCGTTGGTGAACTGGGGATATCTAGCTCGCCCAAGGAAGAGTGCAGCGTGTGACTCTTCACTCGACCTACGTAGGGCCACCCTGAATGGCCTACGGGTCTGAGTGTGACCCAGCAATCCCAGGGGAGCCTCGGGGTACTCAGGGTCGCTGTACGGAAACGAGTGCTGCCGCGAGGGCTCTACGAGTCCTGAAAAGCTTACTAGCGTTCAACTAAAGCAGAAGAGCGACTAAGGCCTCCTGGAAGCTGCTGCACGCCTACTCCACTGCATGGCGTATCAGGGCCCTCCTTCGAAGCTAGGCCTCACTTTGAGTTTCCCTTTAGCTAGAGAACAGGACAGGATGAGCTCTGAATCAGAAACTGGAATACGTGTTTCTTCGTGAAACCTCTTTTTCCCTCTCACAGCCATGCCTGTCGTGAGTATAAGCCCGACACCAACAGTGTTTTTCAGCTAGCTTCTAGGCGCATAAAAGGAGCTTTCATGATGGGACAGCAAGGCTCGCCCCATCAGGTCCTGTTTCCAGATTGACACACAGCATAAGTAGCTGTGGTTTCTAAGAGGTCCAAAGAGACCTGGCTACCTACTTGGCTCTGCCCAGAATCAATTTTTCTGCACAGGGTGTTGTACGTGGAGTGAAGTGCCTAGACAATAGACTGCCCTAGGTCTCTAAGAGCCCTGTGCATGTCCCAAAGCCTGAAGTGTTACACGGAACACTGTGCTTTAGTGGAAGTTGGAATGCAAGCCGTCTTTCTCCTTGAGATACGGTGACTTCAGGTACGAGGTCCTCGAAGGACTTCAAAGCAGAGAGTTTTACTCAGTACAGCTCAGAATCGGCTGATGAGGCAGACTTCCATGGTTTGCTGGCCTTGCTAGAACCGTGTTCCTGAGGCTGATGGTGAGCTGAGGAAATCTAGCTTTCCCAAGAAAGAGTGCAGTTCGTTATCTTTCACTCGGCCTAAAAAGGGGCACACTGAAGGGCCTACGGGTCTGAGTGTGGCCCAGCAAGCCCAGGGGAGTCCTGGGGTACTCAGAGTTCTTGTACGCAAATGGGTACTGACACGAGTGGGCCTGGAGTCCTGAGAAGGAGTAGTACCTTTAAACTAATGCAGGACTGCGACTAAGGCCTCAAGGAAAATGCTGCACAACTACCCTTCTGGAGGGCAAATCAGAGCCTTAGGTCGAGGGTAGGGCGCACGTTGAGATTCCCCTTAGCTCTAGTGCAGGGCAGGATATGCTCCCCACCAGGGCCTGGAAGCACCCTCTTTCTTTCGAGAAAACTCATTTTCTTCCAGAGCCATGCCTGGAGTGAGGACAAGTCCGACAACCACAGTGTTTTTCAGGTAGCTTCAAGGCCGCATGAATGGAGCTTTCAAGACGGGAAAACAAGGCTTGTCTCCTAAGGCCGCCATTTCCAGGCTGACACGCAGAAGAAGCATCTGTGGTTTCTAGCAGGTCAAAAGAGACCTAGCTCCTCACTGGGTCCTTGGAGAATCAACTTTTCTATGCAGGGTGTTCTGCGTGTAGCGAACTGCCTAAATGAAAGAATTCCCTAGGTGTCCTGGGCTCCTGGGCATCTTCCAAAAGCCTGCGGCGTTACACCAGAAAGTGTGCTCTAGTTGCACTTGGACCACAAGCCGACTCTCTCCTAGAGGTTGGTTGACTTCAGCTAGGAGCTGGTAGAAGGAACTGTAAGCAAAGAGTTTCCCTCAGTACAGCTCGGACTACTGTAAGCAGGCAGACTGGCATGGCATGCTGCACCTACTACAACCGTGTTCCTGAGGCTGTTGGTGAGCTGAGGAAATCGAGCTCCCCCGAGGGAGCGTGCATCATGCTGCCCTTCACTCGGCACAGACACGGGGACTCCGAAGGGCCTACGTGTCTGAATGTTGATCTTCAACTCAGGGGAGCCTGGGGGTTACTCAGTGTCTTTGTACGGAAACGGGTGCAGACGCAAGGGAGCAGGAGTCCTGAGAAGATTAGTACCGTGAAACTAATGCAGAAGTGCGACTAAGGCCTCGTGGAAGCTGCGCACTCCTACCCTGCTGCATGGCATATCAGGGCCCTCCTTCGAAGTTAGGCCTCACTTTGAGATTCCCTTTAGCTATAGAACAGGACAGGATGAGCTCTGACCGAGAAACTGGGATACCCTGTTTCTTCGTGAAACCTCTTTTTCCCTCTCACAGCCATGCCTGCCGTGAGTATAAGGCTGACAACCACAGTGTTTTTAAGGGATCTTCAAGGCGCAGAAGAGGAGCTTTCAAGGTGGGAAAACAAGGCCAGTCCCATCAGGCACCATCTCCAGGATGACACTCAGAGTAAGTGTCCCAGGGTACTGGCAGGTCAAAAGAGACCTAGCTACCTCCCTGGCTCTTCCCTGATTCAACTTTTCTACACAGGGTGTTCTGCGTGTAGTGAACTGCCTAGACGAAAGAGGGCCCTAGGTCTCTGAGGGTCCGGTGCCTCTCCCAAAAGCCTGAAGTGTTCCACAGAAAACTGTGCTGTAGTGGAAGTTGCAATGCAAGCTGCCTTTCTCCTTGAGATACGGTGACTTAAGCTATGAGGTCCTAGAAGGACTTGTAAGCAGAGAGTTTTTCTCAGTACAGCTCAGACTAGGGCAACGAGGACGACTTCCACGGCATGCCTGACTTTCTAGAACCGTGTTCATGAAACCTTTCGGTAGTTGGGGATATCTAGCTCCCCGAGTAAAGCGTGCAGCGTGTTACCCTTCACTCGGCCTACCCAGGGGCATCCTGACGGGCCTACGGGTCTGACTGTGGCCCAGCAAGCCCAGGGAAGCCTTGGAGTACTCAGTGTCTTTGTATGGAAACGAGTGCTGCCGCGAGGCATTTAGGAGTCCTGAAAACCTTACTAGCGTTCATCTAACGCAGGAGAACTTCTAAGGCCTCATGGAAACTGTTGCACGCCTACCCCGCTACTTGGCATATCAGGGCCCACCTTCGAAGTGAGAGCTCCCTTTGAGTTTCCCTTTAGCTATGAAACAGGACAGGATGAGCTCTGACTCGGAAACTAAAATACCCTGTCTCTTCGTGTAACCTCTTTTTCCTCTAACAGTCATGCCTGCAATGAGTATAAGCCTGACAACAACAGGGTTTTTAAGGGAGCTTCAAGGCGCAGAAGAGGAGCTTTCAAGGTGGGAAAACAAGGCCAGTCCCGTCAGGCACCATCTCCAGGTTGACACGCAGCGTAAGTGTCTCTGGCTTCTGGCAGGTCAAAAGAGACCTAGCTACCTCCCTGGCTCTTCCCTCTTTCAACTTTTCTACACAGGGTGCTCTGCGTGTAGTGAACTGCCTAGACGAAAGAGTGCCCTAGGTCTCCTAGGGTCCTGTGCCTCTCCCAAAAGCCTGAATTGTTCCACAGAAAACAGTGTTGTAGTGGAAGTTGCAATGCAATCTGCCTTTAATCTTGAGATACGGTGACTTGTTATGAGGTCCTAGAAGGACCTGTAAGCAGAGAGTTTTTCTCAGTACAGCTGAGACTAGGGTAACGAGGACGATTTCCATGTTATGCTGGATTTTCTAGAACCGTGTTGATGAAACCTTTCTGTAGCTGGGGATACCTAGCTCCCCGAATGAAGCGTGCAGTGTGTTACCCTTTACTCCGCCTACCCATGGGCACCCTGACAGGCCTACGGGTCTGACTGTGGCCCAGCAAGCCCAGGGTAGCCTTGGAGTACTCAGTGTCCTTGTACGGAAACGAGTGCTGCCGCGAGGGCTCTACGAGTCCTGAATACCTTACTAGCGTTCAACTAAAGCAAGAGAGCGACTAAGGCCTCATGGAAGCCTTTGCACGCCTACTCCGCTACATGGCATATCAGGGCCCTCCTTCGAAGCGAGGGCTCACTTTGAGTTTCCCTTTAGCTATAAAACAGGACAGGATGAGCTCTGAATCAGAAACTGAAATACCCTGTCTCTTCGTGTATCCTCTTTTTCCCTCACACAGCCATGCCTGCAATGAATATAAGGCTGACAACCACAGTGTTTTTAAGGGAGCTTCAAGGCGCAGAAGAGGAGCTTTCAAGGTGGGAAAACAAGGCCAGTCCCATCAGGCACCATCTCCAGGTTGACACGCAGCGTAAGTGTCTCTGGCTTCTGGCAGGTCCAAAGAGACCTAGCTACCTCCCTGGCTCTTCCCTCATTCAACTTTTCTACACAGGGTGCTCTGCGTGTAGCGAACTGCTTAGATGAAAGACTGCCCTAGGACTCCTAGGGTCCTGTGCCTCTCCCAAAAGCCTGAAGTGTTCCACACAAAACTGTGCTGTAGTGGAAGTTGCAATGCAAGCTGCCTTTCTCCTGGAGATACGGTGACTTCAGGTATGAGGTCCTAGAAGGACTTGTAAGCAGAGAGTTTTTCTCAGTACCGCTCAGAGTAGGGCAACGAGGACGAATTTCATGGTATGCTGGACTTGCTAGGACCGTGTTCATGAAGCCGTTGGTGAACTGGGGATATCTAGCTCGCCCAAGGAAGAGTGCAGCGTGTGACTCTTCACTCGACCTACGTAGGGCCACCCTGAATGGCCTACGGGTCTGAGTGTGACCCAGCAATCCCAGGGGAGCCTCGGGGTACTCAGGGTCGCTGTACGGAAACGAGTGCTGCCGCGAGGGCTCTACGAGTCCTGAAAAGCTTACTAGCGTTCAACTAAAGCAGAAGAGCGACTAAGGCCTCCTGGAAGCTGCTGCACGCCTACTCCACTGCATGGCGTATCAGGGCCCTCCTTCGAAGCTAGGCCTCACTTTGAGTTTCCCTTTAGCTAGAGAACAGGACAGGATGAGCTCTGAATCAGAAACTGGAATACGTGTTTCTTCGTGAAACCTCTTTTTCCCTCTCACAGCCATGCCTGTCGTGAGTATAAGCCCGACACCAACAGTGTTTTTCAGCTAGCTTCTAGGCGCATAAAAGGAGCTTTCATGATGGGACAGCAAGGCTCGCCCCATCAGGTCCTGTTTCCAGATTGACACACAGCATAAGTAGCTGTGGTTTCTAAGAGGTCCAAAGAGACCTGGCTACCTACTTGGCTCTGCCCAGAATCAATTTTTCTGCACAGGGTGTTGTACGTGGAGTGAAGTGCCTAGACAATAGACTGCCCTAGGTCTCTAAGAGCCCTGTGCATGTCCCAAAGCCTGAAGTGTTACACGGAACACTGTGCTTTAGTGGAAGTTGGAATGCAAGCCGTCTTTCTCCTTGAGATACGGTGACTTCAGGTACGAGGTCCTCGAAGGACTTCAAAGCAGAGAGTTTTACTCAGTACAGCTCAGAATCGGCTGATGAGGCAGACTTCCATGGTTTGCTGGCCTTGCTAGAACCGTGTTCCTGAGGCTGATGGTGAGCTGAGGAAATCTAGCTTTCCCAAGAAAGAGTGCAGTTCGTTATCTTTCACTCGGCCTAAAAAGGGGCACACTGAAGGGCCTACGGGTCTGAGTGTGGCCCAGCAAGCCCAGGGGAGTCCTGGGGTACTCAGAGTTCTTGTACGCAAATGGGTACTGACACGAGTGGGCCTGGAGTCCTGAGAAGGAGTAGTACCTTTAAACTAATGCAGGACTGCGACTAAGGCCTCAAGGAAAATGCTGCACAACTACCCTTCTGGAGGGCAAATCAGAGCCTTAGGTCGAGGGTAGGGCGCACGTTGAGATTCCCCTTAGCTCTAGTGCAGGGCAGGATATGCTCCCCACCAGGGCCTGGAAGCACCCTCTTTCTTTCGAGAAAACTCATTTTCTTCCAGAGCCATGCCTGGAGTGAGGACAAGTCCGACAACCACAGTGTTTTTCAGGTAGCTTCAAGGCCGCATGAATGGAGCTTTCAAGACGGGAAAACAAGGCTTGTCTCCTAAGGCCGCCATTTCCAGGCTGACACGCAGAAGAAGCATCTGTGGTTTCTAGCAGGTCAAAAGAGACCTAGCTCCTCACTGGGTCCTTGGAGAATCAACTTTTCTATGCAGGGTGTTCTGCGTGTAGCGAACTGCCTAAATGAAAGAATTCCCTAGGTGTCCTGGGCTCCTGGGCATCTTCCAAAAGCCTGCGGCGTTACACCAGAAAGTGTGCTCTAGTTGCACTTGGACCACAAGCCGACTCTCTCCTAGAGGTTGGTTGACTTCAGCTAGGAGCTGGTAGAAGGAACTGTAAGCAAAGAGTTTCCCTCAGTACAGCTCGGACTACTGTAAGCAGGCAGACTGGCATGGCATGCTGCACCTACTACAACCGTGTTCCTGAGGCTGTTGGTGAGCTGAGGAAATCGAGCTCCCCCGAGGGAGCGTGCATCATGCTGCCCTTCACTCGGCACAGACACGGGGACTCCGAAGGGCCTACGTGTCTGAATGTTGATCTTCAACTCAGGGGAGCCTGGGGGTTACTCAGTGTCTTTGTACGGAAACGGGTGCAGACGCAAGGGAGCAGGAGTCCTGAGAAGATTAGTACCGTGAAACTAATGCAGAAGTGCGACTAAGGCCTCGTGGAAGCTGCGCACTCCTACCCTGCTGCATGGCATATCAGGGCCCTCCTTCGAAGTTAGGCCTCACTTTGAGATTCCCTTTAGCTATAGAACAGGACAGGATGAGCTCTGACCGAGAAACTGGGATACCCTGTTTCTTCGTGAAACCTCTTTTTCCCTCTCACAGCCATGCCTGCCGTGAGTATAAGGCTGACAACCACAGTGTTTTTAAGGGATCTTCAAGGCGCAGAAGAGGAGCTTTCAAGGTGGGAAAACAAGGCCAGTCCCATCAGGCACCATCTCCAGGATGACACTCAGAGTAAGTGTCTCAGGGTACTGGCAGGTCAAAAGAGACCTAGCTACCTCCCTGGCTCTTCCCTGATTCAACTTTTCTACACAGGGTGTTCTGCGTGTAGTGAACTGCCTAGACGAAAGAGGGCCCTAGGTCTCTGAGGGTCCGGTGCCTCTCCCAAAAGCCTGAAGTGTTCCACAGAAAACTGTGCTGTAGTGGAAGTTGCAATGCAAGCTGCCTTTCTCCTTGAGATACGGTGACTTAAGCTATGAGGTCCTAGAAGGACTTGTAAGCAGAGAGTTTTTCTCAGTACAGCTCAGACTAGGGCAACGAGGACGACTTCCACGGCATGCCTGACTTTCTAGAACCGTGTTCATGAAACCTTTCGGTAGTTGGGGATATCTAGCTCCCCGAGTAAAGCGTGCAGCGTGTTACCCTTCACTCGGCCTACCCAGGGGCATCCTGACGGGCCTACGGGTCTGACTGTGGCCCAGCAAGCCCAGGGAAGCCTTGGAGTACTCAGTGTCTTTGTATGGAAACGAGTGCTGCCGCGAGGCATTTAGGAGTCCTGAAAACCTTACTAGCGTTCATCTAACGCAGGAGAACTTCTAAGGCCTCATGGAAACTGTTGCACGCCTACCCCGCTACTTGGCATATCAGGGCCCACCTTCGAAGTGAGAGCTCCCTTTGAGTTTCCCTTTAGCTATGAAACAGGACAGGATGAGCTCTGACTCGGAAACTAAAATACCCTGTCTCTTCGTGTAACCTCTTTTTCCTCTAACAGTCATGCCTGCAATGAGTATAAGCCTGACAACAACAGGGTTTTTAAGGGAGCTTCAAGGCGCAGAAGAGGAGCTTTCAAGGTGGGAAAACAAGGCCAGTCCCGTCAGGCACCATCTCCAGGTTGACACGCAGCGTAAGTGTCTCTGGCTTCTGGCAGGTCAAAAGAGACCTAGCTACCTCCCTGGCTCTTCCCTCTTTCAACTTTTCTACACAGGGTGCTCTGCGTGTAGTGAACTGCCTAGACGAAAGAGTGCCCTAGGTCTCCTAGGGTCCTGTGCCTCTCCCAAAAGCCTGAATTGTTCCACAGAAAACAGTGTTGTAGTGGAAGTTGCAATGCAATCTGCCTTTAATCTTGAGATACGGTGACTTGTTATGAGGTCCTAGAAGGACCTGTAAGCAGAGAGTTTTTCTCAGTACAGCTGAGACTAGGGTAACGAGGACGATTTCCATGTTATGCTGGATTTTCTAGAACCGTGTTGATGAAACCTTTCTGTAGCTGGGGATACCTAGCTCCCCGAATGAAGCGTGCAGTGTGTTACCCTTTACTCCGCCTACCCATGGGCACCCTGACAGGCCTACGGGTCTGACTGTGGCCCAGCAAGCCCAGGGTAGCCTTGGAGTACTCAGTGTCCTTGTACGGAAACGAGTGCTGCCGCGAGGGCTCTACGAGTCCTGAATACCTTACTAGCGTTCAACTAAAGCAAGAGAGCGACTAAGGCCTCATGGAAGCCTTTGCACGCCTACTCCGCTACATGGCATATCAGGGCCCTCCTTCGAAGCGAGGGCTCACTTTGAGTTTCCCTTTAGCTATAAAACAGGACAGGATGAGCTCTGAATCAGAAACTGAAATACCCTGTCTCTTCGTGTATCCTCTTTTTCCCTCACACAGCCATGCCTGCAATGAATATAAGGCTGACAACCACAGTGTTTTTAAGGGAGCTTCAAGGCGCAGAAGAGGAGCTTTCAAGGTGGGAAAACAAGGCCAGTCCCATCAGGCACCATCTCCAGGTTGACACGCAGCGTAAGTGTCTCTGGCTTCTGGCAGGTCCAAAGAGACCTAGCTACCTCCCTGGCTCTTCCCTCATTCAACTTTTCTACACAGGGTGCTCTGCGTGTAGCGAACTGCTTAGATGAAAGACTGCCCTAGGACTCCTAGGGTCCTGTGCCTCTCCCAAAAGCCTGAAGTGTTCCACACAAAACTGTGCTGTAGTGGAAGTTGCAATGCAAGCTGCCTTTCTCCTGGAGATACGGTGACTTCAGGTATGAGGTCCTAGAAGGACTTGTAAGCAGAGAGTTTTTCTCAGTACCGCTCAGAGTAGGGCAACGAGGACGAATTTCATGGTATGCTGGACTTGCTAGGACCGTGTTCATGAAGCCGTTGGTGAACTGGGGATATCTAGCTCGCCCAAGGAAGAGTGCAGCGTGTGACTCTTCACTCGACCTACGTAGGGCCACCCTGAATGGCCTACGGGTCTGAGTGTGACCCAGCAATCCCAGGGGAGCCTCGGGGTACTCAGGGTCGCTGTACGGAAACGAGTGCTGCCGCGAGGGCTCTACGAGTCCTGAAAAGCTTACTAGCGTTCAACTAAAGCAGAAGAGCGACTAAGGCCTCCTGGAAGCTGCTGCACGCCTACTCCACTGCATGGCGTATCAGGGCCCTCCTTCGAAGCTAGGCCTCACTTTGAGTTTCCCTTTAGCTAGAGAACAGGACAGGATGAGCTCTGAATCAGAAACTGGAATACGTGTTTCTTCGTGAAACCTCTTTTTCCCTCTCACAGCCATGCCTGTCGTGAGTATAAGCCCGACACCAACAGTGTTTTTCAGCTAGCTTCTAGGCGCATAAAAGGAGCTTTCATGATGGGACAGCAAGGCTCGCCCCATCAGGTCCTGTTTCCAGATTGACACACAGCATAAGTAGCTGTGGTTTCTAAGAGGTCCAAAGAGACCTGGCTACCTACTTGGCTCTGCCCAGAATCAATTTTTCTGCACAGGGTGTTGTACGTGGAGTGAAGTGCCTAGACAATAGACTGCCCTAGGTCTCTAAGAGCCCTGTGCATGTCCCAAAGCCTGAAGTGTTACACGGAACACTGTGCTTTAGTGGAAGTTGGAATGCAAGCCGTCTTTCTCCTTGAGATACGGTGACTTCAGGTACGAGGTCCTCGAAGGACTTCAAAGCAGAGAGTTTTACTCAGTACAGCTCAGAATCGGCTGATGAGGCAGACTTCCATGGTTTGCTGGCCTTGCTAGAACCGTGTTCCTGAGGCTGATGGTGAGCTGAGGAAATCTAGCTTTCCCAAGAAAGAGTGCAGTTTGTTATCTTTCACTCGGCCTAAAAAGGGGCACACTGAAGGGCCTACGGGTCTGAGTGTGGCCCAGCAAGCCCAGGGGAGTCCTGGGGTACTCAGAGTTCTTGTACGCAAATGGGTACTGACACGAGTGGGCCTGGAGTCCTGAGAAGGAGTAGTACCTTTAAACTAATGCAGGACTGCGACTAAGGCCTCAAGGAAAATGCTGCACAACTACCCTTCTGGAGGGCAAATCAGAGCCTTAGGTCGAGGGTAGGGCGCACGTTGAGATTCCCCTTAGCTCTAGTGCAGGGCAGGATATGCTCCCCACCAGGGCCTGGAAGCACCCTCTTTCTTTCGAGAAAACTCATTTTCTTCCAGAGCCATGCCTGGAGTGAGGACAAGTCCGACAACCACAGTGTTTTTCAGGTAGCTTCAAGGCCGCATGAATGGAGCTTTCAAGACGGGAAAACAAGGCTTGTCTCCTAAGGCCGCCATTTCCAGGCTGACACGCAGAAGAAGCATCTGTGGTTTCTAGCAGGTCAAAAGAGACCTAGCTCCTCACTGGGTCCTTGGAGAATCAACTTTTCTATGCAGGGTGTTCTGCGTGTAGCGAACTGCCTAAATGAAAGAATTCCCTAGGTGTCCTGGGCTCCTGGGCATCTTCCAAAAGCCTGCGGCGTTACACCAGAAAGTGTGCTCTAGTTGCACTTGGACCACAAGCCGACTCTCTCCTAGAGGTTGGTTGACTTCAGCTAGGAGCTGGTAGAAGGAACTGTAAGCAAAGAGTTTCCCTCAGTACAGCTCGGACTACTGTAAGCAGGCAGACTGGCATGGCATGCTGCACCTACTACAACCGTGTTCCTGAGGCTGTTGGTGAGCTGAGGAAATCGAGCTCCCCCGAGGGAGCGTGCATCATGCTGCCCTTCACTCGGCACAGACACGGGGACTCCGAAGGGCCTACGTGTCTGAATGTTGATCTTCAACTCAGGGGAGCCTGGGGGTTACTCAGTGTCTTTGTACGGAAACGGGTGCAGACGCAAGGGAGCAGGAGTCCTGAGAAGATTAGTACCGTGAAACTAATGCAGAAGTGCGACTAAGGCCTCGTGGAAGCTGCGCACTCCTACCCTGCTGCATGGCATATCAGGGCCCTCCTTCGAAGTTAGGCCTCACTTTGAGATTCCCTTTAGCTATAGAACAGGACAGGATGAGCTCTGACCGAGAAACTGGGATACCCTGTTTCTTCGTGAAACCTCTTTTTCCCTCTCACAGCCATGCCTGCCGTGAGTATAAGGCTGACAACCACAGTGTTTTTAAGGGATCTTCAAGGCGCAGAAGAGGAGCTTTCAAGGTGGGAAAACAAGGCCAGTCCCATCAGGCACCATCTCCAGGATGACACTCAGAGTAAAAGTCCCAGGGTACTGGCAGGTCAAAAGAGACCTAGCTACCTCCCTGGCTCTTCCCTGATTCAACTTTTCTACACAGGGTGTTCTGCGTGTAGTGAACTGCCTAGACGAAAGAGGGCCCTAGGTCTCTGAGGGTCCGGTGCCTCTCCCAAAAGCCTGAAGTGTTCCACAGAAAACGGTGCTGTAGTGGAAGTTGCAATGCAAGCTGCCTTTCTCCTTGAGATACGGTGACTTAAGCTATGAGGTCCTAGAAGGACTTGTAAGCAGAGAGTTTTTCTCAGTACAGCTCAGACTAGGGCAACGAGGACGACTTCCACGGCATGCCTGACTTTCTAGAACCGTGTTCATGAAACCTTTCGGTAGTTGGGGATATCTAGCTCCCCGAGTAAAGCGTGCAGCGTGTTACCCTTCACTCGGCCTACCCAGGGGCATCCTGACGGGCCTACGGGTCTGACTGTGGCCCAGCAAGCCCAGGGAAGCCTTGGAGTACTCAGTGTCTTTGTATGGAAACGAGTGCTGCCGCGAGGCATTTAGGAGTCCTGAAAACCTTACTAGCGTTCATCTAACGCAGGAGAACTTCTAAGGCCTCATGGAAACTGTTGCACGCCTACCCCGCTACTTGGCATATCAGGGCCCACCTTCGAAGTGAGAGCTCCCTTTGAGTTTCCCTTTAGCTATGAAACAGGACAGGATGAGCTCTGACTCGGAAACTAAAATACCCTGTCTCTTCGTGTAACCTCTTTTTCCTCTAACAGTCATGCCTGCAATGAGTATAAGCCTGACAACAACAGGGTTTTTAAGGGAGCTTCAAGGCGCAGAAGAGGAGCTTTCAAGGTGGGAAAACAAGGCCAGTCCCGTCAGGCACCATCTCCAGGTTGACACGCAGCGTAAGTGTCTCTGGCTTCTGGCAGGTCAAAAGAGACCTAGCTACCTCCCTGGCTCTTCCCTCATTCAACTTTTCTACACAGGGTGCTCTGCGTGTAGTGAACTGCCTAGACGAAAGAGTGCCCTAGGTCTCCTAGGGTCCTGTGCCTCTCCCAAAAGCCTGAATTGTTCCACAGAAAACAGTGTTGTAGTGGAAGTTGCAATGCAATCTGCCTTTAATCTTGAGATACGGTGACTTGTTATGAGGTCCTAGAAGGACCTGTAAGCAGAGAGTTTTTCTCAGTACAGCTGAGACTAGGGTAACGAGGACGATTTCCATGTTATGCTGGATTTTCTAGAACCGTGTTGATGAAACCTTTCTGTAGCTGGGGATACCTAGCTCCCCGAATGAAGCGTGCAGTGTGTTACCCTTTACTCCGCCTACCCATGGGCACCCTGACAGGCCTACGGGTCTGACTGTGGCCCAGCAAGCCCAGGGTAGCCTTGGAGTACTCAGTGTCCTTGTACGGAAACGAGTGCTGCCGCGAGGGCTCTACGAGTCCTGAATACCTTACTAGCGTTCAACTAAAGCAAGAGAGCGACTAAGGCCTCATGGAAGCCTTTGCACGCCTACTCCGCTACATGGCATATCAGGGCCCTCCTTCGAAGCGAGGGCTCACTTTGAGTTTCCCTTTAGCTATAAAACAGGACAGGATGAGCTCTGAATCAGAAACTGAAATACCCTGTCTCTTCGTGTATCCTCTTTTTCCCTCACACAGCCATGCCTGCAATGAATATAAGGCTGACAACCACAGTGTTTTTAAGGGAGCTTCAAGGCGCAGAAGAGGAGCTTTCAAGGTGGGAAAACAAGGCCAGTCCCATCAGGCACCATCTCCAGGTTGACACGCAGCGTAAGTGTCTCTGGCTTCTGGCAGGTCCAAAGAGACCTAGCTACCTCCCTGGCTCTTCCCTCATTCAACTTTTCTACACAGGGTGCTCTGCGTGTAGCGAACTGCTTAGATGAAAGACTGCCCTAGGACTCCTAGGGTCCTGTGCCTCTCCCAAAAGCCTGAAGTGTTCCACACAAAACTGTGCTGTAGTGGAAGTTGCAATGCAAGCTGCCTTTCTCCTGGAGATACGGTGACTTCAGGTATGAGGTCCTAGAAGGACTTGTAAGCAGAGAGTTTTTCTCAGTACCGCTCAGAGTAGGGCAACGAGGACGAATTTCATGGTATGCTGGACTTGCTAGGACCGTGTTCATGAAGCCGTTGGTGAACTGGGGATATCTAGCTCGCCCAAGGAAGAGTGCAGCGTGTGACTCTTCACTCGACCTACGTAGGGCCACCCTGAATGGCCTACGGGTCTGAGTGTGACCCAGCAATCCCAGGGGAGCCTCGGGGTACTCAGGGTCGCTGTACGGAAACGAGTGCTGCCGCGAGGGCTCTACGAGTCCTGAAAAGCTTACTAGCGTTCAACTAAAGCAGAAGAGCGACTAAGGCCTCCTGGAAGCTGCTGCACGCCTACTCCACTGCATGGCGTATCAGGGCCCTCCTTCGAAGCTAGGCCTCACTTTGAGTTTCCCTTTAGCTAGAGAACAGGACAGGATGAGCTCTGAATCAGAAACTGGAATACGTGTTTCTTCGTGAAACCTCTTTTTCCCTCTCACAGCCATGCCTGTCGTGAGTATAAGCCCGACACCAACAGTGTTTTTCAGCTAGCTTCTAGGCGCATAAAAGGAGCTTTCATGATGGGACAGCAAGGCTCGCCCCATCAGGTCCTGTTTCCAGATTGACACACAGCATAAGTAGCTGTGGTTTCTAAGAGGTCCAAAGAGACCTGGCTACCTACTTGGCTCTGCCCAGAATCAATTTTTCTGCACAGGGTGTTGTACGTGGAGTGAAGTGCCTAGACAATAGACTGCCCTAGGTCTCTAAGAGCCCTGTGCATGTCCCAAAGCCTGAAGTGTTACACGGAACACTGTGCTTTAGTGGAAGTTGGAATGCAAGCCGTCTTTCTCCTTGAGATACGGTGACTTCAGGTACGAGGTCCTCGAAGGACTTCAAAGCAGAGAGTTTTACTCAGTACAGCTCAGAATCGGCTGATGAGGCAGACTTCCATGGTTTGCTGGCCTTGCTAGAACCGTGTTCCTGAGGCTGATGGTGAGCTGAGGAAATCTAGCTTTCCCAAGAAAGAGTGCAGTTTGTTATCTTTCACTCGGCCTAAAAAGGGGCACACTGAAGGGCCTACGGGTCTGAGTGTGGCCCAGCAAGCCCAGGGGAGTCCTGGGGTACTCAGAGTTCTTGTACGCAAATGGGTACTGACACGAGTGGGCCTGGAGTCCTGAGAAGGAGTAGTACCTTTAAACTAATGCAGGACTGCGACTAAGGCCTCAAGGAAAATGCTGCACAACTACCCTTCTGGAGGGCAAATCAGAGCCTTAGGTCGAGGGTAGGGCGCACGTTGAGATTCCCCTTAGCTCTAGTGCAGGGCAGGATATGCTCCCCACCAGGGCCTGGAAGCACCCTCTTTCTTTCGAGAAAACTCATTTTCTTCCAGAGCCATGCCTGGAGTGAGGACAAGTCCGACAACCACAGTGTTTTTCAGGTAGCTTCAAGGCCGCATGAATGGAGCTTTCAAGACGGGAAAACAAGGCTTGTCTCCTAAGGCCGCCATTTCCAGGCTGACACGCAGAAGAAGCATCTGTGGTTTCTAGCAGGTCAAAAGAGACCTAGCTCCTCACTGGGTCCTTGGAGAATCAACTTTTCTCTGCAGGGTGTTCTGCGTGTAGCGAACTGCCTAAATGAAAGAATTCCCTAGGTGTCCTGGGCTCCTGGGCATCTTCCAAAAGCCTGCGGCGTTACACCAGAAAGTGTGCTCTAGTTGCACTTGGACCACAAGCCGACTCTCTCCTAGAGGTTGGTTGACTTCAGCTAGGAGCTGGTAGAAGGAACTGTAAGCAAAGAGTTTCCCTCAGTACAGCTCGGACTACTGTAAGCAGGCAGACTGGCATGGCATGCTGCACCTACTACAACCGTGTTCCTGAGGCTGTTGGTGAGCTGAGGAAATCGAGCTCCCCCGAGGGAGCGTGCATCATGCTGCCCTTCACTCGGCACAGACACGGGGACTCCGAAGGGCCTACGTGTCTGAATGTTGATCTTCAACTCAGGGGAGCCTGGGGGTTACTCAGTGTCTTTGTACGGAAACGGGTGCAGACGCAAGGGAGCAGGAGTCCTGAGAAGATTAGTACCGTGAAACTAATGCAGAAGTGCGACTAAGGCCTCGTGGAAGCTGCGCACTCCTACCCTGCTGCATGGCATATCAGGGCCCTCCTTCGAAGTTAGGCCTCACTTTGAGATTCCCTTTAGCTATAGAACAGGACAGGATGAGCTCTGACCGAGAAACTGGGATACCCTGTTTCTTCGTGAAACCTCTTTTTCCCTCTCACAGCCATGCCTGCCGTGAGTATAAGGCTGACAACCACAGTGTTTTTAAGGGATCTTCAAGGCGCAGAAGAGGAGCTTTCAAGGTGGGAAAACAAGGCCAGTCCCATCAGGCACCATCTCCAGGATGACACTCAGAGTAAGTGTCCCAGGGTACTGGCAGGTCAAAAGAGACCTAGCTACCTCCCTGGCTCTTCCCTGATTCAACTTTTCTACACAGGGTGTTCTGCGTGTAGTGAACTGCCTAGACGAAAGAGGGCCCTAGGTCTCTGAGGGTCCGGTGCCTCTCCCAAAAGCCTGAAGTGTTCCACAGAAAACTGTGCTGTAGTGGAAGTTGCAATGCAAGCTGCCTTTCTCCTTGAGATACGGTGACTTAAGCTATGAGGTCCTAGAAGGACTTGTAAGCAGAGAGTTTTTCTCAGTACAGCTCAGACTAGGGCAACGAGGACGACTTCCACGGCATGCCTGACTTTCTAGAACCGTGTTCATGAAACCTTTCGGTAGTTGGGGATATCTAGCTCCCCGAGTAAAGCGTGCAGCGTGTTACCCTTCACTCGGCCTACCCAGGGGCATCCTGACGGGCCTACGGGTCTGACTGTGGCCCAGCAAGCCCAGGGAAGCCTTGGAGTACTCAGTGTCTTTGTATGGAAACGAGTGCTGCCGCGAGGCATTTAGGAGTCCTGAAAACCTTACTAGCGTTCATCTAACGCAGGAGAACTTCTAAGGCCTCATGGAAACTGTTGCACGCCTACCCTGCTACTTGGCATATCAGGGCCCACCTTCGAAGTGAGAGCTCCCTTTGAGTTTCCCTTTAGCTATGAAACAGGACAGGATGAGCTCTGACTCGGAAACTAAAATACCCTGTCTCTTCGTGTAACCTCTTTTTCCTCTAACAGTCATGCCTGCAATGAGTATAAGCCTGACAACAACAGGGTTTTTAAGGGAGCTTCAAGGCGCAGAAGAGGAGCTTTCAAGGTGGGAAAACAAGGCCAGTCCCGTCAGGCACCATCTCCAGGTTGACACGCAGCGTAAGTGTCTCTGGCTTCTGGCAGGTCAAAAGAGACCTAGCTACCTCCCTGGCTCTTCCCTCATTCAACTTTTCTACACAGGGTGCTCTGCGTGTAGTGAACTGCCTAGACGAAAGAGTGCCCTAGGTCTCCTAGGGTCCTGTGCCTCTCCCAAAAGCCTGAATTGTTCCACAGAAAACAGTGTTGTAGTGGAAGTTGCAATGCAATCTGCCTTTAATCTTGAGATACGGTGACTTGTTATGAGGTCCTAGAAGGACCTGTAAGCAGAGAGTTTTTCTCAGTACAGCTGAGACTAGGGTAACGAGGACGATTTCCATGTTATGCTGGATTTTCTAGAACCGTGTTGATGAAACCTTTCTGTAGCTGGGGATACCTAGCTCCCCGAATGAAGCGTGCAGTGTGTTACCCTTTACTCCGCCTACCCATGGGCACCCTGACAGGCCTACGGGTCTGACTGTGGCCCAGCAAGCCCAGGGTAGCCTTGGAGTACTCAGTGTCCTTGTACGGAAACGAGTGCTGCCGCGAGGGCTCTACGAGTCCTGAATACCTTACTAGCGTTCAACTAAAGCAAGAGAGCGACTAAGGCCTCATGGAAGCCTTTGCACGCCTACTCCGCTACATGGCATATCAGGGCCCTCCTTCGAAGCGAGGGCTCACTTTGAGTTTCCCTTTAGCTATAAAACAGGACAGGATGAGCTCTGAATCAGAAACTGAAATACCCTGTCTCTTCGTGTATCCTCTTTTTCCCTCACACAGCCATGCCTGCAATGAATATAAGGCTGACAACCACAGTGTTTTTAAGGGAGCTTCAAGGCGCAGAAGAGGAGCTTTCAAGGTGGGAAAACAAGGCCAGTCCCATCAGGCACCATCTCCAGGTTGACACGCAGCGTAAGTGTCTCTGGCTTCTGGCAGGTCCAAAGAGACCTAGCTACCTCCCTGGCTCTTCCCTCATTCAACTTTTCTACACAGGGTGCTCTGCGTGTAGCGAACTGCTTAGATGAAAGACTGCCCTAGGACTCCTAGGGTCCTGTGCCTCTCCCAAAAGCCTGAAGTGTTCCACACAAAACTGTGCTGTAGTGGAAGTTGCAATGCAAGCTGCCTTTCTCCTGGAGATACGGTGACTTCAGGTATGAGGTCCTAGAAGGACTTGTAAGCAGAGAGTTTTTCTCAGTACCGCTCAGAGTAGGGCAACGAGGACGAATTTCATGGTATGCTGGACTTGCTAGGACCGTGTTCATGAAGCCGTTGGTGAACTGGGGATATCTAGCTCGCCCAAGGAAGAGTGCAGCGTGTGACTCTTCACTCGACCTACGTAGGGCCACCCTGAATGGCCTACGGGTCTGAGTGTGACCCAGCAATCCCAGGGGAGCCTCGGGGTACTCAGGGTCGCTGTACGGAAACGAGTGCTGCCGCGAGGGCTCTACGAGTCCTGAAAAGCTTACTAGCGTTCAACTAAAGCAGAAGAGCGACTAAGGCCTCCTGGAAGCTGCTGCACGCCTACTCCACTGCATGGCGTATCAGGGCCCTCCTTCGAAGCTAGGCCTCACTTTGAGTTTCCCTTTAGCTAGAGAACAGGACAGGATGAGCTCTGAATCAGAAACTGGAATACGTGTTTCTTCGTGAAACCTCTTTTTCCCTCTCACAGCCATGCCTGTCGTGAGTATAAGCCCGACACCAACAGTGTTTTTCAGCTAGCTTCTAGGCGCATAAAAGGAGCTTTCATGATGGGACAGCAAGGCTAGCCCCATCAGGTCCTGTTTCCAGATTGACACACAGCATAAGTAGCTGTGGTTTCTAAGAGGTCCAAAGAGACCTGGCTACCTACTTGGCTCTGCCCAGAATCAATTTTTCTGCACAGGGTGTTGTACGTGGAGTGAAGTGCCTAGACAATAGACTGCCCTAGGTCTCTAAGAGCCCTGTGCATGTCCCAAAGCCTGAAGTGTTACACGGAACACTGTGCTTTAGTGGAAGTTGGAATGCAAGCCGTCTTTCTCCTTGAGATACGGTGACTTCAGGTACGAGGTCCTCGAAGGACTTCAAAGCAGAGAGTTTTACTCAGTACAGCTCAGAATCGGCTGATGAGGCAGACTTCCATGGTTTGCTGGCCTTGCTAGAACCGTGTTCCTGAGGCTGATGGTGAGCTGAGGAAATCTAGCTTTCCCAAGAAAGAGTGCAGTTTGTTATCTTTCACTCGGCCTAAAAAGGGGCACACTGAAGGGCCTACGGGTCTGAGTGTGGCCCAGCAAGCCCAGGGGAGTCCTGGGGTACTCAGAGTTCTTGTACGCAAATGGCTACTGACACGAGTGGGCCTGGAGTCCTGAGAAGGAGTAGTACCTTTAAACTAATGCAGGACTGCGACTAAGGCCTCAAGGAAAATGCTGCACAACTACCCTTCTGGAGGGCAAATCAGAGCCTTAGGTCGAGGGTAGGGCGCACGTTGAGATTCCCCTTAGCTCTAGTGCAGGGCAGGATATGCTCCCCACCAGGGCCTGGAAGCACCCTCTTTCTTTCGAGAAAACTCATTTTCTTCCAGAGCCATGCCTGGAGTGAGGACAAGTCCGACAACCACAGTGTTTTTCAGGTAGCTTCAAGGCCGCATGAATGGAGCTTTCAAGACGGGAAAACAAGGCTTGTCTCCTAAGGCCGCCATTTCCAGGCTGACACGCAGAAGAAGCATCTGTGGTTTCTAGCAGGTCAAAAGAGACCTAGCTCCTCACTGGGTCCTTGGAGAATCAACTTTTCTATGCAGGGTGTTCTGCGTGTAGCGAACTGCCTAAATGAAAGAATTCCCTAGGTGTCCTGGGCTCCTGGGCATCTTCCAAAAGCCTGCGGCGTTACACCAGAAAGTGTGCTCTAGTTGCACTTGGACCACAAGCCGACTCTCTCCTAGAGGTTGGTTGACTTCAGCTAGGAGCTGGTAGAAGGAACTGTAAGCAAAGAGTTTCCCTCAGTACAGCTCGGACTACTGTAAGCAGGCAGACTGGCATGGCATGCTGCACCTACTACAACCGTGTTCCTGAGGCTGTTGGTGAGCTGAGGAAATCGAGCTCCCCCGAGGGAGCGTGCATCATGCTGCCCTTCACTCGGCACAGACACGGGGACTCCGAAGGGCCTACGTGTCTGAATGTTGATCTTCAACTCAGGGGAGCCTGGGGGTTACTCAGTGTCTTTGTACGGAAACGGGTGCAGACGCAAGGGAGCAGGAGTCCTGAGAAGATTAGTACCGTGAAACTAATGCAGAAGTGCGACTAAGGCCTCGTGGAAGCTGCGCACTCCTACCCTGCTGCATGGCATATCAGGGCCCTCCTTCGAAGTTAGGCCTCACTTTGAGATTCCCTTTAGCTATAGAACAGGACAGGATGAGCTCTGACCGAGAAACTGGGATACCCTGTTTCTTCGTGAAACCTCTTTTTCCCTCTCACAGCCATGCCTGCCGTGAGTATAAGGCTGACAACCACAGTGTTTTTAAGGGATCTTCAAGGCGCAGAAGAGGAGCTTTCAAGGTGGGAAAACAAGGCCAGTCCCATCAGGCACCATCTCCAGGATGACACTCAGAGTAAGTGTCTCAGGGTACTGGCAGGTCAAAAGAGACCTAGCTACCTCCCTGGCTCTTCCCTGATTCAACTTTTCTACACAGGGTGTTCTGCGTGTAGTGAACTGCCTAGACGAAAGAGGGCCCTAGGTCTCTGAGGGTCCGGTGCCTCTCCCAAAAGCCTGAAGTGTTCCACAGAAAACTGTGCTGTAGTGGAAGTTGCAATGCAAGCTGCCTTTCTCCTTGAGATACGGTGACTTAAGCTATGAGGTCCTAGAAGGACTTGTAAGCAGAGAGTTTTTCTCAGTACAGCTCAGACTAGGGCAACGAGGACGACTTCCACGGCATGCCTGACTTTCTAGAACCGTGTTCATGAAACCTTTCGGTAGTTGGGGATATCTAGCTCCCCGAGTAAAGCGTGCAGCGTGTTACCCTTCACTCGGCCTACCCAGGGGCATCCTGACGGGCCTACGGGTCTGACTGTGGCCCAGCAAGCCCAGGGAAGCCTTGGAGTACTCAGTGTCTTTGTATGGAAACGAGTGCTGCCGCGAGGCATTTAGGAGTCCTGAAAACCTTACTAGCGTTCATCTAACGCAGGAGAACTTCTAAGGCCTCATGGAAACTGTTGCACGCCTACCCCGCTACTTGGCATATCAGGGCCCACCTTCGAAGTGAGAGCTCCCTTTGAGTTTCCCTTTAGCTATGAAACACGACAGGATGAGCTCTGACTCGGAAACTAAAATACCCTGTCTCTTCGTGTAACCTCTTTTTCCTCTAACAGTCATGCCTGCAATGAGTATAAGCCTGACAACAACAGGGTTTTTAAGGGAGCTTCAAGGCGCAGAAGAGGAGCTTTCAAGGTGGGAAAACAAGGCCAGTCCCATCAGGCACCATCTCCAGGTTGACACGCAGCGTAAGTGTCTCTGGCTTCTGGCAGGTCAAAAGAGACCTAGCTACCTCCCTGGCTCTTCCCTCATTCAACTTTTCTACACAGGGTGCTCTGCGTGTAGTGAACTGCCTAGACGAAAGAGTGCCCTAGGTCTCCTAGGGTCCTGTGCCTCTCCCAAAAGCCTGAATTGTTCCACAGAAAACAGTGTTGTAGTGGAAGTTGCAATGCAATCTGCCTTTAATCTTGAGATACGGTGACTTGTTATGAGGTCCTAGAAGGACCTGTAAGCAGAGAGTTTTTCTCAGTACAGCTGAGACTAGGGTAACGAGGACGATTTCCATGTTATGCTGGATTTTCTAGAACCGTGTTGATGAAACCTTTCTGTAGCTGGGGATACCTAGCTCCCCGAATGAAGCGTGCAGTGTGTTACCCTTTACTCCGCCTACCCATGGGCACCCTGACAGGCCTACGGGTCTGACTGTGGCCCAGCAAGCCCAGGGTAGCCTTGGAGTACTCAGTGTCCTTGTACGGAAACGAGTGCTGCCGCGAGGGGTCGAGGAGTCCTGAATACCTTACTAGCGTTCAACTAAAGCAAGAGAGCGACTAAGGCCTCATGGAAGCCTTTGCACGCCTACTCCGCTACATGGCATATCAGGGCCCTCCTTCGAAGCGAGGGCTCACTTTGAGTTTCCCTTTAGCTATAAAACAGGACAGGATGAGCTCTGAATCAGAAACTGAAATACCCTGTCTCTTCGTGTATCCTCTTTTTCCCTCACACAGCCATGCCTGCAATGAATATAAGGCTGACAACCACAGTGTTTTTAAGGGAGCTTCAAGGCGCAGAAGAGGAGCTTTCAAGGTGGGAAAACAAGGCCAGTCCCATCAGGCACCATCTCCAGGTTGACACGCAGCGTAAGTGTCTCTGGCTTCTGGCAGGTCCAAAGAGACCTAGCTACCTCCCTGGCTCTTCCCTCATTCAACTTTTCTACACAGGGTGCTCTGCGTGTAGCGAACTGCTTAGATGAAAGACTGCCCTAGGACTCCTAGGGTCCTGTGCCTCTCCCAAAAGCCTGAAGTGTTCCACACAAAACTGTGCTGTAGTGGAAGTTGCAATGCAAGCTGCCTTTCTCCTGGAGATACGGTGACTTCAGGTATGAGGTCCTAGAAGGACTTGTAAGCAGAGAGTTTTTCTCAGTACCGCTCAGAGTAGGGCAACGAGGACGAATTTCATGGTATGCTGGACTTGCTAGGACCGTGTTCATGAAGCCGTTGGTGAACTGGGGATATCTAGCTCGCCCAAGGAAGAGTGCAGCGTGTGACTCTTCACTCGACCTACGTAGGGCCACCCTGAATGGCCTACGGGTCTGAGTGTGACCCAGCAATCCCAGGGGAGCCTCGGGGTACTCAGGGTCGCTGTACGGAAACGAGTGCTGCCGCGAGGGCTCTACGAGTCCTGAAAAGCTTACTAGCGTTCAACTAAAGCAGAAGAGCGACTAAGGCCTCCTGGAAGCTGCTGCACGCCTACTCCACTGCATGGCGTATCAGGGCCCTCCTTCGAAGCTAGGCCTCACTTTGAGTTTCCCTTTAGCTAGAGAACAGGACAGGATGAGCTCTGAATCAGAAACTGGAATACGTGTTTCTTCGCGAAACCTCTTTTTCCCTCTCACAGCCATGCCTGTCGTGAGTATAAGCCCGACACCAACAGTGTTTTTCAGCTAGCTTCTAGGCGCATAAAAGGAGCTTTCATGATGGGACAGCAAGGCTCGCCCCATCAGGTCCTGTTTCCAGATTGACACACAGCATAAGTAGCTGTGGTTTCTAAGAGGTCCAAAGAGACCTGGCTACCTACTTGGCTCTGCCCAGAATCAATTTTTCTGCACAGGGTGTTGTACGTGGAGTGAAGTGCCTAGACAATAGACTGCCCTAGGTCTCTAAGAGCCCTGTGCATGTCCCAAAGCCTGAAGTGTTACACAGAACACTGTGCTTTAGTGGAAGTTGGAATGCAAGCCGTCTTTCTCCTTGAGATACGGTGACTTCAGGTACGAGGTCCTCGAAGGACTTCAAAGCAGAGAGTTTTACTCAGTACAGCTCAGAATCGGCTGATGAGGCAGACTTCCATGGTTTGCTGGCCTTGCTAGAACCGTGTTCCTGAGGCTGATGGTGAGCTGAGGAAATCTAGCTTTCCCAAGAAAGAGTGCAGTTTGTTATCTTTCACTCGGCCTAAAAAGGGGCACACTGAAGGGCCTACGGGTCTGAGTGTGGCCCAGCAAGCCCAGGGGAGTCCTGGGGTACTCAGAGTTCTTGTACGCAAATGGGTACTGACACGAGTGGGCCTGGAGTCCTGAGAAGGAGTAGTACCTTTAAACTAATGCAGGACTGCGACTAAGGCCTCAAGGAAAATGCTGCACAACTACCCTTCTGGAGGGCAAATCAGAGCCTTAGGTCGAGGGTAGGGCGCACGTTGAGATTCCCCTTAGCTCTAGTGCAGGGCAGGATATGCTCCCCACCAGGGCCTGGAAGCACCCTCTTTCTTTCGAGAAAACTCATTTTCTTCCAGAGCCATGCCTGGAGTGAGGACAAGTCCGACAACCACAGTGTTTTTCAGGTAGCTTCAAGGCCGCATGAATGGAGCTTTCAAGACGGGAAAACAAGGCTTGTCTCCTAAGGCCGCCATTTCCAGGCTGACACGCAGAAGAAGCATCTGTGGTTTCTAGCAGGTCAAAAGAGACCTAGCTCCTCACTGGGTCCTTGGAGAATCAACTTTTCTCTGCAGGGTGTTCTGCGTGTAGCGAACTGCCTAAATGAAAGAATTCCCTAGGTGTCCTGGGCTCCTGGGCATCTTCCAAAAGCCTGCGGCGTTACACCAGAAAGTGTGCTCTAGTTGCACTTGGACCACAAGCCGACTCTCTCCTAGAGGTTGGTTGACTTCAGCTAGGAGCTGGTAGAAGGAACTGTAAGCAAAGAGTTTCCCTCAGTACAGCTCGGACTACTGTAAGCAGGCAGACTGGCATGGCATGCTGCACCTACTACAACCGTGTTCCTGAGGCTGTTGGTGAGCTGAGGAAATCGAGCTCCCCCGAGGGAGCGTGCATCATGCTGCCCTTCACTCGGCACAGACACGGGGACTCCGAAGGGCCTACGTGTCTGAATGTTGATCTTCAACTCAGGGGAGCCTGGGGGTTACTCAGTGTCTTTGTACGGAAACGGGTGCAGACGCAAGGGAGCAGGAGTCCTGAGAAGATTAGTACCGTGAAACTAATGCAGAAGTGCGACTAAGGCCTCGTGGAAGCTGCGCACTCCTACCCTGCTGCATGGCATATCAGGGCCCTCCTTCGAAGTTAGGCCTCACTTTGAGATTCCCTTTAGCTATAGAACAGGACAGGATGAGCTCTGACCGAGAAACTGGGATACCCTGTTTCTTCGTGAAACCTCTTTTTCCCTCTCACAGCCATGCCTGCCGTGAGTATAAGGCTGACAACCACAGTGTTTTTAAGGGATCTTCAAGGCGCAGAAGAGGAGCTTTCAAGGTGGGAAAACAAGGCCAGTCCCATCAGGCACCATCTCCAGGATGACACTCAGAGTAAGTGTCTCAGGGTACTGGCAGGTCAAAAGAGACCTAGCTACCTCCCTGGCTCTTCCCTGATTCAACTTTTCTACACAGGGTGTTCTGCGTGTAGTGAACTGCCTAGACGAAAGAGGGCCCTAGGTCTCTGAGGGTCCGGTGCCTCTCCCAAAAGCCTGAAGTGTTCCACAGAAAACTGTGCTGTAGTGGAAGTTGCAATGCAAGCTGCCTTTCTCCTTGAGATACGGTGACTTAAGCTATGAGGTCCTAGAAGGACTTGTAAGCAGAGAGTTTTTCTCAGTACAGCTCAGACTAGGGCAACGAGGACGACTTCCACGGCATGCCTGACTTTCTAGAACCGTGTTCATGAAACCTTTCGGTAGTTGGGGATATCTAGCTCCCCGAGTAAAGCGTGCAGCGTGTTACCCTTCACTCGGCCTACCCAGGGGCATCCTGACGGGCCTACGGGTCTGACTGTGGCCCAGCAAGCCCAGGGAAGCCTTGGAGTACTCAGTGTCTTTGTATGGAAACGAGTGCTGCCGCGAGGCATTTAGGAGTCCTGAAAACCTTACTAGCGTTCATCTAACGCAGGAGAACTTCTAAGGCCTCATGGAAACTGTTGCACGCCTACCCCGCTACTTGGCATATCAGGGCCCACCTTCGAAGTGAGAGCTCCCTTTGAGTTTCCCTTTAGCTATGAAACACGACAGGATGAGCTCTGACTCGGAAACTAAAATACCCTGTCTCTTCGTGTAACCTCTTTTTCCTCTAACAGTCATGCCTGCAATGAGTATAAGCCTGACAACAACAGGGTTTTTAAGGGAGCTTCAAGGCGCAGAAGAGGAGCTTTCAAGGTGGGAAAACAAGGCCAGTCCCATCAGGCACCATCTCCAGGTTGACACGCAGCGTAAGTGTCTCTGGCTTCTGGCAGGTCAAAAGAGACCTAGCTACCTCCCTGGCTCTTCCCTCATTCAACTTTTCTACACAGGGTGCTCTGCGTGTAGTGAACTGCCTAGACGAAAGAGTGCCCTAGGTCTCCTAGGGTCCTGTGCCTCTCCCAAAAGCCTGAATTGTTCCACAGAAAACAGTGTTGTAGTGGAAGTTGCAATGCAATCTGCCTTTAATCTTGAGATACGGTGACTTGTTATGAGGTCCTAGAAGGACCTGTAAGCAGAGAGTTTTTCTCAGTACAGCTGAGACTAGGGTAACGAGGACGATTTCCATGTTATGCTGGATTTTCTAGAACCGTGTTGATGAAACCTTTCTGTAGCTGGGGATACCTAGCTCCCCGAATGAAGCGTGCAGTGTGTTACCCTTTACTCCGCCTACCCATGGGCACCCTGACAGGCCTACGGGTCTGACTGTGGCCCAGCAAGCCCAGGGTAGCCTTGGAGTACTCAGTGTCCTTGTACGGAAACGAGTGCTGCCGCGAGGGGTCGAGGAGTCCTGAATACCTTACTAGCGTTCAACTAAAGCAAGAGAGCGACTAAGGCCTCATGGAAGCCTTTGCACGCCTACTCCGCTACATGGCATATCAGGGCCCTCCTTCGAAGCGAGGGCTCACTTTGAGTTTCCCTTTAGCTATAAAACAGGACAGGATGAGCTCTGAATCAGAAACTGAAATACCCTGTCTCTTCGTGTATCCTCTTTTTCCCTCACACAGCCATGCCTGCAATGAATATAAGGCTGACAACCACAGTGTTTTTAAGGGAGCTTCAAGGCGCAGAAGAGGAGCTTTCAAGGTGGGAAAACAAGGCCAGTCCCATCAGGCACCATCTCCAGGTTGACACGCAGCGTAAGTGTCTCTGGCTTCTGGCAGGTCCAAAGAGACCTAGCTACCTCCCTGGCTCTTCCCTCATTCAACTTTTCTACACAGGGTGCTCTGCGTGTAGCGAACTGCTTAGATGAAAGACTGCCCTAGGACTCCTAGGGTCCTGTGCCTCTCCCAAAAGCCTGAAGTGTTCCACACAAAACTGTGCTGTAGTGGAAGTTGCAATGCAAGCTGCCTTTCTCCTGGAGATACGGTGACTTCAGGTATGAGGTCCTAGAAGGACTTGTAAGCAGAGAGTTTTTCTCAGTACCGCTCAGAGTAGGGCAACGAGGACGAATTTCATGGTATGCTGGACTTGCTAGGACCGTGTTCATGAAGCCGTTGGTGAACTGGGGATATCTAGCTCGCCCAAGGAAGAGTGCAGCGTGTGACTCTTCACTCGACCTACGTAGGGCCACCCTGAATGGCCTACGGGTCTGAGTGTGACCCAGCAATCCCAGGGGAGCCTCGGGGTACTCAGGGTCGCTGTACGGAAACGAGTGCTGCCGCGAGGGCTCTACGAGTCCTGAAAAGCTTACTAGCGTTCAACTAAAGCAGAAGAGCGACTAAGGCCTCCTGGAAGCTGCTGCACGCCTACTCCACTGCATGGCGTATCAGGGCCCTCCTTCGAAGCTAGGCCTCACTTTGAGTTTCCCTTTAGCTAGAGAACAGGACAGGATGAGCTCTGAATCAGAAACTGGAATACGTGTTTCTTCGCGAAACCTCTTTTTCCCTCTCACAGCCATGCCTGTCGTGAGTATAAGCCCGACACCAACAGTGTTTTTCAGCTAGCTTCTAGGCGCATAAAAGGAGCTTTCATGATGGGACAGCAAGGCTCGCCCCATCAGGTCCTGTTTCCAGATTGACACACAGCATAAGTAGCTGTGGTTTCTAAGAGGTCCAAAGAGACCTGGCTACCTACTTGGCTCTGCCCAGAATCAATTTTTCTGCACAGGGTGTTGTACGTGGAGTGAAGTGCCTAGACAATAGACTGCCCTAGGTCTCTAAGAGCCCTGTGCATGTCCCAAAGCCTGAAGTGTTACACAGAACACTGTGCTTTAGTGGAAGTTGGAATGCAAGCCGTCTTTCTCCTTGAGATACGGTGACTTCAGGTACGAGGTCCTCGAAGGACTTCAAAGCAGAGAGTTTTACTCAGTACAGCTCAGAATCGGCTGATGAGGCAGACTTCCATGGTTTGCTGGCCTTGCTAGAACCGTGTTCCTGAGGCTGATGGTGAGCTGAGGAAATCTAGCTTTCCCAAGAAAGAGTGCAGTTTGTTATCTTTCACTCGGCCTAAAAAGGGGCACACTGAAGGGCCTACGGGTCTGAGTGTGGCCCAGCAAGCCCAGGGGAGTCCTGGGGTACTCAGAGTTCTTGTACGCAAATGGGTACTGACACGAGTGGGCCTGGAGTCCTGAGAAGGAGTAGTACCTTTAAACTAATGCAGGACTGCGACTAAGGCCTCAAGGAAAATGCTGCACAACTACCCTTCTGGAGGGCAAATCAGAGCCTTAGGTCGAGGGTAGGGCGCACGTTGAGATTCCCCTTAGCTCTAGTGCAGGGCAGGATATGCTCCCCACCAGGGCCTGGAAGCACCCTCTTTCTTTCGAGAAAACTCATTTTCTTCCAGAGCCATGCCTGGAGTGAGGACAAGTCCGACAACCACAGTGTTTTTCAGGTAGCTTCAAGGCCGCATGAATGGAGCTTTCAAGACGGGAAAACAAGGCTTGTCTCCTAAGGCCGCCATTTCCAGGCTGACACGCAGAAGAAGCATCTGTGGTTTCTAGCAGGTCAAAAGAGACCTAGCTCCTCACTGGGTCCTTGGAGAATCAACTTTTCTCTGCAGGGTGTTCTGCGTGTAGCGAACTGCCTAAATGAAAGAATTCCCTAGGTGTCCTGGGCTCCTGGGCATCTTCCAAAAGCCTGCGGCGTTACACCAGAAAGTGTGCTCTAGTTGCACTTGGACCACAAGCCGACTCTCTCCTAGAGGTTGGTTGACTTCAGCTAGGAGCTGGTAGAAGGAACTGTAAGCAAAGAGTTTCCCTCAGTACAGCTCGGACTACTGTAAGCAGGCAGACTGGCATGGCATGCTGCACCTACTACAACCGTGTTCCTGAGGCTGTTGGTGAGCTGAGGAAATCGAGCTCCCCCGAGGGAGCGTGCATCATGCTGCCCTTCACTCGGCACAGACACGGGGACTCCGAAGGGCCTACGTGTCTGAATGTTGATCTTCAACTCAGGGGAGCCTGGGGGTTACTCAGTGTCTTTGTACGGAAACGGGTGCAGACGCAAGGGAGCAGGAGTCCTGAGAAGATTAGTACCGTGAAACTAATGCAGAAGTGCGACTAAGGCCTCGTGGAAGCTGCGCACTCCTACCCTGCTGCATGGCATATCAGGGCCCTCCTTCGAAGTTAGGCCTCACTTTGAGATTCCCTTTAGCTATAGAACAGGACAGGATGAGCTCTGACCGAGAAACTGGGATACCCTGTTTCTTCGTGAAACCTCTTTTTCCCTCTCACAGCCATGCCTGCCGTGAGTATAAGGCTGACAACCACAGTGTTTTTAAGGGATCTTCAAGGCGCAGAAGAGGAGCTTTCAAGGTGGGAAAACAAGGCCAGTCCCATCAGGCACCATCTCCAGGATGACACTCAGAGTAAGTGTCTCAGGGTACTGG